>NC_061117.1:195485646-195654093 GCF_002878395.1 Capsicum annuum | reverse complement strand
AAAAAATAATGGTTTATAAAAATAATAAAAAAAGATTAAATATCAATAAAGGTCGAGAGAAATTTAAAAAGAAAAAAAAAGAAAAATATTTTTTTTTCTTTTATAAAAGTAAACGTTGAGAGGTGTGAAGAAAAAAAAGTAAGCATTTAGAAAAACTAAAAAGAACAAAAAAAAAGAGGAAAGAAAAAATAAAAAATTAAAATAATATAAAATAAAAAAGAAGAAAAAGAACTTGAGAGGAAAAAAGGAAAAAAGTAAGGGTTGAGAAAATTAAAAATAAAAAGAGAAAAGAAAAAATGAAAATCAAAGTAAAATTAAAAAGAGAAAAAAAAATAAAAGTTGAAAGATATAAATATTGTTATAAATGTATCATATATAGTGAATGTCTACTTTACCATATATAGTGAATACCTATTTTACTATATATTGTGTATGTCTATTTATGGAAAAGTTACAAACCCCATCAAAAGATCTCTCAAGAAAAATAAGAATTACTCTATATTCTCTATCTATTCTTCTTCTTTGCTTTATATTTCATAACACGTTATCAGCACGAGACTCTACCAAACAATGTGAGATTATAAATTTAAAGGTAAGTTCTTGGTTATTTGCCTTTTGCTATTAATGATATAATTATTGTTGGATTTGAGGAAAAATAATTGGTTTGGAACCATTTATGTTTTAAAGTTATTCCTCAAGAATAATATTATCAACAGGGATGATAATATTTTGGGTTTAAGTCCCATCGATTTATTACCTAAGATGTCTCTATATGAACAAGACGTTGAGTTTGAATTTCAATGCAACATATTTATGATATAATGATGGTTAAGGTAAAATAATGTCTTTGGTGAAAAGATATGAAATTTGTCCCATCAAATATGCTCCATTTCCTGAAGTGAATGTGGTAGCAGTGCATAATATGTCTGAAAGAAGACAAACCGATTGAATGTACGAATATAAGCCTAAAAGGAAAATATGATAATGACCATCAAAATGGATGATATTTTCACACGCATAAGATATGTTAGAGAAAAATTCTCTACATCATATGTATGCCTCGATTTGTTCTTGTAATAGCAATATCTTGAAAGAGGCTATAAGCTATCAATTTGAAAGGCTTAAAACACGATTATATTTCATTCATGGGAATGGAAATTTTAATAGTTATAAGCATACATCCATTTCCTAAGGTGAATGTGATGATATTTAGTAAAGCTCACCAATATAAACCTGCACTTGATTATGATGGTACCATAATTCACCTCCAAAAGAGGTAGAATAATTAAGAGGAGTTATTCTGAAATCTACTTTTCAAGTAGTAAATCTGAAATCTATTCATATCATAGTAAATCTGAAATTGACTAAAGAAAAAAGAACATGTTATGATAAACTTGGAGTTTCCTAATATAAAAGTTCATAAATTGACGTGAACTATTGCGACATCCCAAAGATGTGCATATTAAGTATTAAATACATATTGAAGAATTCAAAAATTCTTTCTGAGTTTTTAATGTTGTTTGTTCTAATGATAAGTTGGTTGGACCAACTAATATTGGGATTGGATCTCTGAAAATCTGAAAATTATAAAAGGTTAATATGGGTCCATTCACCTATCATGTGATATGTTGAAAAGATGCATCAATAAAATGATCACATGTATATTTATTGTCAACCTACAATTTAACATTCATAAAGTTGCTTGCTCAGTAAAATTGAGTTAAGAGCATAACTTTCAAATTGTATAATTAAGATAATTCATCTTGATAATGATGGTTTAGCATCGAATGCCTTTAATAAATAGTTAAACCATTGAAGGTTTGAAATATTATATACAAAAGTACTTGTATGCATCAAACCAATAAATTATGATTACTTTCTCCTCAAAGTTGGTTCTAAGTCAAGAATCACACGTTGTCCATCTAATAATTTTAATGTGCGGTATACGATTAATAAATATGCCATGATGTACAAAGATGGATTCCTCAAAGAATATGAAAGATGTATGTTAGTTTTCCTAACATAAGGGGGAGATTATAAGCAGCTATGAAATATGTTAGGAATTATCGTTAGATCCTCATTCAAAAGATAATTCAAGTCAAATGTCGAAAGCATCTCATATTTAAGCTGCAAGTGCTCCTATTTTGCATCCCTAAAGGACAAAGTCTATGCATATACGAAGCGTGATAGACCAATCGGTTCCAAATGAAATAATTCTTGAAAAGAATACAGAGCAAATAATCATAATAAGAAGGCAATGTGTTCTTGAAGAGCCTACGACATAACACTTCATGAAATCTTATGAGAGGTTCGGTACCTGAAAATAATGAAGTGATGAGATCTCAAAATGTTATGTCACACTGTGAACTGATACGAAATGATATATCATCAATATTTTTGATACAATATTGATGCAATATTGTGAAAGATTACAAGCATCTGAATTCTACGTTTATTTAAGCATGCTGACGTAGAATATTTATCAAGTGACATGAAATGATGCATCTTGGTAAGCATAAAACTTATTTGATTTGCAATTCAAACATTTGAAGATGTCACTCATGAAATGTTGAATATTGTCACTTGATAAAATTTACATGAAAACTTTTAAGGATTCAAAATGTTTGAAGCATATAAAAGTTTTTGGAAAGTTTATTTATAATCCGTATATTGTATAAGTTTATAAAATGAAAATTATTGAAACTTTTGGAGAGTTTTTTAGAAGCAATAGAATATTTGCTTAAATGAGAAACATGCATAATTGAATAAGGGTTCATTTCGACCTCAAGAAAAGAATGAGGAACTCCTTGGTTATGAAGTACCATATCTTAGTGAAATTGATGCACTAATGTATCTTGCAAATACTACAAGACATGATATAGCCTTTTTCGGTCAATTTATTAGCAAGATATATATAGTTCTGCTCCTACTAGGAGACATAGGAAATGTGATCAAATATATGAGTTTATTTTATTCTAAAGATTGTAGTCCCGATCTTGTTGGTTATGCTGATATTGGGTACTTATCTGACCCGTATAAAACTCGATCTCAAATAAGCTTTATGTTCACATGTGGAGATACTGTCATATCTTGGAGATATACAAAACAGTCTATCTAGCCACTTTATTGAACCATGCTAAGATAATAGTTATTTATGAAGAAGCCGAGAATGAGTATGGTTGAGATCCATGATACATCTCATTCGAGAAAAATATGGTGTGAAATGTGACAATGTATCCACAATTTTATACAGAGAAGATGGAGCATGCATAGCATAACTTAAGGGAGAATTCATAAAAGGAGATAGAACGAAGCACATTTCGCCAAAGCTTTTCTAACACATGAGCTCCAAAAAATGGTGATATTAACGTACAACAGATTCGTTCAAGTGACAATGTGGCTAATTTATTCATCAAGTTTCTTCCAACTGCAACTTTCAAGAAGATGGTGCACAAGATCGGAATGCAAACGTTCAAGGATGTTCGCACTAGGGGGAGTTAATACGCATTGTACTCTTTTTCCCTTACGAGGTTTTATCCCACTGGGTTTCCTTGTAAGGTTTTTAATGAGGCAGCATATATGCGTATTATCTATCAATTAGACATTTAAGGGGGGTGTTATAAATATACCATATATAGTGAATGCCTACTTTACCATATATAGTGAATATCTACTTTACCATATATTGTATATGTCTATTTATGAAAAAGTTACAAACCCCATCAAGAGATCTCTCAAGAGAAATAAGAATTACTCTCTTTTCTCTCTCTACTCTTCTTCTTTGCTTTATATTTCATAACAAATATGAAATTGTTATTCATTATGAGGATCATTTATGTAATTTATTCCATTGATCAGGGACAATTTTGTTCAAAAAAATATTAATTAATAGGTAACAGCTATTTTAAGAAAGGTTTTTTATTTGAGGCTAAAATTTGAAAACAAACTCAATTTGGGTCTATTTTTTAGATTCATCTAAACTAATCGTGATAAAATAAGGAGTAGATAATATAAATTTCGACACACATTAATGCATGGATAATATTTGGACAAAAAATCAGTAATCAAAAAATGTTAAAAAAACTTAAAAAGATTTAAACTCCATGAATCGTATATTCAAATGGTTTGAATTTTCAAACAAAATTTGAACCATTTCCTGAATTCCACTTTCTCAAAATTTGAAAAACGTCTTTGTCCGGAACTTTGCTATATCAATAGCTTTTACAATAATAACTATCATTTTTTTTTATAGCAAGTATTGAAAACAGATATTTAACGACCTCTTTCCTTAAAAGTAATAGAGAGAAGTATCAATTACCCCTGAATTTGTCACGTTTTATTTATGGTACATCTGAACTTTGATTAGTCCTAAGTATCTCGAATTTGTTCTTTTAGTACGTCGCGCCCCCTTTTCGGCCCACAGTCCATAGCGTGTAATACATGCACGTACACGTGGAAAAAACATATTGATGTGGCTGTCCACGTGGATAATACCATTAACTTTCCCTATATTTATCCTATATATTAAAAAATAACTCATTTCTACCCTTAATTATCCGATTTCTCTCTAAAAAAATTATATTTTTCAATTCTTCTCTACTCCAAAATAGTGAAAGGTATAATTTACATCGATGAAGTTAGCTATTATCTTAAAATTTACTATTTTTTGTGTGTTAAAAATATAAAATTATTTTTTTTCGGTTAGTGTTTCATAATATGATTTTTTTTTTTTTTGATTAGTGTTTCATAGTAGTTTTCGATTAGTGTTTCAATTAGGACTTTGAGGAAACTTACATGCACAAATACGTTTCTTATTATAATTAATGAATTAAGAAATTACAATTTAAGTTAGGGTGTACAAAAATCGAACCGATAAAGGTGTTATTGATTTATCGTTATTGGGTTAACGATTTTTTAATGATTTTGTAAAAAAAATAAAAATTTTGGGTTATTGATTCGATTTCTAATTTATGAGTATTTTCTTATCGGTTAAATCGAAAATCAAATTGTTAGGGATTAAAACCGATAACTAATATAACTACATTTATTATAAGTATGTGTTTTAGTTTCTTTAGTATTTGTTTTGTTAATATTGTTTAAAATATCTACTTCGATATTTAGTACTTTTTTTAGTTACAATAACTCATATGATATATATAATTAAGATTACAAAATTGAAGGAGTTTCATAGGAATGGAAACTGGAGTTTTAGATTGAATTAATTAACGGATGAATTTTTTTTTAGATTAATAAATGAAATTTCTACAATATTAATAAACGGATGAAATTTTTATTTCATAAACTAATTAATAAACTAGAGTTTTACAAAATTAATAAAGGGATGATTTTTTTTATTTTTTTTAAGATTGGAAGTAATAAAGAAAAGGGATAATAAATAGGGAGAGGAATAATTGAATTTTTTGAAAAAAATAAAGGAAAATGGATTTTTTTCATTTTTTTATCATTAAAAATGTTGATTTGGCAAAAAAATACCTCCATCACGCGCCTGATGGAGGTTGAACTCAAACATTTTGCCACATCAGCAAAAAGGGGTCACTCGATATTGCAAAAGAATAAGTTCGGGAGTACTTAGGACTAGTCAAAATTCAAGGGTACCATGAATAAAACGTGACAAGTTCAGGGGTAATCGATACTTCTCTCAAAGTAATAAGAACAACATTAATTTCTTGACTAAGACTATTACACACAACCAACATGCTTCTATCACTGTTCAGATTAGATGGGTTGTCCCTCTTAATGAATTTTTTAAGTTAAATATAGATGAATCCTTCAAAGAGAATAATGCTCGATGCGGTATTGGTGGGGTCTTCCGTAATTCTCAAGGCAATTGGGTTTTTGGTTTCTGCGCTACTGCTAATAGTCATTGCCACACTATGGCAGAATTTGAAGCTCTAAAACATGTCCTGGAATTTGCTATAACCCATAAATTCTCTCCCTTGGTAGTTAAACTGACTCGATTGAAATTTCACATCTTATTCAACAACCGACTATGCCTTTTACTGATATTGCTACTAAATACAGGTTAATGTTGAGGAACATGAGGAATCCAGTGGTGCTAGGGGTGGGCATGGTACGGTTCGGTACGGTATTTTAAATTTTGATACGGTAACTTCGATTTTCGGTATCTAAAAGAACAATAGCATTACCATACCAAATTAGTTCCGTATGGTTCAGTATTTTTAAATTCGATTTCGATATTTTACGGTACGGTAATTCGGTAACCATACTTTATTTGATTTCTAATTACATATATTCATATAAAAAACTATAACTTTAAATTTTAAAAACGTCTCAATCATGTTAGACTAACAACTATCTTTGTTAATCAATTAAACAAAAATAACATTTCAATCACAATTGAATAGTTCGAGATGCAAACTCTGAACAACGGTATCTAAGCTTAAGCATAGTACTCCTAAATAATAAGCTTCCCAAAAAAATTATTTATGAATAAAAGCTACTTTTGTGTTCAATTGACTAATGGATGATATATAATTATATTTAATAATCTTAAATATAATATATATGAGTTTTATATGTTATTAAAAAATTTCAATGCGGTATACGGTATTTCGGTATTTATTGCATAAATATCAAATACCATATTAAATACCAAAATAATTTAAAATTCCTACCAAATACCATAACATTCATACCGCGGTATAAAAAATTTCGATTTCGATTTGATATTCGGTATATACCATACCATGTCCACCCCTAAGTGGTGCAACATAACTTTCGGGAAGCAAACAAAGTAGTTGGCTGTTTATAAAAAATAGGTGCTGATTTAAATCAGTCTGAAAATATAATCTCACTCCGTTCTCCACCTCTTGCTGCTGCTATCCATCTGACCGACGATGTCAAGGGTGTTGTTAGTACTCGTTTAGTGTCCTGGTCTATATTTAATAATCTATTATGTGTAGAAAACCCGTCCGTCTCTTCATATGTAAATAATAATACTAAGCTTACTAGTATTAATGTTTTTGGTTGTAACTCTGCTACTGTAAGGGCCTCTGATAAGAGTATCCTTTTGCTTTGTAATGCTACTTTAACTTATATATATAATATGCTCCTACTCAACAAAAAAACACTATTACACACACAAACTGAAATTGATAATGGGCCTAAGCTTGATGGATCAAGCATCAGTGCACAATAGACGTTCAACGAACCTGAAATGGGCCTAATGTTTATTGAATGTAACTTCAGCCCACAATAGATATTGAATCAGGATAGTACACTCTGATGGCTATGAAAATGAATGGCTCTAAACTTCTGATTTCAGCTCATTTCACAGACAAGCTTTTAAAGTCGAAAGCCGAAACTTATTTTCAAGTTTTTGCCATAGAGCTAAAGAGATCAAATGTTTAGGACTAACCGCCTCTAAAACTACTATTATAAGAAAAAATAACATAAACATACGTATTAAGTAGCCGTTTGATCATGAATATTTTTTCACTTTTTTTCAAAAAATTATTTTACTTTAGTGAAAAAGTGAAAATCACAGTGTTTGACCATGAAATTCCAAGTACAATTTGGAATTGTATTTTGGAAAAGTGAAAATAGGAAACACTTATTTACACTTCTACTTCTTTCATAAAATTTTAAAAAACAACTTTAATTGATATTCATGGCCAAACACAACTCCAACTCCAACTCTATTTCCAACTTCGAAAAATTATATTTTCATGGCCAAATGGGGCCTAAATTAACATATTTACACAAATCTCTACCGTTACAAAGTAATTATAAAAACTCCAACTAATTATATATCTTCGTTGGATGTATCGGGAGCTAATTATGTATCTCGACAAACTCAAAATTGAAAAAAACATATTGGAAGCTAATTATTTTTCTTTACAAAAGAAAAAAATGTATCTTAGTTGGATGTATATGTATCTCGACAGATCCAAAATCGAAAAAATGTATCGGGATCTAATTATGTATCTTTATAAGGGAAAAATATATTTTCATTGGATGCATCGGGAGCTAATTATGTATCTTTTCAAGAAAAAAAATGTATCTTCATTAGGTGTATCGGAAACTAATTATATATCTCAACAACTCAAAATCGAGATTTTTAGTAATTATATAAAATATCACGATTTTCTACAATTAAACTCTAAAATATCGGAATTTATGCTGTATTTCCTTATTATAATTCACTAAAAAAGCTGCTTGTACACTTTAGAATCATGGGCTAAACATGGCTCAACCGATCAAACAATATTTATGGGTTTGGGGAATGGACATTAATAGCCACTCGGCCGAAACAGTTACTAACCGAGTGCCACTAGTTTTGCATTTCCATGTATAGTTATTATGTAACATTAGAGTGAGTTTGTTTCGGAGAAAGTCTAGGTTGCACAATGAAAAAGAGGTATTGTAATATATAGTCCAATAAATTGACTTGCGAAGATCACATTCCCAGTTCTCAATAGTATATATATATATATATATATATTATATATCTATATATCTATATATATAATAAAAGTGTAAAGATCCTTAGAAAAGTGATTCGAATTTTTTTTGTCCTTCATTAAAAGTCTATGCTTTAGAAAAAATCGTCTTTTCACTTTTTTTTCCCAAATTATTATTTAGTTATATTTGTGATATTGAATCCTAAAATATATCGGATTAGAACTTTAACAAATATAGTAAAACTTTTTCTAAAAGGGAAAATTTCAGAAATAGCAACTTTGTAGTCTTAATTATAACTTTTATAGCAACAGTTTTATAATTATGAAAAATAGCAAATTGTATTTTGTATTTAAGTAAAATGTTGCTATATAAATACATATCCAAATATATATGTATTACTAATAAATACATATGAACAACTGAAAAATACATATTCTTCTATTACTATGAAGTGGGTAAAATATTGCTACTTTTGCTATAAGTTGCAATTTTGAAGAAGTGTTGCTATTTATTGTAATTATAGTCTTAAGGATGCTAGTTTCTGTAATTTTTCCTTTCTAAAATTAGGAGCCCTAAAATATAAGGTAAGTATTCATTGAATTTTTTTAAATAAAAAAATGAAAAACACATGTTTTACACTATTTTTACGAACTTTATGGGAAATAAATGTTCATATAAAATATGTACGTATGGAATATAATTACAATTCAACTCTTTTCTAATATTTTTAGGGAAAAGGGAATTGAAGCTTGATATTAAGCCTTTTACACCAAAAATATGTTCCTAGCTTCATATGGTTATCACGAAAGCAGCTGGTAGGACTCTGTCGATGATGGTAAGAAATTTTATTATATTGACATAAATTTTTCAAAACATAATATAGGCTATTGTTTAGGTGTTGTTCATATAAAAGGTAGTATTTACTTTTTAAAAATTAGAATGAGGTTGAGATAATATTTTTAAAAAATCGCATTCTATTGAAGTTATTGGACGCAGATGTTATCCCTATCTCATCGAGATAAAGAGGTTATTTTTGAAAGATTCCGACACATGTAAACTTAAAGTTACGTAGTTGTATCTTAAAATTGTATATAATGATAGAAAACTTGAAATTCTATTGGAGGACAGAACAAAGTGCATGCAGATCTTACCCCTACTTCATGCCCGATTTAGGTAAAGTTGAGTTTTCGTTGTTATATATCAAGATTATTTATAATGATAGAAAATTTGTTATTCTACTAAAGGAGAGACCAAAGTGCACACAAATCTTATCTTTGTCTCACGAAGATAAAAAGATTATTGCCGAAAGTTCTCGACTCAGGTAAAGTTAAATTTGTACCGTTGTATCTTAAAATTATTTCGTGAAGTTCTCTATTATTGTACTTCGTTTAGGGTCATAGATATGCAGATACTTTATATACATTGTCAGATAAATTTTGTTTCTCAGAGAGTCAACTCAGACAAGCTTGATTTGTATAAAATTAGTTTATATTAGTTCTTTTACTTTTACAATTAATTTGTTACATAATTCTAAAAGACTTATGTATATTAATCACTTTATCAATAGATCAATCAATAGACCTAGTCACAAACTGTTTACGTTTGTTTTATGGTTCATCTATGTTCATTCTGCTAATATATATAATTTAATTGAATCATATACTTAGATCGCTTTTGCAATTGAAATTTTAGACTTTGTAATTTCTATAAATGTTGAAGGAGATCGAGGTGGAATTTGAGTTGAATGACCATGGAATGCAGCAAAGGCTTATTCCTTGCATGCATTTCACAGGGGAGTTGCATAACTATGAACTTATTGATTCCTCTGTGCTATTCAGAAGTATGGATCTCCTTTTAACTAATCTTCAATTGCATATACATTATTATATATTTTGAAAAAGTCATTTTCTTCTGTTTAGAGCCTTTTTTCTTAATCTAATTTGTTCTATGTTGTAGGTAGCTAATCAACTGAGGAATTCAGCTACTACTTTTCTGTCATTGGAGATCAGTCCATGCCTGCAGAGTATAGGGATCACAACTTTGAACTAGTGCCATTTGCATCATGTAATTTAAAAAATTTTGTGATTGCTTTGGGAGGAGAATCTGTCCTATCAGGTATTTTTCTTGATCCCGTTCCCTTTCCATCCATCCAGTCTGATGAAGACGTAGATACAGGTACACGATATGAAGAAGACAAAAATAAGAAGCTTCACTTTTTGTTGGTGATTCGATTGACAAATTTAGTGAAATATTGTCTTGATCGATTTTTGGAGAGTGATATGATGGAAATCATAAAGGTGCATCTTAAGCTTCATCAATGTGAATTTGAAGTTCATACCCAAATGAAGCTTCAAATTGAAGTTAAAATTCACAATTAATTAAATTTCTCTAGAGAAGAAACATAATTCTAATGTCTCTTAACTTTTTAATAAAATGAAGTTTCGTGTTGTTATCTCAGCCTAATTATCTGCTTTGTTGATAACATAAGTTGATCCAAGAAGGATCAATTTCATGGGCATATCCAGGGCATAGATAATGAAAGTTGAGTACTTTACCAAGTAAAATAATTAGTTACACTAAATATCAAAAGAAATATAAGTTGCTTTAATATTTTTCCCTTCACATCATATGAATATTTGAATAAATATTTCTAGATGGATCGAAAGAGTTGAGCAACTACATGTACTGGTCTATCGATGCCTTAGATTATTTATGAAAAGCTTAGGATATTTTATCAACTAATTATAATTTGATACTAACAATTAAAATTCCTAATTTGAGCTATGACAACAAACCTTCAAACTTGTATGTTAAGTAGGCTTTTGATCAAGTTTTTGAAAAACTATGTGTTTCTATGTGAGTATGGAGTAGTAGAAGTTATTTTTATAAACTTAAAAAAAGATGTTTTTTTCCTAACTATTATTGAAAAAGTGAGATTTGAGGAGAGTAGGATATACAGAAACCTTATACCTATTTCTATGATAGAGAGATTATTTTTAGTAGATCATTTGATTCAATTTCTCTTTTATAAAAAGTATTTATTTAAGACATATATTTCAAAATAAATTGATTTTAAAATATTGGTCAAATAAATTATTAGTATTTTATCAAGACTTGTAGTGATGACTCCATACTTTATTTGGAAGATTGATTAATTTAGTTCTTCTTTGATTATGATCAATAATTCTTTAACATTCTTTTCTTCATTTATGTTAGTGTTTAATTCACATTTAATAAATCAATAGTGATTTTTTTTTTTTATAGTAATGGAGACAGAATTGGTGTTCTTAAAGGCGGGGTCTTTATACTATTTTTCCAAATAATTGTCATTTAATCATTGCCTTAATATTAAGGATTATAGTAAAGTGATTTAAACTTTTTGTACTTCATTAAAAATCTCTCCAATAGATAATTTTTTTTTTCACTTATTCTTTTAATTATTTAATTATTTTTATAATATTTTGACAATTCCGAAATTAAATAGGTACAAATTTCTTTGAAGTCTTTGTTTATGCAAGACAAAATTTGAACAGGAATCCTACTCTTTTTTTCTAAAAGTAAAATTTTAAGTACGGACAATTTAAAAACTAATCTATATCTATATCTAGATTTATATCTATCTATATCTATATCTATAATTTATAATATATTAAAAATGTGAAGATTCTTAAAAAAATGATTTGAATTCTTTAGCCTTCATTGAAAGACTCCACTTTAGATAAAATTGTCTTTACTATTTTTTTTAAATTATTTTAATGATATTAATATTGACTATAATAAAAAATGAAAATCTTTCCTAACAAAAATAGAATACCTTTTCCAGCGTCCAAATAAAATTTGATAAAAATCTAATCTAGCTATAACAGAACCAGCCAAGGATTTAAAATTATATTTTCTACAAATTATTTCTTAAAAATTAAATATCACAGTTAAAAATATCTTATGTTAGATCTTTTTCTCACATTCTTCTTTTCTTTTCACTGTAATTTTTTAAGGCTTTCTTAGATTACCGTCATATTTTTCAGCATGACACAAATTTAAATTCACAGAAAGATGTGCAACTGTAATTTTTTCTCTCAACTGATCGTGTAGCAGTTGTTCTGCATTATACTCTTAAATGTGTTAACTCTCTAATGAAGCTATCTTTTATGTTATCTAAATGCAATCAAACATCTCTTATTTTGTTTTTGACGTTGGCATTGTTTATCTTTATACTTTTTCTTTCGTCTCTATACTTTCTTGTGCACTTACTTCACAGTTGTAAAATTCTTTCTTGTGCACTTTCTTCAAATCTATTTTCAATTGTTAGTTTTTATGATTTGAGAAAAGAGGTGTTTCTTTTAATTTATTTTTGCAGCGTGTGGTCATCTCAGATAAGTATAATTTTGAATTAATTTTTATTAGGTTAGTTTTTTATTTGATTATTATTATTATCATTATTATTTTTTTGAGTCGAGGATCTATCGAAAATAATTTCTTAGTCCATAAAAGCAATAGTATTAAAATAGGGGTAAGTTCTACGTGTACATATGTTGTTGCTATTGTTGTTGGCGTTGGAGATATCATATGTGCTTATAGGCTGCTATAATGGCTAGGGTTTTACTTGGACATCACATGCACAATCACCAATATTGAAAAGGTAGACATCATGCTATGATAATTTTTGTTGTATTTTCATTAATTCTGAAGAGTGTATTTTCTTTTATGAAAAAAAAATATATTTGTTGTTTGGAATTGAGTTGAAAAAATAGGTGTTGCTTGAAATTGAGTTACTCATCTATAAAATCGTTTCTTCTTCAATTTTGATGTTGTTTATTTTATTGTAGTCAAAAGAAAGTAAAGACAAATAACTTGTAATCTATGAATCCATTATGAAAAAATCTATGTATTTTTTTATGCAACATAGAAGGTGAAATAAGTTACATATAAATAACTTGCGATTTTTTTTAACTGTAGGTCAATCATTGTATTAATTTTATACATGAATTATTTATTTTCTTCCGCGTATCAAACATTGTATAAGTTATAAATAGTTTAAATACATGAATAACTTCACTTTATTCGGTAATCAAACAACCCCTAACATGTTTAAGATGTATAATAATCATCTAAAATGCCCTCAGTTTAATTAAAACATAGAATGCTAAGAATAAAAATAACTCTATGTTCAAAAAGTTATTTTAAAATTAAGAATTATTATAATGACTAAATAATATTTACAATGTCTAAACTCTGGTTGTCGTCAATTCAAACCTTCTTAACTTATAAAAAGAAATAAATAGTATAAATTTAAACGATAAATATATTTTGGGCTACATCTAATTTACTCCTTAATTGTTAGTGTGACACTTATTTATCCTTCCTCTTTAATTAATTACACTTTTTATCTTCAAAAAATTATGTTATATTTTTAAATTTTTTATACTTAGTCAATAATTTATTGTTTGTATACACTTAAACTTAATTAATATTTGATACACGTACAATGCACGTATCTTAAACAACAACTTCTATATAACCAGCAACAAATAGTGGATGACTAAACCACGCGGTCTATGGAGATAAATATAATATAAATGCTACTTATCTCACTTTCATTGATCTCTTTGAGGTAGTTGTGCCAGCAAGCTTGATCCACAACGTGATCACTAGAAAAAAAAGACGTATACATTTTTTTTACCCCATCATAGATGTTGTGACGATCATATGTTTTAACACCTTTATTGGTGTAATACTCCGTAAGATCCTAACTCAATTCATCTCTCGATTCATATTGAAAGGGTTCAAGACTTAGAAATTTCATTAAGTGTTGAGGACTTAGTCATTTTCAAGATCCCTATACTTTGATGATTTTATTTTTGACCTTTTCGACCTCGAAACATCAATTTTTGAGTTGATTTATGATCGGGGTGGTTCAAAGTATGTCTTGGATGAGTTTCAAAATTTTCAGACGAGCGTAGGGGTGTGTTTGGGAAACCAAAACAGAAGCATCACCAGGATAGGCAGGCGCCATCCCCTTTAGTCCGTCAGCATAAGGCGGGTGCCGCTCCAAGACCCGTGTCGGCCCCTTCCTATTTCGTCCATCTTTTGTTAATTGTCTTCTAAGGGCATTTGGATCAATTTCCTTCTCCCAACTCGTCCATAACATGGAATTGGGGTCCCCAAGGAGCATTATTTGTCCTTTTTCTCATAAATTCTCTCAAGAAAATCATCTTTCATCTCAAGAACAAACCCTAACCCTTTCACAAAGAATTAAGAAATTCAAGCTTCATGTCAAGAACTCCTCAAAGAACCTTTAAGAATTCATCTAGCGAGGTATATGTGATGTTCATCTATGTGTGATATTCACCCATGGAGTCCAAGAATCCTCTTTTGGTTTAAGTTATGAGTTTTTACATGTTCAAGTTGAATTAACTCCATGAATCTCTTGTTAATTCAATTACAAGTTACGATTATGAATGTTTTCAAGTGGAATGATTCATATTGTGTTTTGAGTGTTGCAATTCTCATGTCATGTTCAATTGATTTCGGATAAATCCCTATGTTATGAATTTAACCATGGAATCCTATTGTTTTCTCGTGTTAAAGACATTTCCATTTTCAAGTTATGAGTTTTACATATTTGATGAAATTCCATGTTGGGTCTTTGAACCATGATCATGTATTACAGTATTTCCAGTTTAATTCAGAATATTTATAATCATTTAGTGCTGATGGGTTATAAACACCCAATACCTAGTTGTTTTACATGATTTTAGGATCTCAAAAAGATTTAAATTAAAGCTTGAGTATTATCATTCATTCAGTTTTTATGATCAAACATGATGAGCATTGTGAAATATATGCTCAGTTAAATTTAATTCAGTCCAGTCCAATATCAGTGTCATTCAGTTGGGATTAACACTTAGCACCGAGTGAACGTCGGGATGGTGTCTCCCCTGTCAGTTAGGCATGAGGTGACAGGAGCAATCCCTAAGTTTCAGACTTACGACGCCACCATAGACTTTGAGGGGTTCCCTGTCTGTTAGGCGTGGCACCCTTATCCTTCGAAAAATCAGCCTTGTGGATCCACATCGTCAGTTAGTACTTGTACCTTTGGCAAGGTACCAGTACCCTTCCAACTGGGGTTACAGGTTGGACCCCGATAGCAGATTTGGGGCATATTGATTATAGCTAGCTCCCATAGTCTCTGTACAGTATTCAGTGTATTTTTAATTCAGGTTTGTTTGACTAAGTGTACAGACTTTCAGATATTCAGTTTTACAGCTTTCAGTCTTTCATATTTTAGATTATCTCAGTAACATAACAGATATACATTTAGTCTTGCATTCTTAGATTTTACATGTTCATGCATTCATGCACAGTTACCCCATGTATTTCAGCCTGTCCTAATCTCATATATCAATATATTTAAAATACTAACTACATACTCTTTCTTGCTCTATGTTGTCTAATATCATAGGTTTAGATACTCAGTTTTTCGATCGTACTTAGACAACCTAGCATTATAGCAACAACAACAATGGTGAGTCCTCATCCTTCGAGGATATATTATCTCTCTTTAAGTTATTTCAGTATTTCATTATGTTCTATCAGTTGGAGTTAGTTGGGGTCCTATCCGATCAAATCTTTAATCAGTTTAGAGACTTTTAGACGCTCAGACAGTTAGTTAGACAGTTAGTCAACTTTATCAGTTTGATTTGTGGTTTTCAGATAGACCGTTTGGTTTTTAGTATCTTATTAGATGTTTTAGACTTGTGATTAAGTCGTACTATCAGTATTCAGACTTGCAGTACTTTACCAATTTATGTTCCATATAGATATTTTATTACTATTTTATTTAGTGCTCACAGCAGGTACCAACTCATGAGTTAGTTTGTAGTCACTTGTGATCATAAGCTCCGTTGTCGCGACTAGGGGCTATCCTTGGGTCGTGACAAAATTTAGTATCAGCGCCTAAGGTTTTAAAGTGTCCTAGGAAGTCTGAAAGCGGCGTTGAGTATAGTCTTGTGCATGGGTGTACAGCGCGCTACACTTATGGATGAGAGGCTACAAGATATTTTAGGAAAAGTTTCCCTTTTTTCAATATTCATGTCATGCAAAAGAGCATAATCCCCATTTAAACTCTCTTTCTAATTCATCCTTTATTTTATTTATAGCTAATGCCTCCCAAAAGAAACAACAAAAGAACAAATGGGGATTAACCCGCATCGCCGCCTGTTCAGGAAGATCCCCAAAATGAGCATGTCTCTAACGTTGAGTTCAGGGCTGCCTTTACGACCCTAGCCCATTCAGTAGCTGCTTAGAACAACTAGCGAGCTTCTGCCCCAGCCAATCCATTGGCAAATGCAGTTGCGGACAAGATCAGGATTTCACTCGAATAAATCACCCTTTGTTTTTGGGATCCAAGTCTGAAGAGGATCCGTAAGGGTTTTTTGATATGGTTCAGAAAGTGACAGATATTATGGGCGCCACTTTGAGTGAGAGTGCAGAGTTGGCTGTATATTAGTTGCAGGATTTAGCTCATACCTGGTATAAGTAGTGAATGAGGATAGGGGTGTTGAGGTAGGGTTTGTAGAGTGGGAAGAGTTTGACACGACTTTCTTAGATAGGTTCTTTCCATTAGGGTTGAGGGAAGCTATGGTGTAGGAGTGTATTAATTTGAAGCAAGGTAATATGAGTGTGAAAGAGTACTCGCTTAAGTTTACTCAGTTGGCGAGGTATGCTCCTTCGATGGTGGATGATAATAGGTCTAGAATGAGTAAGTTTGTATCTAGTGTATCTAATAATGTGGTCAAGGAGTGTAGGACTACACTATTGATTAAAGAGATCGACTTATCTAGACTTATGGTTCATGCTCAGCAGACTAAGGAATAAAAGCTTAAGGAAAAAGAAAGAGAGAAAGAGGGCCAAAATAGGTAGTTTCAACTTTTCACAACCGAGGTCAGAGGATGGTAACCATTCTTAGTTTCGTCAGAAATTTTCATCCCCAGCTCCGTCTTCAGCTAGTGCGCCAGTGCTAAAGTTCAGGAAGGACAATCGAGATAGGGCGCTGGGCACTAAGTCCCAAGGTAGTGTGAACAGTGGTCGTACTAATTTGCTTTGTCAGATTTATGGTAGGAATCATCCAGGAGAATGCAGGGCTAACAGTGATGTATGTTTTGGATATGGCAAGCCACCCCACAGGATAGGGGAGTTCCCTGTAGGTATGTAGAAGGGTAGGAATGCTCGCTAGCAAGGTCAGACTAACTCATCAGCAGCACTACCAGGTCGTTTAACCCAGCAAGGCACTACTTCTAATGCCACCAATGGGCAGCTCTAGAATAGGTTATATGACATTTAGACTCAACAAGATCAGGAGAGTTCTCCTGATGTGGTTACGGGTATGTTACAGGTTTTCCATCTTCATGTTTATGTTTTATTAGATCTCAAAAATTCACTTTATTTTGTGACTCCTTGTATAGCCATCAATTTTGGTGTCAGTCCCGATACATTAGCAGAAATTTTCTCAGTGTCAACCCCTGTGGGTAAATCTATTATAGCCAGACGAAAATACAGAAATTACCTGGTCATAATATCTTAAAAAATCACCTCAGTTGATGTTGTGGAGTTAGAGATGACTGATTTTGATGTCATTCTCAACATGGATTGGATCCACTCATGCTATGCTTTAGTTGACTGTAGAAATAGATTCATTTAGCTTTAGTTTCCTAGTGAAACAGTTATTGAATGAAGGGGTAGTACTTTAGTGCTTAAGGGTCAAATCATTTCATATCTTAGAGCAAGAAAGATGATATCTAAAGGATGTGTTCATCATCTTGTCAAGTCCAAGACTCTAGTTCTGAGTCTCTCAGTATCGAGCCAGTTTCAGTAGTAAGGGAATTTCCAAATATGTTCCCTGAAGATCTCCCCAGAGTTTCTCCCAAAAGGAAAATTAACTTTAAAATAGATCTCCTTCCAGATACCCATCTTATCTCTATTCCACCCTACAGAATGTATCGAGTTGAGCTTAAGAAGTTGAAAGAGAAGTTGAAAGATCTCTTAGATAAGGGTGTCATCAGGATTAGTGTTTCACCATGGGGTGCTCCAGTCTTGTTCGTGTGTAAGAATGATGGTCCTCTCAGAATGTGCATCGACTACAATCAATTGAACAAATTTACAATCAAGAGGAACTATTTATTCCCTATAATTGATGACTTGTTTGACCAACTTCAGGGTGCCAGTTATTTCTCTAAGATAGACCTTAGATTCGGCTATCATCAGCTTAGAGTTAGAGAATGCAACATTTTGAATACGGTCTTCAGAACTCGGTATGGTCACTTCAAATTTTTAGTTATGTCTATTGGACTAACGAATGCCCCTACAAATTTTATAGATTTTATTAACAGAGAGTTCAAGCAGTACTTAGACATGTTCATTATAGTCTTTATTGATGACATTCTTGGCTAAGATCAGTAGCTTTTCTTGGCAATATTATTTTAGGTGATGGCATTAAAGTTGACCCTTAAAATACCCATGTGGTGAGAAACTGTCCCAGGCCCATCTCTCCATCAGTTATCAGGAGTTTCTTATGTTTGACTGACTATTACAACTGTTTGTTGAAGGATTTTCTTCTATTGCATCCACCATGTTTCAATTGACTCCGAAAGTTAAATTTCAGTGGTCAAATTTATGCGAGAAGAGTTTTCAAGAGTTGAATACTCAACTCACCTCAGCCTCAGTTTTGACCTTGCCAGATGGTTCATATGGGTTTGTAGTTTACTGTGATACTTCCAGAGTTGGTCTTAGTTGTTATTGATATAGAGAGGTAAGGTCATATCCTATGCCTTTAGACAGATTAAACCCCATGAAAAGAAATATCCTACCCATGATCTTGAGTTGGCAGCTGTTGTTTTGGCCTTAAATATTTGGAGGCATTATCTGTATGGGGTTCATGTTAATATGTTCACGGATCATAAAAGTTTACAGTATGTGTTCTCATAGAAAGATTTAAATTTTCATCAGAGAAGGTGGCTTGAGTTGTTAAAAGATTATGATATGGGTATTTTTTATCATTTGGCAAGGCCAATATAGTGGCAGATGCCCTTAGTAGAATGTCGATGGGTAGTGTTGTTCATGTTGAGAAGGAATGAAGAAGTTAGTCTGGAAGGTTCATTAGCTTACTAGATTAGGTGTTCAATTGTTGACTCAGCTTAAGGCAGTGTATGGGTTCAGAATAGTTCAGAATCGTCATTGGTTATCAAAGTGAAGGAAAAGAAAGATAGGGATCCTAGTCTGGATAAGTTGAAGAAATTAATTAAAGATCAGAAAGTAGAGGTTTTCTCCCAAGGAAGAGATGGTGTGTTGCGTTGCCAGGGCAGGTTATGTGTTTTATGTGTTGATGGGTTGAGGCAGAAAATTTTGGTAGAAGCTCATGGTCCATGATATTTCATTCATCCATAGGCCACCAAGATGTAGCATGACTTGTGAGAAATCTATTGGTGGAATGGTATGAAGAAGGATATTACAGAGTATGTGGATAAGTGTTCAAATTATCAACAGGTTAAAGTTGAGCACCAGAGGCCTAGTAGTACATTGCAGGAGTTTAGTATCCCCACTTAAAAGTGGGAAGTAGTGAACATGGATTCTGTGATGGGTTTTCCTTGTATGCATCGTCAATGTGATTTGATTTGGGTCATAATAGATAGAATGGCCAAGTCATCTCATGTATTACAAGTTCATACTTTTTACTCAGCTGAGGATTATGCTAGGATTTTTATTAAGGAGTTGGTTAATTTGAATGAGATTCTGTTGTCTATCATATCAGATAGAGATACTCAGTTTACTTCTCACTTTTGGAAAGCTTTTCAGAAGGGTCTTGGTACCCAAGTTTATCTCAGTACAACTTTTCATCCTCAGATAGATGGTCAGGCAGAAAGGACCATTCAGACCATAGAGGACATGTTAAGGGAATGTATAATTGACTTTAAAGGCAGTTGGGATGACCACTTACCTTTGATTGAGTTTTCCTATAACAATAGTTACCACTGCAGTATTCAGATGGCTCTATTTGAGGCTCTCTGTGGGAGGAGATGTAGGTCTCCTATTGGTTGGTTTGAGGCAGGTGAGGCCCCTTTTCTAGGGCCAGATTCAGTGTTTGGGGTGATGGAGAAAGTTTAGTTAATTAAGGAGAGACTGAAGACATCCCAAAGCCGTCAGAAATATTATGCAGAAGTGAGGAGAAGAGATCTTAAGTTTGAGGTTGGTGATTTAGTCTATCTAAAAATCTTGACCATGAAGGGAGTGAAGACATTTGGCAAGAAGGGAAAGATCAGTCCCCGATATATTGGCCCTTATAGAATCTTGAACCATTTTAGAGACGTGGCTTATGAGCTAGAGTTGCCTGCAGATTTGACATCAGTTCATCCGGTGTTCTGTGTTTCTTTAAAGAAATACATTGGTGATTCTGCTATTGTTGCTCTTTTAGAAAGTATGAATGTTAAGGATAGATTTTCTTATGAAGAAGTACCAATTGAGATCCTTTATCGTCAGGTCCATAGACTAAAGAATAAAGAACCAAATACCCTCACCTTTTCTCCGCAAACCCAGATTCAGCTTAAGGTAACGATCTTCCTCAGATGGACTCTCTTCAGTTCCCTATTTCAGCTATGTATCTATCCTCATGTCATTTCATGCATTCATGAAATCAGTTCAGCCTATGTATCATGTTTCAGACTCAGTTATGTAATCAAGTTTCCAGTTGTGAATGTTCAGTATATGACCTCAGCTTCCTCAGTAGTCTCAGTCTAACCAGTATCATTCGAGGACTAATGTTCTCAAGGGGGAGATATTGTAATACTCCGTAAGATCCTAATTCAATTCATCTCTTGATTTCATGTTGAAAGGGTACAAGATTAGAAATTTCACTTAGTGTTGAGGACTTAGTCATTTTCAAGACCCCTAAACTTCGATGATTTTATTTTTGACCTTTCTGATCTCAAAACATTGATTTTTGAGTTGATTCATGGTCAGGGTAGTTCAAAGTACATCTCGGGTGAGTTTTAGAATTTTCAGACAAACGTAGGGGTGTGTTTGGAAAACTAAAATAGAAGCACCACTGGGATAGGCAAGCATTTCCACTTTTAGTTCGCCGGTGTAAGGCTGGAGCCGCCCGGGTTAGTCCCCCGCTCTAAGGTGAGTGCCGCCCGAGGTAGTCCATCACTCCAAGGCCCGCATCGCCCCCTCCCTATTACTCCAACTTTTGTTCTTTGTAATTTAAGGTTATTTAGATCAATTCCCTTCACCCAACTCTTCCATAACACATAATTGGGGTCCCCAAGGAGCATTATTTGTCCTTCTTATCATAAATCCTCTTAATAAAATCATCTTTCATCTCAAGAACAAACCCTAACCCTTTCACAAATAATCAATAAATTCAAGCTTCAAGCTCAAGAACTACTCAATAAACCTTCAAGAATTCATCTAGAGAGGTATGTATGATGTTTATCCATGGGCCCCTTTAACCCATGGAGTCCAAGAATAATCTTTTGGTTTAAATTATGAGTTTTTACATGTTTAAGTTGAATTAACTCCCTGAATCTCTTGTTAATTCAATTACAAGTTACGGTTATGAGCGTTTTTAAGTGGAATGAGTCATATCATGTTTTGAGTATTGTAATTCTCATGTCACATTCAATTGATTTTGGATAAATTCCTAAGTTATGAATTTAACCATGTAATCCTATTGTTTCCTTTATTTTGAGACATTTCCATGTTCAAGTAATAAGTTTTATATGTTTGATGAAATGTCGTGCTGGGTCTTTGAACAATGATCACGTATTATAGTATTTCCAGTCTAATATAGGATATTTATAATTATTTAGTGCTGGTGGGTTATGAACACCTGATACCTAGTTATTTTACATGATTTCAGGATCTTAGAATGATTTAAATAAAACCATAAGTATTATCATTAAGTCAGTTGTTATGATCAGACCATGATGAGCATTATTAGTTGTATGCTCAGTTAAATTTAATTCAGTCCAGTTTAATATCAGTGTCATTCAATTGGGAGTAACACTTAGCACCGAGTGAACGTAAGGATGGCATCTCCCCTGTCAGTTAGGCATGAGGTACTATTAGAAGTCCTAATTTCCAGACCTATGGCACCACCATAGACTTTGAAGGGTCCCCCATCAGTTAGGTATGACACCTTCGTCCTTCAAAACATCAACCTTGTGGATCCATATTGTCAGTCAGTGCTTGTATCCTTGGCAAGGTACCAACACCCTTCTAACTAGGGTTACAGGTTGGACCCCGATAACAGATTTAGGGTATGTCGATTATAGCTAGCTCCCATAGTCTCAGTACAATATTCAACGTATTTTTAGTTATGATTTCTTGACTAAGTGTACAGACTTTTAGATATTCAATTTTACTGCTTTTTGTCTTTTATATTTCAAATTATCTCAGCAATATAACAGATATACACTTAGTCTTGCATTCTCAGATTTTACATGTTCATGCATTCATGCACAGTTACCCCATGCATTTTAGCCTGTCCTCATCTCATATACTAGTACATTCAAAGTACTAACCACATACTCTTTCTTGCTCTATAATGTCTTATATCATAGGTTCTAATGCTCAGCTTCCCGACTGTACTTAGACAGCCTAGCATTACAGTAGTAGCAACAGTGGTGAGTCCTCATCCTCCGAGGACATATTATCTCTCATTCAGTTATTTCTATATTTTATTATATTCTGTCAGTCAGAGTTAGTTAGGGGTTTATCTCATCAAATCCTCAACCAGTTTAAAGGCTTTTAGACGCTCAGACAGTCAGTTAAACAGTTAGTCAGCTTTATCCTTTTTATTAGTGGTTTTTAGATAGACCGTTTGGTTTTCAGTATCTTATTAGATGTTTCAGACTTGTGATTAAGTCGCACTATCAGTATTTAGACTTGAAGTAATTTACCAATTTATCTTCTGCCCATATGTTTTATTACTATTTTATTCAGTGCTCGCAGCAAGTACCAACTAGTGGGTTAGCTCGTGGTCACTTGTGAACATATGCACCGTTGTCGAGACTAGGGGATAGTCTTGGGTCGTTAAAAAACTTGGTATCGGAGCCTTAGGTTTTAAAGTGTCCTAGGGATTCTGAAAGACACGTTGAGTTCAGTCTTATACATGGGTGTGAAGCGTGCCATACTTATGGATGAGAGGCTACGAGACATTTTAGGAAAAGTTTCCCTTCTTTCAGTATTTATGTATAGCGAAAGAGCATAAGCTCTATTTGAACACTTTTTCTAATTCATCCTTCATTTCATTTACAGAAAATTCCTCCTAGAAGGAATAATAGAAGGAGGAATGAGTATCATCCCGTACCGCCGCCTGTTCATGAAAATTTCCTGAATGAGCATGTCTCTCACGCTGAGTTCCGGGCTGCCTTTACGATCCTGTCCCATTCAGTAGCTGCTCAGAACAACCAGCGAGTTGCTTCCCCAGCCAGTCCAGTAGCAAATGCAGCTGCGGTTAGATTTGGGATTTCACTCAGATAAATCCCCCTTTGTTTTCAGGATTCAAGTCAAAAGAGGACCCGCAAGAGTTTCTTGATATGGTTCAGAAAGTGACAGATATTATGAGAGTCACTTCGAGTGAGAGTGCAGAGTTAGTTGCATATCAGTTGCAGGATGTATCTCAGACCTGGTATAAACAGTGAAAGCAGTATTGAGGTAGGGCCTGTAGAGTGGGAAGAGTTTGCCACAGCTTTCTTATAATTTCAATAAAACAATAATTTTTTATTCAAAAAGTTACATTTTCTTAACTTGTGGCTCGTTGATTATTTTAATTCTTCTCATTCTTTTAATGAAATGGGTATATGATTTTATTTGAGAAAAGAAAGAACGAGGATGTAACTATTAATGAGGAAATATAAGTGAAGGTTTAAATAATATTGAAGAGAAAAAGAGTGGGGAAGATGAAGTTTTCCTTGAATGTAATGTTGAAAATAGTGGTTACATATGGGTGTTGGAGAACAGAGAGGAAAATAATGCTGAAGATGCAATAAAGAAAAAAAGAAAAATGTAAAAAGGTGAGAAAATAAACAAAAAACGTAAAAAATTTCTGAAACATGCGTCTTTTTTGTTTATTCTTATGTTGGTGCCATGCCAGCTTTTAGGGTGAAAATAAATTCACTTTTAATAGTATAGGAGTATATTAGCTCACTTCAATAGTTTAAATGTGTGTTTTTTCCTTCTTTTAAAAAAGAAAAAATGACATAAATAAGACTAACTCTCAAGAGGTGACTCTTTGTCAATAGTAACTTAACAACACTCTTTTGCCTCATTTTTGGAGTATGACCACTTCACCGACCTTTATTAGTTTACATGCCTCCTCAAAGAAGGAAATCCCAGCACAACTTAATTTCTATCATGTAACAAGGGACAAATGTGCAAGCACTCACTCTCCCAAAAAAATTTCTCAATACACACAAGTATCATGCCATATGCCTTCCCTTATTTTCAATCACTACTAACTCAAAGACAATTTGTTGAAGATCACCAAGGACTTTTAAAGTTTGTAATGTAGGCTCGGGAAAGGGTAGGATAAATATTTGGGATACAAGTGACTGGACCCCCCTTGAACTCCACATAAAACACTATTAAATCAAACTTTAGATTATGGGCCACTTCATTCATTCCTAATTCACACATGTGTCTTCCTTTAACACATTGATTCATCCATCTTTTGAAAGTATTTTCTTCTTATTTCTTTTCTTTGTGTAATCTCATTCTTTTCCTTCTTTCATTGGTACCTTTATTTTTCTCATTCATTAGTCTCCATCACTTAGCTTTTAGGCACTCACTTACAATACTGTGGCCTAAGATCACTTCTTCCAAGATTTACAACCCCCAACTTAGGCTTTTAGACTCAAGTTGAATTTTTAAGTTCAATGAGGGAAGAGTTCAAAAGAGGGACAAAGTTTTAATGGTTCAAGGCTTGTAATGCGATTGCCAAAGAAAGGTTCAAAAGCTCAAAAGGAGAGATTAGGGATTTCATTCTCGCATGGGTAGGCTTTTTAGGCTAAAGTGATTTTCCATGATTAGAAAGAAGGCCTAAGATCATTTCTCCAATCATGTGTAATTAAGATTAGCTTCGAAAGACCAACTAGAAAAGTTCTAGATGGAACAAATATGCATGAAAATCAATCAACTAAGATCATTACACATGGCATGCAAAATTTTCTAGGAGGATCAATTGCATCTCCTATTTGAGGCAAAATGAGTTAATTATCACACACTACTTATGAAAGAATTAGAGTCACAAAAAGAGGCAAAGTGTTGTTAAAAAATCATTCACGTCCATACCCTTAGTTTTCACAAAAATTTTAGCCTGAGTGGGGGTGATTTCTTCTCATTTCACCACGCATGATTGAATATTGTTGGCACCAAATCAAGTCATCATCTCACATTTGGGCTCCGACAAGGGAAAATCAAATGGATACTCTGACTTCACCATAGGAATAATAATGGCAAACCCAAATCTATAATTCCATGGGTACTCAGACTTCCCCTGCATCTATAGCTCAAAACCCCAAGCATGATAGTTTTTCTTTAAGATCTTGTCACTCAATCTATCATAGGGAAAGGCTCATCCAGTATAATTATTAAAAAAATAAATTCTAGAAATGGAAACCAAAAGAGATTAAATGCATGAAATGTAGGCACCATCGGGATGCCTAATATTACAACCCAAAATATCAAATCATCCAGAACAAATAAAAAAACAAATCATCCAAATTAAACATGAAAATATCCAAATAAGCATCTAAATCATACAGACCGAATAATTAAATATGAAATACTACAGAGACGGAAACCCCCAACTAAAAAGCTTACAGTGTTCTCACTGCATATCATGAAAGCAAAAAAAAGAGATAAAAGTGCTCCCTGAAACCACATTAGGTGCTGCCATCACTAGTTGTATCCTCATCATTACCATCAGAGTCTAGATCATCATCCTCGTACCACATAGTTAGGACCTCATCATCATAATCTATTCTCGGGGAAGGAAGTCTCTCTTTTAGCTTTAAGACTTTTCATAAGCACTTTACCCTTTTCCACATAAGGGTGAAAAATTTGTTCCTCTTTTTCTCTCTTATCCTCATCTTATCATGGGAATCTCATAGCTCCCGATTAAAACATGACAAGGAAGAGTATACCTGATCAAGTTAGGAGATAGTCGCTCCCTGCTCCCTCTGATCCTCAAGAAATCTCTCATAGTCAATTCGGGCGATATAAGAGTGAAGAGTGGTATAAGGTTCTCCAGGCCCCGTGGGCAACCCAGACACAAGCTCCCAAATCGGTATCATCTCACTTGAGTACTCCTAAAATGGCCCTACTATGGATGGCTTGCAAAGAGTAGATATCATCATCTGTTGACTTACCCAAGTCAATCTTTCTCTTTTTGCTCTTTGAAGAAGCACCCTCGCCACGTATATTCAATGGGTAAATGGGTGTCTCCGGATATATCCAGTTGCCCCTCGGGTACTCCTCAACTTTAACACTCTTGCATAACTCCATGATCAAAGATGGGAACATGAGTATGGGGCCGCCATTGTTCTTGAAATATCAGATCTCTGAGAGCACAAATCGACCAACGTCTAAAGAAATGTTGTCCAAGAGATAGGCCACCATATGAGCTCACATAACTTAGACATTTGTAATATTGATAGTAGAGTAGACTCAGCTATAGATGAAGGTCAACCAAATCTGAACTTCAGCCGTGAAGTCAATCAAAGTTATCGCATTCTTTGTAGAGGCTCATGTAACCTCCCTGCCTGGGCATAATTAAGCAACTAACCAACTTCCTAGGGCACATTCCTTTGCCCCGTACTCCCTCATATCCATATTCGGTAGCCCATAAACTTTATTGATCTGTTCATCCCTAAAATGAACTTTCTTACCCTAGATTCTCATAATTAGGACAGAGATTTTGACGATATTGAGATTTGCATAGAATCTCTTACCCATTGCTCATTGGCCCGACACGGATCTAAGGTGAAACATATCCAACCTGTGGCTACCAACTTCTCATAGAATGTCAGAGCTTTTTGGGCACATTTTCCAAAGATATTCCCCATTCAGGGAGTAACTTCTTTCTCCAGAAAAGGCCTCATAATAGATGGTTTGACATTCAACGACCATGAAACAAGTTTGATCATAGTTTTCCATCTTTAGCTTTAAAATCCTGAAGACCACATATAACATTAACAATCAATATCATCATGTGAAAATAATGCTATGTGATTTAGCAAAGCTAGAGTAATAGTTCCCCAGTCAAATTTAGGCTTAAACGAGAGTTTAGGAATTTGGATAGACCTATCAGATAGGCCTAGATGTTGCAATTATAGTCCACTTAGATCATAATCTCAACACATAAGAGGCCTGTTAGACATGCCTCAGGTCTTGCAATTTCTAGTCGTCGAATCGCGATCGCGATACATGAGGCTGCTTGCTTAGAATAATCCTGACCAAAATTGCCAATTTTTCTACCAATTTGTGTTCATAATAGGTAAATGACACTACAAACATGAATCACAGTTTCTAAACACTCAACCAAGCTCTTTAAACATGGAAATAACTATCAAGAAACTCATTCAGGCATTTTACCATACACTTGGTGTGCACCTACATTTCATCCTAATTTTGAACAATTTTGGGTACTCAAGACTTCCTCAATGATGTGCACTCCAAAGATAGCAGCTACCACCTACATAATATCAATTTAGACCCTAATATAGCACATCAATAACAGTTTTAGGCCATTGTCCTGAACATATATTCTAAGGCCTACTTTAAGCATTACAAAAGAGAATTGAAGGGCATACCTGATGAAAAGATACAAAGGAGGATGCTATGCACTTTGGAGGGTCTTAACAATGATAGAAACGGATGCAATTATGAATGATTTAAAGGGGAATGTGGGGGAAACTGTTTGAGATGATGGTTCCTTTTACAAACTATCACAATCGCGATGGCACGGTGATTGCGATCGCTATTTCGGGTGGCGATCGTGACACCTGAGGGTCACTTGGGTCGATCTAAGGATTCAGGGTGCGATCGCGACCTACAGACCAAAGTTCTCATCCCCTGTTTTCAGCCATGGTGTCTCCACACTTGGTTTCACTCTACTTTTTGTTCCCTAAGTTACTCAACGGTTTTTCAGAGTGGCAAGTTTCCATGGACTTAATAAAAAACAAGCACAAAAACTATTCTAACAATTAAAATGCAAAGAATACGAGCCAAATTCATGGCAATGGTGGCTTGCCTCCCATCTAACGCTTAATTTAATGTCGCGGCACGACGTCCAGCTATCATCAATTAGGATCCTTGGGGTGAGAAGATTCAAGATTCACTTATTCATCCACAATGTCAATCACAGACATAACTTGCAACTCCATTGGTTGCTTTTCGATTTTGTACATGCGGAAGGAAACTTCATCATTTTGTATCCAGAACTTCATCTCACCATACTCCATATCAACTATAACTCTTTTGGTTGATAAGAGTGACCACCCAAGTATAATTGGTATCTCATGATCAATTTCACAATCAAGGACTACAAAATCCATTGAGAGGATGAATTAGTCAACTTTAACCAACACATCATATAATATTCCTATCGATTTTTCCATTGAATGGTCTGACATCAAGAGTCTCATGGGGGTGGGCGTAGGAGCACCTAACCCTAGCTTTTTATACACAACATATGGAAATAAGTTAATACTAGCCCCGAGGTCACATAATGCCTTTTTAAATTTGTGCGTCCTGATATTGCATAGAATTATAAATGCACCCGGATTTTTCTTTTTCTCTGCCATGACATTTAGCATGATAGCACTACAACTATGAGTCACCTTAATACTTTCACAATCCACAAGTCGCTTTTTGACATCAAGTTCTTCATTGACTTAGCATACCCTGAAATCTCTTGAAGAGCTTCTAACAATAGAATATTAATTGAGAGGTTGCTAAGTTTTGCAAAGAACTTTTTGAGCTTGACATTGTTATCTTTCTTCTTTAACCTTTGTGGAAAGGATAGAAGAATTTTTATTGGGGTTAATGGAACGCTTTGAGGTTCCTCCACTTTTTGCTCATCACCATCAATTACCTTAGGAGTTTTCTCCTCATCACCATTCTTTTCAACTATCATTGGTTCCTTATTATCTACTTTATGAGACTTCAGAGAACTATTACTTGGTAGTTTGGACCACTTCTTCTTTGTACTTTCTTGTTCATCATGAGTCTTTTCATCAACCTCAACCATATTTTCACCAAGGTTTCTACCACTTTTAGTGATGATTGCTATAACATGGGTATCGTTCTTAGGATTAACCACCGTGTCACTAGGTAGACCTCCTTTTGGCCTACATTAAGTTGGGTTGAAATTTGGGCAATTTACATATCTAATTGCTTGGTGGAATCCGAGTGAGATGTGACCGTTTGGTTTAATTGAGAGGAGTCACTTTTCATTTTCCTTACCATTTTGTCGATTCTTTCAACACACATCAAAATTTAGGCAAGGATATCCTCGATTTTAAATTTTCTTGGGTCCACTGAGCTTGATTCCTTGTCCTTAACATGATCATAAGGGGGGCACATATCTATCATAACCTCTCTCCTTATTCCTCCAATCTCGGTCTCTATCCTTTTATCTATCGCGCCAATCATGATCCCGATCTCAATTGTTCCAACCTTGATTCCTGCCTTGCCTTTGGTAGGCGGGGCGGGAATCTCCCAGATGATTTGCCAAAACCCTCTTTATCTCTTCACCGAGTGCCTTAGCTTCATCCTAATCATAACTTTTGGCACCTTGATAGGCAATGACATTTATAGCTTTTGTAGGTGCTCTCATCACATGTTTAGTGAGGATATCCAATTGGGTCATCACCTTGGCCACATTTTCATCTCTTTATTCATTCTTATTTCTTTACTCTTTGTGGACATAAGATGCGGAGGGGGACTCTATGGTTACTTTGGAGTCCCGAGTGTGCCACCTTCTATTTTGTTTTGTAACTTGGTCGAGTAAAGTCGATGCAACCCCATAGGATAACTTGACAAGAGACCCTCTGGATGCATTATCAACCACAGTTTTATTCAATTGGTTTAACGCCTGATAAAATATTTGGAGAAGACTATTCTCTGGCACATCATGGTTCGGGCATTGCATGATTTTGTCATTGAACCTTTGCCACACCTCATATAGGGACTCACCACTAAGTTGATGAAAATTTGTGATTTCGTCTCTTAGTTGTACATCTTAGATGACGAGAAATAACAATCCAAAAAGGATTTCAAAAGTTCTGTCCAAGATGTAATTGACCCGGTGGTAGAGATATCAGCCACAAAACAGCTTCCCTTGTAAATGAGAATGGGAGAAGCATCAACCAAATAGATTAAGTAATATGAGCAATATCAAATGGGGCGCATACCTCAATAAAGTTTTTCAAATGTAATTTGGAATATTCTTGTGCTTGGACCCCAAATAGACCTTTTATTTTCAACATATGGAGCTTCACACTCGTGACATAGAATACCCCATTTCCCTCGACCGGTAGGATACAAATGGCACTTGCACACCCCGCATCATTAAGATGATCCTCATACTCAAAGTGTCTATCAAATAAAGCCGTCATTGCTCTCATTGTGGCTCATGGTGTTGTGATTACTTTAAAGATCACCTAACAAAAGAACAAAAACAATAAACAAGGTAGGCAAAAGCACTATGACTAACCCAAGTTCCCTAACAACACCGTAATAGTGAAAACTAAACATAACTCCCCGACACCGGTGCCATTTTTTATAACGCTAAACTTACACCATCATTTTGATGCAAGACGGCCGTTGTTAATATATACCCAACAAAAGACAAGGTCGAATCCACAAGGAGTGCAAACTAGTTTTTGATACTTTAGTGTGTTGAGATTTAACTAGGTGTTAACCTTTTATGCATAAACTAAACAATACATAAAAAGTAAAGTGGGGAGGGGGGTGATTGGAAATTTTGTTGAAGACAATAACCAACTACACTAATAAGAGATTGAAACAATTTATATATAATACCAAGTAGAGAAGATCCTTGGGGTTACAATATCCTAGGTAATATTCATGCATGGGTGATTGAAAGCTAGTACAAGTTTTAGCTAGGGGTTTTGGGTAGGCTAGATTTTGAGTCTTAGTGTTAATCTTGCAATAAAACACTAAATTTCACTTATGGTTTCTTTCGAATACCTCATGGGTGTGACAAGTTTACCAATTCAATACATCAAGCTAGCATCCTTATTTCTAAAATAATGCTAATGAAAATAACTAATTCAACCAACACCCTTATTTATAAGATGATAATAACAAATAAGCTAGATTCAAAATGATGTTCACAATTATCCCTCACCCACATCCCTCTTTCAAGGATGATGTGGGATCCTTAGGTAATTGGGGTTTTCACTCTCAATTCTTAATCCATACATGAGACAAAAGAAAAACCCAAAATAATTAACTAATTACTTGGACAAACAATCAACGCCCACACATTATTCAACACTTAATCAAACATAACCCCAAGATATGAAGTTAGCTAGTCATTAAATTAAAGAAAGGAGATATACCCAAGTTGGCATTCAATGCATCCATTGAAGAGCAAAAAAAGAATAAAACCAAATTTCAAATTCAATTCACAACAGTAATCTCTCTTGTAATTAAATCCACAAAAATTGTTTCTAAGCTTCCAAAAAACTCCAAAATTAGATAAAAGATGATCCCATTGTGAAAGGGTTTTGCCCCATATGATTTGGGATTCAACTTAATGAAACTACACTTTTCCCCTTAGAAATTCCCATTCTATTGCGATCTTCATTCCTCGGTTATAATTGCAACACCGTTATCATGGTGGTCACTTTAAGTTTATAGCATGTTCTCATTGAATTTCCTCGTATCTATTATGAAAAGTATATTTAAAAGGGAGCTTGTTTTATTGAAAGTTCAGAACTTGATTATGATATAGAAATGGAACATAAGCTCACAACAATATCGTTTAATAGATATGATACTTTACAATTTACATGATACATTATGAGCATGTATAGTTTTGAAAGGACTATTTAGCAACGAGAGTGTATGGATTTAAATAAAACATGCCCCAAAACTATGTTCCCACCATAGGTTAGGATTGTATTGCTAGTTCGGGCGGCTCCTCTTTAGCTTAAGAGACTCACTATGGATCCACAGTTTAGACACGATCTATACCCCGACAAGGTATTGAGCAACTCTTCCCACCGAATTAGAGGTTGGACATCATGAGCTCATGTGGTGTGTGTCGATTATAAAAATCTCGTCAAATAGAAAAATTTGTATTTTCTTTACTAAAATATTGTTTATGAAGTTTACAATTTCACACACACGTGCACACACACATAGTTATATATACTAGTTTAAACACACGTGCTTCGCACGTGTAACCTTCGATTACTTAAAAGCAAAATTTAATTATTTGTCGATTTTTTAAATAAAACCAAAATCAAATCAACTATTATCGATGTTTAAAAATAAATCGTGAATATCCATTGTCAAACTTGTATGCTTATACACAAGTATGAGTTGAATCAAATAGTATAATATTATACAATTGCATTAAAATATATTTTCTTTCATAAGTATTAGATTTTTATTTTTTTTTCTTTTTAAAAGAGTGACCTTCTCCTAGATGTCATTATACCAAAATAAACCTGTTTCTATAGCCCAAAATGTGTGTAAATATATAGGAAAATGTTTATTCATTAAAAAGGGAAAATCAATTTTATTTCTTTCCTTTTCTTAATTTGTCTTTGCTTTCCTTTATTCAGTATAACAATTTTTTTTTTAGAACTCCTTAGTTATTAAGTCTCCCAATATTTCTTTCATTGCAGGTTGTCTATAATTTTAAAATGTATTTTTCTTTTATCATATATTTTAGGACTCTTTATTTTTTTACTAAATTAATTAATAATTGAAGAAAATAAGTGAAATAATAGCATTATTGGATATGAATTGGAAAAAAAGATACTTACATATGTTTTAAGCTGATGAATGAAAGTGAAGAAACCGTACTTGAAAAACTTAGGCAGTAACATGGGGTTTTGGACTGTAGATGACAAAAGAGTTTTAAAATGAGGTGTGGGTGACACAATTCTTAATAATTGAGTGGAGGTGACAATTACTTTATTAAGGATTAAGAAAGTAAGAGAAATTTGAAAATAACCCACAAGTTTTTTAATTTATACTTTGATCCAATGTAAAACCTAATATAGCTAGAAACGGAGGAAAAAACACATTTCTCTCTCTTCTCATTTATTGGAGTTTTCTCTCTCTTCGCAATTTTTGTTGTTCATTGTTGTTGTTGCTTTATTCATCATCTTATTCATTATCATCATCTTGTTCTTAATTATCATCTCTTCTTGTTCAGCATAATCATGTTCTTGTTGTTGAACATTATTGTTGTTAACGCTACTGTTGCTACTTGATCAAATTTTTTTAGGTCAAATTTTATTCGTATATCACTTGGGCATTACTTATTAGGTGATTTTAGTAAGTAAAATTATAATTTTTAGTTGAATTTCTCATCTGGGTGTATCTGCTACTGATGTTTTTTCAACAATGGATAAAACATGTAACGTGAATTCAACAGATGAGTAATTCGTTGCATAGATAAGTAATCTGTTGCACAAATGAGTAATCTATTGCATAGATGAGTAATTTGTTGCAACATATATGACTAATCTGTTGGATTCATATTATAGTGTGTAACATGAATCCAACATATGGGTCATCTGTTGCAATAGATTAGTCATATATTGCAACAGATTACTCACTTGTTGCAACAAATGACTCATATGTTGGATTCATGTTGCATGTTCTATCCACTGTAGCAGTAGCAGATATACCAAATAAAAAATTCAACAAAAATCATAATTATACTTACATAATCACCTGTGCAGTAATGTCCAAGCGATATACAAATAAAATTTGACCTAAAAAAATTCTACAAATTTCAACAGGGGCACAACGAATAAGTGAAACACATGAAAATTTCATGAAACAGGTAAAGAAGATAAAAATAGTATATCATACATCAAATGCAAAAGGATCAAGAGGAAAAACGTTTGAGTTCTCCTAAAAACGTTTAAATTCCCTAGTATTTTAATTGTTTTTTAATGGATGACCCATCTGTTATAACAGATTTTCTATCTGTTTGATAATTTCCAACAGATGAATCATCTCTTGCGACATGTTAGTTATCTGTTGATTCAAATTAAGCAATTATTAGTAATAACTAAATTGATTTACCTAAAATAAAAGACAAGTTTTTAAGACAATGGGACAAATATTTGAGTTCTCCTAAAAATATTTGAGTTCCCTAGTATTTTAATTATTTTTCAATAGATGACCTATTTGTTGCAACAAATTAGTCATATGTTGCAACAAACGCTTATAACAGGCTAATCATTTGTTGATTCAAATTAAACAATTATTAATAATAATTAAATTAATTTAATTAAAATTGAAGATAAGACATTAGACAAGGGAAAAACATTTGAGTTCTCCTAAAAATGTTTGAGCTTTAGTATTTTAAATTATTTTTCAATGCATATTTTGTCTATTTAATAATTTCCAACAGATGAGCCATATGTTGCAACAACTTAGTCATCTGTTGCAATAAATGTCTATATCTATTTGATAATTTTCAATAGATGAATTAGTTGTTGCAACAAGTGAGTCATTTGTTGCAACAGATGTCTATATCTGTTTGGTCATTTTCAATAGATGTTTTTATTTGTTTGGTCATTTCCAATAGATTACTCATCTGTTGTAACATGTTAGTCATCTATTGATTCAAATTAAGCCATTATTAGTAATAAATAAATTGATTACTAAAATAAAATATGAATTAATAAGTTTAATTACAGTTTTAATTAATCATGGTAGTTGCATGATCAACTAAGTATGTTCGTAATGAGTATAGTGATCAATTTTATTTGAAATGATTCAAACTAAGTCATCATTAGAAATAACTATATTTATTTAACTAGAATTAAAGATGAATTAGTAAGTTCAATTAATCTCATAGTAATGACATGATCAATTAAGTGTTTCGTACTAAGTAGAATGATTAATTGACAACTTTTATTTGAAATAATTCAAATTAAATCATTATTAGAAATAACTATATTGATTTAACTAAAATTAAAGATGAATTAGTAAGTTCAATTATGATTTCAATTAATCTCATAGTAATTACATGATCAACTAGTTTCATCCTTAACAGAATAATTAATTGACCAATTTTATTTGAAATGATTCAAATTAAGCCATTAATAGTAATAACTATATTGATTTAACTAAAATTAAACATCAATTGATAAGTTCACTTGCAATTTCAATTAATCTCATAGTAATTACATGATTAACTAAGTGTATTCGTCCCGAGTAGAGTGATCAATCAACTAATTTTATTTGAAATGATTCAAATTAAGTCATTATTAGTAATAACTAAATTGATTTAACTAAAATTAAAGATAAACTTACAATTTCAATCAATCTCATAGTAATTACATGATTAACTAAGTGTTTTCGTCATGAGTAGAGTGATCAATTGACCAATTTTATTTGAAATGAATCAAATTAGTCCATTATTCGTAATGACTAAATTGATATAACTAAAATTAAAGATGAATTGATAAGCTCACTTACAATTTCAATTAATCTCATAGTAATTACATGATCAATTATGTGTATTTATCTCGAAGAGAGTGATCAATCGATCAATTTTAATTGAAATGATTCAAATTAAGTCATTAATAGTAATAACTAAATTGATTTAAACTAAATCAAAGATGAATTGATAAGTCCACTCACAATTTCAATTAATGTATTCGTCCTTAATAGAATGATCAATTGATAAATTTTATTTGAAATCATTCAAATTAAGCAATTATTAGTAATAACTAAATTGATTTAACTAAAATTAAAGACAAGACCTTAGACAAGGGGACAAACATTTGAGTTCTCTTAAAAACATCTGAGCTTTAGTATTTTAAATTATTTTCCAACATATATCCTATATGTTTGATAATTTTCAACTGATGATTCATATATTGCAACAACTTAGTCATCTGTTGCAACAGATGTCTATATTTGTTTGATAATTTTTAATAGATGAGTCATTTATTACAACAGGTTAGTCATTTGTTGTAACATGTATCTATATTTGTTTGGTCATTTTCAATAGATATCTTTATCTCTTTGGACATTTCCAACAGATGTCTTTATCTGTTTGGTCATTTTCAATAAATTACTCATCTTTTGCAACATGTTAGTCATCTATTGATTCATATTAAGCCATTATATTAGTAATAATTAAATTGATTTAACTAGAATTAAACATGAATTAATAAGTTCAATTACAATTTTAATTAATCTCATGGTAATTACGTGATCAACTAAGTGTGTTTGTCTTGAGTAGAGTGATCAATTGACAAATTTTATTTGAAATGATTCAAACCAAGCCATAATTAGAAATAACTATATTTATTTAACTAAAATTAAATTATTGGGTTTGTTGTTGTTGTTGTTGTTGTATTTAACTAAAATTAAAGATGAATTAGTAAGTTTACTTATAATTTTAATTAAGTTTATAGTAATTACATGATCAACTAAGTGTTTAGTCTTAAGTAGAATGATCAATTGATCAATTTTAGTTGAAATAATTAAAATTAAGCAATTATTAGTAATAACTAAATTTATTTAACTAACATTAAAGATGAACCGATAATTTTAATTATGATTTCAATTAATCTCATAGTAATTACATGATCATCTAAGTATATTCGTCTTGAGTAAAGTGTTAATTGACCAATTTTATTTGAAATGATTCAAATTAAGACATTATTAGTAATAACTACATTGATTTAACTAAAAATTAAAGATGAATTGATAAGTTCAATTACAATTTCAATTATTCTCATCTTAATTACATGATCATCTTAGCGTGTTCGTTTTGAGTAGAGTGATCATTTGACTAGTTTTATTTGAAATGATTCAAATTACGCATTATTAGTAATAGCTGAATTGATTTAATAATTATAATTTTAATTAATCTCATTGTAATTACATGATCATTTAAGTGTATAACCTATTGCAACAGATTTAACCTGTTGAAAATTATCAAACAGATATACACATATGTTACAACAGATTCGTCATCTGTTGTAACAATTGTCTTTATCTGTTGGTCATTTCTAACAGATGACCAATCTGTTGCAACGTACGACTTTATCTGTTTGTCATTTCCAACAGATTACCAATCTGTTGCAATAGATGACTAATCTGTTGCAACAAATGTCTCTATCTCTTTGATTATTTTCAACATATTACTCATCTTTTGCAACATGTTAGTCATCTATTGATTCATATTAAGTCATTATATTAGTAATAACTAAATTGATTTAACTAGAATTAAATATAAATTAATAAGTTTAATTACAGTTTCAATTAATCTCGTGGTAATTACATGATCAACTAAGTATGTTCGTCCTGAGTAGAGTGATCAATTGACCAATTTAATTTGAAATGATTCAAACCAAGCCATAATTAAAAAGAACTATATCGATCTAACTAAAATTAAAGGTGAATTAGTAGGTTCACTTACAATTTCAATTAATTTTATAGTAATTACATGATCAACCAAGTGTTTAGTCTTAAGTAGAATGATTAATTGACCAATTTTATTTGAAATAATTAAAATTAAGCAATTATTAGTAATAAGTAAATTGATTTAACTAAAATTAAAGATGAATTGATAATTTTAATTAAGATTTCAATTAATCTCATAGTAATGACATGATCATCTAAGTATATTCGTCTTGAGTAAAGTGTTAATTGACCAATTTTATTTGAAATGATTCAAATTAAGACATTATTAGTAATAACTACATTGATTTAACTAAAATTAAAGATGAGTTGATAAGTTCAATTATGATTTTAATTATTCTCATATTAATTACACGATCATCTTAGTGTGTTCGTTCTGAGTAGAGTGATCAATTGACTAATTTTATTTGAAATAATTCAAATTAAGCCATTATTAGTAATAGCTAAATTGCTTTAATAATTACAATTTCAATTAAGCTCATAGTAATTACATGATCATTTAAGTGTATAACCTATTACAACAGATTTAACCTATTGCAACAGATGAGTCATCTGTTGAAAATTATTAAACAGATATACACATATGTTGCAACAGATTTGTCATCTGTTGTAACAAATTCTTCATCTGTTGGTCATTTCCAACAGATGATCAATTTGTTGCAACATATGACTTTATCTGTTTGTCATTTCCAACATATTACTAATCTGTTGCAATAGATGTCTTTATTTGTTTGGTCATTTTCAACAGATTACTCATATTTTGTAATATGTTAATCATCTATTGATTCATATTAATCCATTATATTAATAACTAAATTGATATAACCAGAATTAAACATGAATTAATAAGTTCAATTACAGTTTTAATTAATCTCATGGTAATTACATGATCAACTAAGTGTGTTCGTTCTTAGTAGAGTGATCAATTGACAAATTTTATTTGAAATGATTCAAACTAATCCATAATTAGAAATAACTACATTGATTTAACTAAAATTAAAGATGAATTAGTAAGTTTACTTACAATTTCAATTAATTTTATAGTAATTACATGATCAACTAAGTGTTTAATCTTAAGTAAAATGATCGATTGACCAATTTTATTTAAAATAATTAAAATTAAGCAATTATTAGTTATAACTAAATTGATTTAACCAAAATTAAAGATGAATTGATAATTTTAATTACGATTTCAATTAATCTCATAGTAATTACATGATCATCTAAGTATATTCGTCTTGAGTAAAGTGTTAATTGACCAATTTTATTTGTAATGATTCAAATTAAGACATTATTAGTAATAACTAAATTGATTTTACTAGAATTAAAGATGAATTGATAAGTTCAATTACAATTTCAATTCATATTAATTACACGATCATCTTAGTGTGTTCGTTCTGAGTAGGGTGATCAATTGACTAATTTTATTTGAAATGATCAAATTAAGTCATTATTAGTAATAGCTAAACTGATTTAATAATTACAATTTCAATTAATCTCATAGTAATTACATGATCATTTAAGTGTATAACTTATTGCAACCGATTTAACCTATTGCAACAGATGAGTCATCTGTTGAAAATTATCAAACAGATATACACATATGTTGCAACAAATTGGTCATCTATTGTAACAAATGTCTTTATCTGTTGGTCATTTCCAACAGATGACCAATCTGTTGCAACATGACTTTATTTGTTTGTCATTTGTAATAGATTACTAATCTGTTGCACTAGATGACTAATCTGTTGCAACAGATGTCTTTATCTGTTTGGTCATTTTCAACTTATAACTAATTTGTTGTGACAAAAGATCAATCTATTGCAGTAGATATCTTTATCTACTTGGTCATTTCCAATAGATTACTCATTTGTTGCAACAGATGGGCCAACTGTTATCAATCTATCTTTAATTTTGTTGTAATGGTAAATAGTCTTGTGTTTTTGTTTAATTTTAGTCTATGATCTTGCTCTCAACCAAATACATTCTTTCTTGTAATTGATTCTTTCCACTTTCGAACGCTCTAAAACCTATACCTCACAACATCTTAAAAAAAATAGGCAGAGTGAAAGAAAAAAAGAATAAACTCAGTCAATCAAATATAGATTTTCTCATTCATTACATAAAGAATATTTACTACATTAGGTAGATCCGATAAAATAAACGACATATGACAAAAAAATATATAACCTAATTATTATTATTATTATTATTGTCAATCGAAAATCCATTAGGTAGCAGACCCCTCAGCTTTCGAATCCCACGAAGTACCCTTGCTCTTGCGGCGCCCAACTCTCACTTGAGTTCATGAACCTACCTTTCAAGTTCCTACACGGGTGTCAAGTATAATCGCCATGTACCAAGTTAGATCAATCATATCTAGAATATGCATGAACAAATAACATAAAACACTAAACCACATATACTACCAACTGGTAGTTTAACAAAAAAAATGTGAAACTTTACTAGAAAATAGATGCATGTTAATAATTTTCATATTAGAACAAGAAAATAAAAAATAACTTAACGGACGAACAAGAAATTTATTTTTGAGAGAGAAGTGATTGAAGATATAATGACGGTTTTATGCAAGACAAGATGCAAGAGATAGAGCTGAGGAGACCTATTTATAAAAGATTGAATGAGTGAGTAGTGAAGTGTGTTAGGCAAAAAATCACGACCGTTCACCTCTTTTTTAATAATTATATCTCTTAATTAAATCAAACTTGGTGACTTTTTGATTATTTAAATTAAAAAATAGATTTAAATACAAAAAAGGTGAAAAGTCATAACTTTTCAACTTTTTGGTATTTTAGTTATTTAATTAAATAGCTACAAAATTGTGTTTATCATTTTTTTATATTATTTATTTACGAATCATTTTTTTAATTAAATGATCAAAAAATCATGACCCTTGAGTTCTTCCAACAGATGATTTATTTGTTGCAACATATGGTCCATCTGTTATAATAGATGACCCTTCTGTTGCAACATATGACTCATCTATTGAAGTAATTGATTCATTTTTACAACATATGGTTCATCTGTTGCAACAAATTATTCATTTATTGCAACAGATTATTCATTTGTTGAAAAAAAATCAATAGCAAGATTTATTTAATAGAAACAATAACAAATCATCGTTTATCAATACACCATTTTTACCATGAGATTAATTATAATCGTAATTAAACTTACAAATTCATCTTTAATTTTAGTTAAATCAATATAGTTATTTCTAATGATGGCTTAGTTTGAATCATTTCAAATAAATTGGTCAATTGATCATCTACTCAGGAAGAACATACATATCTGATCGTGTAATTACCATGAGATTAATTAAAACTGTAATTGAACTTATTAATTCATACTTTATTTTAGTTAAATTAATTTAGTTATTACTAATAATGACTTAATTTGAATCAATAGATGATTAACATATTGCAATAGATGAGTAATCTGTTGGAAAAGACCAAATAGTTAAAGACATCTGTTGAAAATGATCAAACAGATATAGACATCTGTTGCAACAGATGACTAACCTGTTCCAATAACTAACTCATCTATTGAAAATTATCAAACAAATATAGACATTTGTTGCAACAGATGGCTAAATTGTTGCAACATATGACTCATCTGTTGGAAATTATTAAATAGACAAGATATATGTTGAAAAGCAATTTAAAATACTAAAGCTCAAATGTTTTTAGAAGAACTCAAACATTTGTCCCCTTGTCTAAGGTTTTGTATTAAAGAATTGTCTTTAATTTTAATTAAATTAATTTAGTTATTACTAATAATTGCTTAATTTGAATCAACAAATGACTAACCTGTTATAAACATCTGTTGCAACAGATGACTAACTTGTTGTAACAAATAGGTCATCTGTTGAAAAATAATTAAAATACTAGGAAACTCAAATATTTTTAGGAGAACTCAAATGTTTGTTCCATTGTCTTAGAGACGTCTTTAATTTTAGCTAAATAAATTTAGCTATTAATAATAATTGCTTAATTTGAATCAACAGATGACTAACATGTTGCATCAGATGATTCATCTGTTAGAAATTATCAAACAGATAGAAAATCTGTTGTAACAGATGGGTCAACTATTAGAAAGCAATTAAAATACTAGGGAACTTAAACGTTTTTAGGAGAACTCAAACGTTTGTCCTCTTGATCCTTTTGCATTTGGTGTATAATATATTATCTTTGTCTTCTTTACCAGTTTCATAAAATTTTTCATATGTTTTACTTATTCCTTGTGCCCCTGTTGAAATTTTTGGAATTTTTTTAGGTCAAATTTTGTTCGTATATCACTTGGACATTACTTCATAGGTGATTTTGTAAGTAAAATTGTGATTTTTTTTTGTTGAATTTCTTATTTGGTGTATCTGCTACTGCTACAATGGATAAAGCCTGCAATATGAATTCAATATATGAGTCATCTGTTGCAATAAATGAGTAATCTGTTGCAACAGATGACCCATATGTTGGATTCATGTTACAACACTATAATACAAATTCACCAAATAAGTAATCTGTTGCAACATATGACACATTTATTGAAACAGATTACCCACATGTTGTTGCAATACATGACCCATCTATTGCAATAGATTAGTCATATATGTTGTAACAGATTAGTCATATATGTTGCAACGGATTACTAATATGCGCAACAGATTAGTCATATATGTTGCAACAGATTACTCATCTGTTGGATTCACATTACATGTTTTATCTATTGTTGAAAAAACAGCAGCAGCAGATACATTCATATGAGAAATTCAACTAAAAAATAACAAACATAAAAAAATAACAAACACCAGCAAGTTAAGTTCCTCATTTTCATTATAACTAAAAGCCCTAATTTTTTATCTTTGAAAATCGAAAAGAAATGATGAAGAACTCAAAGTTGTTATCGCCGGAATTTTGCAACAGATTACTCATCTGTTGCAATAGATTAGTCATATATGTTGCAACAGATTACTAATCTACACAATAGATTAGTCATATATATTGCAACAGATTACTAATCTGCGTAGCAGATTAGTCATATATGTTGTAATAGATTACTAATCTGTGTAACAGATTAGTCATATATGTTGCAACAGATTACTCATTTGTTGGATTCACGTTACATGTTTTATCCATTGTTGAAAAAACAACAGTAGCAGATACATCCAGATGAGAAATTCAACTAAAAAATAACAAATATAAAAAAATTAAGAAACACCAACAAATCAAGTTCCTCGTTTTCATCATAACTAAAAAGTGCTAATATTTTACCTGTGAAAATTGAAAAAAAATAATTTAGAACTCGAAGTTGTTGTCACCGGAGAATGTTATCATGTCGACTGACGGTTGAAACTCAAAAAGAAACGAGCAAGAACTCAACACTATTTGTCGTCAGAGGTTGAAGTTGCACAAGATTGAAGGAAGAAATTTGGAAAGTTGTTGGTTGGGAGAAGTTAGAGAGAGAAACTATCGAGAGAAGAAAGATTGATTTGCAGATAGAGGGAAGTTTTGTAGGTGTGAGTTGATTTGTATTTTTGAGAAGATTAAAAAATTTAGAAAATATTAATCAAGTCCACAATTAACCTAATCAAGTTTCTTAATTATGTTTGACCCTTTAAGTTGGTCAATGTCACCAATCCTTTATTCAAGACTTAAAAGTCACCTTTCCTTCAATTTTCTCCAGTAACATGATGGAGGATTTATGAGAAATTCTAACAATAAAACAATTCTTTGCTTAGCTCCAGGAAATCACTGCAATGAAGATATCAATGTTAGTACCCAATATTAAGAAAATATTACGAAAGTGAAATACGACAGTAAAGAAAACATGTCAATTAATAAGGAAAGTAGTGGATAAAATTTCAAGAAATAATGCACGATATAACGCGGTAACTGAAACACAATATACAATAGATGTCAATAGACATAAAAATCAAGTAAACACTACACATGTATAAGGATTGAGGCTAAAACTACGACAGATACAGACTCCCACCAAATATCTGTTAGAATTTTTGCTCCGATTTTCTTACCAAATTTAAGTTTTACTTTTTCTTGTAAGGAAAATAAAAGTAATCATAAATACTTTTACTTTTCTAAAAGAAAAATATAATTATTTTCCATATTTGGCTAATCTCTTTCTTGGAGGAAAGATTTTGGATATCTATAAATAGAAGACCCCCTTCTCATACCATAACACAATAACATCCACAATGTAGTCTTTAAAGAGTCTTTGTTTAGGGGGAGATTTCTCCCAATAAGTTTTAGAATTTTTAATTTTATTTTTAATATGTAGGCCGTTTGGCCAAACCATATCCAATAATATATTTTTAGTTTAATTTTTCATGTGTCGTCTGATTTATCGTCTTATGGTTTGCAAACTAAAAGCTTCCGCATGACGCCCTCTTGATTTCGAACCCAACAAGTGGTATCAGAGACCACGGTTCAATAAATCGATGGTCCAATTATTGAACAAAGTTGCAATCAATTTGATGATAATGAAGATATATGTCCAAAAGCTACATGTGGAGATAATTGTTAATCATATTTTCAACAATCCTACTGTCACATATTTGAAAATAAAGCTCACTTTTAACCCTGCAAAAGGGCTCCAATATTTTTAACCCGTAAAGGGCTCATATACTTTTAACCCAAAAGCTCCATTTTTAAGCATGTCAAGCAGTAGTGATGAGGACTATGTGAGGAACAAAGATTAAAGATGTGAAGAAGGCGGATCAAGTGAAGAAAATCAAGCCAAAAAGAGAAGATTTGTTAGGATTTTTGCTCCGATTTTCTTACCAAATTTAAGTTTTACTTTTTCTTGTAAGGAAAATAAAATTAACCATAAATACTTTTACTTTTTCTAAAAGAAAAATATAATTATTTTCCATATTTGGCTAACCTCTTTCTTGGAGGAAAGATTTTGGACATCTATAAATAGAAGACCCCTTTCTCATACCATAACACAATAGTATCCACAATGTAGTCTTTAAAGAGTCTTTATTTAGGGGAGATTTCTCCCAATAATTTTTAGGATTTTCAATTTTATTTTTAATATGTAGGCCGTTTGGCCAAACCATATCCAATAATATATTTTTAGTTTAATTTTTCATGTATCGTCTGATTTATCGTCTTATGGTTTGCAAACTAAAAGCTTCCGGATGATGCCATCTCGATTTCGAACCCAACAATATCAACCCGTTAAAACGCAATCCAAGCATAACTACCTACTAACCTTCTACTCTAATCCATAACCTTCATACCCTCTTATCTAATGCACTTGTATAGAAGAGAATATACTATTGGTACACAATAATATTAGCACTAAATTGCATATAAAAATTACGATATTATAAGAAACACGATTCATAAATCAAAAATAATTTAACTTTCTATCCTAATCCGATAATTAGTAGATTGCATGCCTATATCTTTTTTATTTATGTCTCCGTCTTTTAATATGACCAATACATATGCTAATAACATTTTTGATCAATTGTTTTTTAAATATGTAACAAACATAATAGATGCATCATTGCATCTTTTAATCACATCAAAAAATTATTAATGATTAATAACAAACACTCATTGTATAAAAAGTTCAACTTCTCGAACCAAAACTTCTTTCAACAAATTATATATTTCTCTTAAAATAAAAGGGCTTTAGAAGTTGCACAATTAATCCAAATCGGGTATATACAAGAATATAAAATAGAGAGCAAACCAAAAAGAATAATATTTCAAAAATCAAACAAGGAAGATAATTAAGGACATCTAACCTGATCAACACATAAATACACCCCAATAAAAACACAGTTGCTTCTTATAGAAATAGATAATTATTAATAATAAACACCTACATTCAAAAAAATTATTTGAACAAAGAAATAAAAAGCAAAGAGATAAACCTTTAATTTTTTCGTCTACTTCTTTCGGCAACATGTTTGTTACGTTGAGTTTTTAATCTGAAATTTTCAAATACAAGAGAAACACGATAAAAAAATCATAAGGGAGAATTTATTGTCAATTGTTCGTTATGTATACTGCATATATAATTAATCTTTAAAACTATTAGCAAAATAAAAAGGCAAACGAATGAACATAGTGAATGAAAGAAGACGACTTGAATCAACTAAGAAAAAATAGAAGTAGAAGTTATGTTTCTTGTAAGTTTGATTCAAATATTACTTAAATAAAATTGCAGATTTTTTTTTTATACATAAGGTAAAGTTTTAATTAATTTAAAAGTGTTAAACATAATGAATTTTTACCTATTAAGGACTTAAATTAATTTCAAATCAATTAAATAGTAATTATCTTATACAAAACTTACTTAAAAAATAATTTATACGTTTTAAGGCATATGTATAATGCAATATGGAGTTGTTTGCTCATTTAGAATCCTAATTGTGGCATGCTACTACATAAGAAAAAAAGGAAATTTTGTGTTTACTTGTTTGAAATTTAATCCCGTTTGTTTTAATATATTTTTCCTTAAAACCAGTTTACTACTATTATAAGGAATCAAAGTAAGTACAATATTAATTAATTATAGCCGACATCTTAATAAAATTTTCCATAAAATTAGGAGTATTCCCATATATTTGAGTTTTTCCATTTATTTTATATATATATATATATATATATATATTAAAGTCAATATTCAATATCAATTATAATTATTTGTGGAAAAAAAAAGAGTAAAAGGGTGATTTTATCTATTGCGAAGTCTTTTAATGAAGGACAAAAAGTTCAAACAATATTTTTAAGGCTCTTCACACATTTAATATACTAGCTTAGGTGTACGCGCCTCGCGCGTGTATCTCACTTTAATGAGTTCAAACGTTACATTAAATACGATATTTGTTTAACTAATTAAAATAAATACAATAATTAAATTAAACATCTTTTGAACATGTAAAGATGGAGAATTTATTTAATTAGTTATATAGTATTTGTAAATTTCTAAGATACAAATAAGGTAGTAAAATGCATTGACAACACCTTAAATTTGCATAAATTTTATCTAACCACTTGAATTACGGTTTGTTTCATTGATCACTTAAACACATGATAAAGTATTTTTAATAGAGACCTTCAATTTTAAAATAATTTACACATAGAGATACATTGCACGTGTATGTCATGTCAATATTATTAACTTGAATACTATAGATATTTGAAATTTGGTGTTCAAAATTCACATATATTGAAACTCGACTAATCTAAATTTGACCAATACTAACATAAACAAAATTCAACACATAAACAGGGAATGCAGGAGTGAAATTAACCCAGGTCAAGCCATAAATCAGGACGGATAACTGAAAGTATTTAGAGCTTAGCACCAATGAGATTGCCTTAGCAGGAATGTTATACAACTTTATATGGATAAAGCTTGTAAAAATGTTAGGACAAGGCAAATGGTACATCTAAGATATCAAATGGTACACGGTTTTCTCAAAGTAAGTATCATGGGCAGACGTAACAAATATTCCAACTAACCCTAACACAAGTCTTATAGCTAGAACAAAATACATTGCACTATTTCGCTTGAAACTAAAATCACTTCTCTAAGCTTCAAACTCAACTAACTATTCAATTATGTTAATATTTATAGTTTTCTAATATTCTCTTCAAAACATGAGAATGTAAGTAGAGAAGTTGATGATAAAAACACCTCAAAAAACAAAATTCACCTAAAAGTATCAATAAGTCATGACTGAAGCAGCAATATAGCAAAAATGTGTATATATATAATTAAAATTCTTTTTTTAGTGAAACATAAATTAAATGTAAACACTAAGAAAATCGAATTCTTAAAAACTTACACATAATCGACTTTGTTACGATTTCTTTGTCCCCAACGTTGAACCAATTACTGTTGAAATTATAAACAACTGTGTCATACCTTGACTATATAGTGTCAATAAAGTAAGTACTTAATTTAGAATTTGTGCTATAGTCAAATAAGGTAAGATTTATTAATAATTAAAATTTTAACAATTGATTTTAAAGCAAATTCATCTCTTCAATCATAGACATTATCAAGATTTCACAGACACAAAAAAATAATTTCAATTAGCACTTGTTTACATGAATACATGATAATTTATTATTAGAAACTTCAAGAACATACTAAAATTTTTAAAAAATTACATCAAATCATATGATTCTTAAGTGAAAAGTGTCAAGTTCATATAAATTCATGTTGAAAACATGTAACCTAAAACATTGATCATCACAATCTCTTATTTCTAAAAGCAATTGAATTGGATGATGAAAAACACAAACGAAAAATAATTATTTCAAAATTATAATAAAAAAATATAAAACAAAAAAAACTATGAACTAAACATAAAAACAATATTATGTAATAATAGGTTCAAGAACTCACCTGGCAAGGAGGAATACTTTTTTTCAAAGACTGTCGGCTTAAAGAATTTTTGTAAAGGAATTCTAAAATTAATATGGTAGTAAATACTTAAACTAAGACCTAATTTTTTTCCTTTCCTTTGCAACCTACGGCAATTTTTGTGGAAATAATCCTAAACCTAAAGTGAATTCCTAATATAAACAAATTCTATTTCAAAAGTGAATCTTAAAACTAATAAACAAAAGATTAAATAAATAATAATTTTAAAAATAGTAAAAGACGTTTTTGTCTATTATAGAGTCTTTTAATGAAGGACAAAAAGTCCGATTCACTTTTCTAAGGGTCTTCACACTTTTAATATATTATAGACTAGTTTAATGAATTCAATTTTATAAAATCATTCAAGATAATGATTTTTCAAAATGTTATTGCATTTTTCAAAATGTGTATTGCTTTTTTTGTTTGTTAGCATCTTCACATTACGGTTGCTTTCAGCTATTATTCAATTCTATGAAAAAAGTAGAAATTAGCCAACCGAGAAGCAAGTATCTTAATTTAAACACAAGAAAATTTACAAAGAAGAGTATCTTCTCTTTAGTCTTCCCTTGAGCCATTCTTCTTATCTCTTTCTTTAATCCTCTCAATCTCTCTTTTCAACTTCTTTAATTTCATATCAACACAATTATTATTTTGTTTGAATTCTTTAGGCTTGTTAGCTTCTTCAGGAGATTCCTCAACTAATTTGTTCAACCCAATTAATTTCTCAACTTCATTGGCTGGTGTAGGATATTCAATATGTTGGGAAGATTCCTCGAAAAATATTTTTGTCAACTAATATTTATATTTAGGATTTTATTATAGTAGGTAGATAGATTAACTAAATTTAAAAAGAATAATGTACTTGATCTGCCTTCAAACTTAATTAGTAAGCCCAAAATTGAAAGAGCCGGCTATAATCCTAAATTTATAAGTTCACCATTCAAACAAAAGTTATGCATATCAAGATTCAACACTTACTATAAGCTTATATTTAGAACTCAACCAATAGGTTTAATTAATAATTCAAGTATAATACCAATGAAATAGTTAAATAAAATAATCAAAACAAAGTCACAATTAAATAAAGGAAGAAAAAAAGAAAAGAGATAAACTTTTTAAATTTTGGATTATAAATTCGGATATAAAATTTGTAATTTGTTTGAAAAAAAAAATACATATTTAGAAATTATATAAAAGAAAAGGTATTATACTCCTTTTGTTCCTTTTTTAAGAGTCTGAAATAAGAGTTGATTCAGACATTATCTTATTGTATTGATTTAATTGAAAAATTAGAATTTTTTTTGTTTCTTAAAGGGATTAGCTCGGGCTTTAGCTAGAATATTTTAAAAATAATATTTACATTATTATTTAATATTCTAAAGAGTTGTTCTTGCTAAAGTCCGATCTGATCCCTTGTTAAATATGAGAAAGTGATATTTTCATATAGCTTTTGAATATCCAAAATTAAATTTTAAAATATTAAATTAATTTAATTTTAAAAAAAATACAAAATGTGAAAGAAAGCCAAATAAAAAGGATTATTTAGCTGACTTCAAGTAAGCCTGAGATTTTGATTTCGATATTGAAGCCCAACACACCTATAACACAAAGACAACAAATTAACTTGAAAATGAAAAAATCTTAAAAGAAAAAACAAAGACAACAAACTTGAAACAGAAAAACCTTAAAGAGAAAAACAATGACAACAAACTTGAAAATAGAAAAACCAAAGACAACAAACTTGAGAATGGAAAACTTTGGAGAGAAAAAACAAAGACAATAAACTTGATGAGAAAGAAATTAAAGAAAGAAGTGTTAGAAGCTAGACAGAAGAGACAACTAACACAAAATGATCAACCTTACACTGACCATACACTAAAATAGCAAAGTATCAACCTCTTTCACGCTAATTATGGATTAAAATAGTTAAAAGAGGCCAAACTAAGTTATAATTTCTGAGAATTTTCAGCACAACTGTTTGTCCTCTCAAACAGACAAGGTGGTTCGTGCTAGAGAAATTATAGGATAGTTGTCATGTATGCTCTGCATTTATTCATGCTCACAGACTCGCTTGACGTCTTCTTGATTATACAGGTTAGAGTGGATACCATATTTAGATAAAAAGAATGATTGATACAAAAGGTAGACATTGTGGAGTAGTTCTTATATGTGATCAACTTCTAACAACAATTGTTTTGCATATGTACTCTTTCTTGCTTAACATTGAATGCCAAACTCCTACTCTTTGAGAGTAGTGCATCTTGTTCGCAATATGTCCTTGTTTCCCCTTGTTTCTTTACCTTTCTTTGTTTGTGCAACTTCGATGGAAATCTAAAAGTCTTCATGAATCTGGGAGTTGTGGAGTTTGCTCATGAAGTCATCTAATAATTTCTCTTAATTTCAAAAGAGACAATAGAATTGTTGCAGTCATTGTTGTTGAGAGTAAAGTCGAAGAACTAGAAGCAAGAAAGTTTTAAAATGTCAAGAATTCAATGCACAAGTTTGTGATGTATCTAAAGGCAACGTGCAATCATCTATGAGCAAATATTCTTATAAAAAATAAAATTATGCAATCTTATCATACAAAAATTTCAGCATAATTTATTGAAATTTTTAGCTATAAAGGCAACTTGTTCTTTATCAAGTTCAATTTCTTCATCACTGTAAGATGCCTTCAGAACAAAGGTATCCTCTGGGCTGCTAGCACTTTAGTTCCATCAATTTTCATTTCATAAGTTCTTAAATTCCCCACTAATTCATCCAGGGTCATGCCTGCAAGATCCTTATTTGCTTCCCTGATTGCGGTCACCTTAACATTCCACTTTGATTTTGGTAATACCCCCAGTATCTTCTCGACTTGTTCTTCTTCAGATATAGCTTTTCCTAAGGAGGCCAACTCATTTGTTAAGGCAGTAAGCTTTGTCATCATCTCATGCAAGGTTTCATTCTCCTTCATCTTAAATGCCTCATACTCAGTGAAGAGAAAAGAAATTCTGAATTTTCTTACTTAAGATGTGCCTTCATGAGCATTTACTAGAGCATCTCAAATTTGCTTAGCAGTGGTACATGTTGATACCCTGTTGTATTCAACAGGTCCTAATCCACAGATCAAAATGTTTTTGGCCTTAGCATTTTTCTTTAATGCCAATAAGTCATCAGGAGTGAATTCACTTCTTACTTTCTTGACCTATTTCCCATCTTCTAACTTCATTGGAATAGTAGGGCCATCAGTGATCTTATCCCATAACTCATAGTCTTCCCCTTGAATGAATGTTTTCATCCTAGCTTTCCACCAAATGAAGTGAGAACCATCAAAGAGTGGAGGTCTAATAATGGATTGACCTTCACTGTGACCAGTAATGGTGCGGAATTCATCATATTGATCTTTGTCTTAGGTGCTAGCCCTTTTTAAGACAACCTCTCTCTGATACCACTTGTTAATAATTCATGCCCTACTGATTATCTTATTTTTGCCTAACTATTGCTTATTGATGGAACGGGTTGCCTGACGTGTTCCACTGACATGTTCCAAGGAAGCAGTAAAACAGAAAGTAAAGAACACAATGATTTTTATGTGGAAAACACCCTGCTCAAAAGGTATAAAAAACCACGACCTGTACCTTTACAGGATTTAACCCCAACTTCACTAAATAACTCTGAGCCTCAACAACGACTGATTACAAAACTCTTGTAACTAATAAATAGGAATCATAAACTCTAATTCCTTTAAATCAACGACTAGGAATTATAAACTCTAATTCCTAACTACACATACCTCCTAAGGTATGCGTTCCCAAAGTCTCTGAGTTTTTCCCAACTCGAAGACTATCTCGTAATTCAGTTTATAACAAATTGAAACTAATATTATATCAATAGCTCAAACATAATAAACAACTCTAAAAATCAAAGCTAAAACTCTTAGCTGGATTCTATACGTAGGACCAGGTTCTTCAATGTGTTTCTTCAGTGATTGAGTAGTATTTCGTGAAGTCAATCTGTAGATTGTGCTTTTTTGCTTTGTAAGTGCGTAAGTTACTCTGAATAATGCATCTTCTATTTAAACACAACTCTCCAAAGAGTTATTCTTTATTTCAAACTCCTCCTTTAATCAGAACTCTCATTACATAGAGTTCTACTTCAAGTGAAACTCTTTTTTCAATTCCAACTCTTGTCTCCTTAGTGTTGTAGTCAAACTTCAACTCTTTAAATCAACTTATCTTCAAGTATTTTACTCAACCACAACTTCTTCAATTTCTCACGTGATCAGTAGCTTAAATATATCAGAATTAGGCTTGCTCATTCGTTTCTGACTTTCAGCGATCTTTGTCTGCATCTATCAGTAAAACCTGAAACCTGCCTTCCTATGCTTGGACCAGGTCAAGTAATATGTTCCATTCATGTGTCAGTCATCAAAAACTTCATTGATCTAACAAAGAGTCCTTCAATTTATATGTTTAATATCTTGCGTAGACGTCTTCAATCTGCAGAATCTTTCTCCTTCTACGCATAGGACTCTTCAGGATATGCTTAGAAGGGAAACTCCTTCTTTCCATAGGACTCCTTTTTCAATTCAACTTGCTTTCCTTATCATCAAGTGTTTGAATCAAATTCAACTTCTTCAAATTTGCACATATTTATTTCCTTGAGTTTATCAGAATTAACCACTCATCTGGTTCTTGATTTCTTCCACCCTTGTCTTTATTCATCCATGATTTTGCTACAAGTTTCAGCTACATGAGACAGTGTGTCTGTGAATCAGTTTGACTGACATGTTTCATATCAGTTGTCAGATTGTCAATCATCAAAACTACATCGTACCCAACATAATTTGACACTATGAAGTTTTACAAGTCTAGATCATACTTCAATTGAAAACAAATTTCATGACTGAAGTCTTTGGATATAGGGAATACAATACCCATCCTTCAATATAAGGAATACAAGACTTATACCTTAATAATAGGATATGATAAATTATACACAAGACTTCATTTGATTTTTGTGAAGCCTTTGTTTCCCTTGTACTAGATAGATTTTTTCTTCATTTTTTTCACCAAAACTCACGATGAGCCTACAATGACCCGACTTTATCCCCGTCTCAGCTTCCTTCGTGTTTTCTTCCTCTGTTGGTCCCATAGCAATTTCCTAGGGTCCAACTGATATACAGAAAAATAAATAAAAACCTTTCCAACTTTTCCAAAATGATTGTGAAAACTTCCGTAGAAATGAATAGCACATGTAATAAGTTGTTTTCGAATATGACATTTTATGCCCTCCATACTCATCTTAGTGAGGTCAATGTCCTTAAATGCATCAATGTGAATTACTTTCTGCATCAAAATGTGATTTTGCTTAAGAGAAAATTTTTAACTAACAAAGCATTCATACAATACAACTAATAAATTAGGAAAAAGAAAAAAGAGAAACAATTGAACACAAAGTGAAAACGTAAAGAATGACAATATAAAATAATTTACCGCATCAGATGGTGGGGCTTAAGGGTGGCTCAAGTGCAAGATTAGTAAAGTGTTTGCTTTATGCCCCAAAATTTTAAGGCCTAAAAAAGATTAATAGTAAATTTTATGACTTCACTTTCATTTGCAATAATAATGAAAGTTGTGAAATACTTTAAAAAACTGTCCTAAAAAATTATAAAAAGAAAGAGATACCTAATTTTTACTAAAAACATTTTAGAATTTTGAATTAAATAACTCAAACTTCATATTAATAATTAATGTTTTAACAACAATATCCAATTTAGTGTATTGCAAACAAATGACTAACATTTTATTAACTAGAATGAATCTTTCTTTTATTAAAAATCATATTATATGTGAAGTTAAACGTTAAGTGTCTTTTAAAAATATTACACCAAAAAAATTAATATACAACAACAAAAAAACAATGTTAAATTATTATTTTGGTATGTATATTTATATATCTATAGCCTATTATTTAAGTTTGACTTTAGACCACTAATTTTATAGAGTCGGCCCTACTGGGTTCACATGTACTACTTTGCATTTTGTAGAGACGTCTTGCTTCTTCAACTATGTCATGCTCCATGGCAAATAAGTACACATTTTGAACACGACATAGTAAACGTGACTTTTTTTCAATGTTTGCTTAAACTCAGAATTTGGATAATGAACAAGTTAACAGTTCAATAATTGTTGTTTCCAAAATGGGACCATGTTCTTACGGATGATTGCATGAATGATAGCTATTGTCGCATTACCGGCGCATGCCCAATAGCAACCTTTAATTATGTAATTCAGTATAAGATATAAGAATAATAGCAATTCAATAATATTATTAACAAAAGTGAGGTTTACCACAATGTTCTTGATTATAAACATCAAGGAAAACCTTTGGATTGTAAATTTGAATATAAAATTTATAATTTGTCTCGAAATAAAATTTACATATTTAAAAATTATGTAACAAAAAATATTATACTCCATCCAATCCTTTTTTAAGAGTCTGAAATAGGAGCGATTTAGAAATTTATATTATTGTATTAATGTAATTGAAAAATAAAAACTTTTTTTGTTTCTTATAAGGGATCAGATCGGGCTTTAGCAAGAACATTTTAAAAAGTGATATTGACATATATTTAATATTACAACAACAATAACATGTCCAGTGTATTTTCATATAGTGGAGTTTGGGAGGATAAAATATACACAGTCCGTACCACTACCTCCGAAGAGGTAGAGGTTGTTTTCGATAAACACCCGACTCAGGACAAAAAGAGTAAGTAAAGACGTAAAACATTATACAAGATGAGATAACATAAATAAAACAGCCACAAAGTATCACTATACACTATCAAATCGAAAGCACACGCCTCGTCCAAACCTTCCTAGCTAGAAACTCCAACCTATGCACAAAGCCCTACAACTACTAGCAAGGCTACGCCTGCACGCACTAGCCTTGTAACCTAATTCGCATACTCCATACTTACTATCTAGGGTTATATCCTCAGTAAGTTATAGCTTCTCCATGTCACGTCTAATCACTTCTTTATAGTATTTCTTCGGCCTACCTTTACCTTGCCTGAAACCATCCAAAACCAATCTCTCACACCTAGGAACTGGGGCATCAGTGCCTAATAAGTCATTAATTTGATGAATTGATAGCACCTTTTAAGACTAAATTATTATGTTTTTCTGTTGATTTGATGTTAATATCTTACTTAATGCTCATTTGTGTAGGTAAAAGTTGAAAAGGGGAGATGAGCAAGTCATTCAAGTCAACAAGAGGCCAAATGTGAAAGAACAAAGTTATCTGCTTTTCATTTGCTTTCAACCTGCTCTTCATCTACAATGGATCTGCTCAAGCAGATCAAGAGTAAGGTGGTATTTTTGTAATTTTTGACAAATGTAGAATTGGAGCTTAAAAGAGGATTTTTAGCTCATTTTCAAGACCTAGCTTCTATCTTTCATCTTATCATCTATCTTTTATCTTAGAACAATATTGTAATAGTATTGAATGAATTATATATGTGATTCCCAAAGAAGAATTAGCGATTTTTCATTGAAGATTAACTGAAACTCCAACCTTGGAAAACTATATTCTCTTCATTTCTCATGGATGAAATCAATGATAATTTTGGTATATCTCTATCCTTTTTGTCTATGAGTAGCTAATGTTAAATGTTGGGGTTATGCTTGAATAGGTTGTGATTAGTGCATGAGTGTTAGCTATTTATTCTTCTAATTAGTTATTTGTGATGGGTGTTGCATTTATTCCATGATTTAACTAGAATTGGGGGTTGCAAACACAACCACCCTTGAACCCACATCATCCTTGAAAGGGGGGATATGGGTTAGGAATAAATGCAACCAATAACTTGAATCATTTCAGTTAATGACATCTCTTAGACATAAGGATGTTAGTTGAGACAATACATGTGTAAAATAATCACACTTGTGAGGTGTTCGAAATAACCAATGTGTGAAATTTGGTGTCATAATTGAAAGATTGACATCAATACCTGTAATTCTGGCCTACCCATAACTGTTAGCTGAATTTGTATAAATTGACAATTACCCATGTGTGAACCTACACCTAGAGCATAACCTCAAGGCCTATTCCCAATTGAATTTACTCGTAGCTTTTTTCAACGTCAAGATAGAACTCTAAAAGCAAAGTAATTGTCATTATTAACACGTCCAAACTAATTCCCCCAATTTTACATTTATGTTTGTTTCATTCACATTAGGGTTCATCTTTTAGTAGAATATCAACAGTTTTGAGTTTTAAATTTCGTGTTTGCACTCCTTATGGATTCAACCCCAACCTAAGTTGGGTTATTATATTGACAAAGATCGCTTACACCCATTCAAGAGTGTAATTTGAGTGTTATCAGTGCCCTTCCTTATAACATGCATAAATCATCGTAACTCACTTCCCATATCTTGTCTTCCACCAAACCCACTCTCACCTTCTCTCGAATAGTCTCATTCCTAACCCTATCTCCCCTAGTAAGTCCATACATCTAATGCAACTTTTTTATTTCTGCCACCTTCAATCTTTGGATGTGAGAGTTCTTAACTGGATAACACTCAGCTTCATAGAGCATGATCGGATGGGCTGCCACTCTATAGAATTTGCCTTTTAGCTTGGGAGGCGTGTTCTTATCACAAAAAAATTCTAAGGTGAGCTCTATTTTATCTACCCTGCCCTAATTTGGTGAGTGACATCCTCGTCAATCCCTTTGTTCCCTTGAATCATCAAGCTGAAATACTTAAAATTACCCCTCCTACAAATAACTTGTGAATCCAACTTCAATACCACCCCGTCCTCATGCTTCACATTATTGAACTTGAATTCCAAGTACTCCTTCTTGGTCCAACTCAAACAGAACCCTTTTAAACTTCAGAATTTTTCTCTAAACCTCCAGTATTTTTCATTAACGCCTCCAAGTCTCAACAATCAAAACTACATTATCCACAAATAGCATACACCAAGACACCTCTCCTTGAATATGTTATGTCAAAATATCCATCATCAAGGTGAATAAAAATAGGCCGACTATGAGAACCGTGGGTTAACACCTACCGATTTAGCCCGAAAATGGCCCATTCATGCCGTTTCACCTGTTTAACTACCTAAATGTCCCCCACCGACCACGTCGAGCCACTCTAAGCCGCTTCATAGCCCACCAGAGGGCCGTCGATCTACTTTTAGCCCAAAATGCATCCATTCCCTGAGACCACCCTGAGAACCATGGGCTAACACCCACTGATTTAGCCTAAAAATAGCCTATTCTTACTATTTCGCTTGTTTAACCACCCAAACGGCCCCACCAACCTCGTAAAGTCATAATGAGATACTCCACTGCCTGCCAAAGGGTTGCTGGTCAATTTTTATCCTAAAACACACCCAAACCTTGGTCCCACCTCAAGAATTATGGGCTAACACACATCGATTTAGTTCGAAAAGAACTTGTTCATGCTATTTTGCCTGTTTGACCATCCAAACGGACCCACCGACCTCGTTGAGCCACCCTGAGCTGCTCCATTGCCCGTTGGTTAATTTTTTACCTAAACCATGCTCTGTCCCTCTCAACCCCAATAATAGTGGTCTAACACCTACTAATTTAGCCTAAAAATTGCCCGCTCGTGTTGTTTCTCATGTTTGACCACCCAAATTACCACACCGACCCTATCGGGTGACCCTGAGCCACTCTACATCTCATCAAAGAGTTGTTGGTTGATTTTTAGTCTAAACCATGCCCCAAGACCCTATCCTACCCCAAGAACCATAGGCTAACACTCACTAATTTAGCTTGAAAATGACCTATTCATGTCGTTTCGCCTGTTTGACCACTCAAACGGCTCCGTTGATCTCGTCGGGCCACCTTGAGATTCTCTATATCCTATTGGGGGGTCATCGATCGATTTTTGACCCAAACCGTACCCGAGCCCTAAGCCAACCATTAGAACCATTGGTTAACACCCACCGATTTAGCCTGAAAATGGCTCATTTGCACTGTTTTGCCTATTTGACCACCCAAACAGCCCCATCGATCCATCTTGAGCCGCTCTACAGCCTGCCAGAGAATCGTTGATCAATTTTCGGCCTAAATTGTAATGACCCTTTAGGTTAGTTTTTATGTTTTCGCTTATCTTCGCTATTAAGGCTTCTCCATAATTATCCCAAGTCATTTATGACTTTTTGATATCGACATTTAGTTATCGAACAGTTCATTTGAGTTTTAAAGCTAATTCCCTGTTTTGAAGTCTTCGTTGGTTTCAAATGGCCATCGGGGAAAAAATTCAATAAAACGATCTCGGATTCAAATTTTGACTGTCCCAACAGATTTGAAATGTCGATTTTATTTTGGGTGGACCTTTGGTTCGTCTTTCAATTCACCCGAGCTCATTTTGACCTATCGATTGAAAAGTTGGAAAATTGAAATATGGGTATGGGATCCACATTTGGTTTAAATGACCTCGAATTGAAAACCTGACTTCTACATCGCATTTGTAATGTGTATTTTAGGCTAGGAGGACCCTTGGTTTAGGTTCCAAGACTTCCAAACTTATTTTGGTCTATTGAGCGGATTTTATGAAAAATGAAACTATTGGTATGGGCCCCATTTTTTGCCTAAATGATCTTGGATGAAAGTTTTTATGTTTCTAATGGATTTGAAATGTGGTTTACACTCAAATTTCACTATTGAATCATGTTATTTGGATTCCGAATGAGTTTCGAGGGTCAAAAACAAGTTTTTGACTTTGTTGTCACGGAGATACCACATCTGTTCGCCGAGGGGGGCTATAAATGGACCCCAAGGTCTCAATTTTGGGCATTTTTCCTTCACCTTTGAAATCCTAAAACCCTAAATGGTTATGATAACTCAAAATTGAGTCTTTTGAGTGTCTAGAGAGCTTGGTAAACATCTTTTATCATGATTATCATCTGGATTAAGGTAAGATTTCATCACTTTATTAATGAATTTTTAAGTTCTTGACCCAAAATTCTAATTTAGCTTATGGCTTGATTTATACCAAATTTGATTTTTTTTGCACCCATTAATTGAGGATTATGATTCCCTTGTGATGTATGAGCATTGGGTTGACCTCGAAAATACAATTTTCGTAAGTGGGACCCACTTGGAGCACAATAGTGCAATATGGGTATCGTTAAACTCATATTGATTAATAGATTATGTTTTTAATAGCATGATATCATTTTGGGGATTGTGAAGTGTAGACGAGCATGTGGTGCATGATGTGAGGTTTTACAGTTCGGCCTTGAGGTAGCCTTTTACCTACTCTTCTTTAAAGATGATGTGTATTATGTATGGCATGTGAATATGACTGTTAGGCTTGATTATGAATAAACATGTGAATATGACTGTTAGGCTTGATTATGAATAAATAACCTAGTATTAATTATTGATGTTTTGGGAATTGGGTGAGGGTTCTAGACCCGTAAGGTAGTATGTTTATGACCCTTTTAGAATCCTATTGCCTTCTACCTAGATTGTATTAGTTTGTAGTATGAAAATGTTATAATGCTAGGTTGGGATGTGGTCCAAGTGTTGGAATCATGGTTGTGATATTGACCTTAGTTGGGCTAATCTAGTGATCTTGAAAATGTATCTTGAGGTAGAATTGACATAATTGCCCATGTTTCTAGACGAATTTCCTATTTTAGGATTGAATATGACTTACTTGATATCTAGAAGTAGAACTAGATACCTTAGCCTAGTTTACCTAAATATGGAGATTGAGGATAGAAGTAGGACCATCTAGCTCACTTAGGCCAAGACTTGTATTAGCCATTGTGGGCTTAGTTGCGGATATTAGGCCTAGTTGTGATTAATGAGCCTTGTTTATGAGATTTTCTTGGTGAATTGATAAATTATGATGACATTCCCCGGATTATGATTATTGGCCCATAGAGATGTTATTTCCTCTTAGACTTGATATTTGGCCCATAGAGATGTTATTTCTTCTTAGACTTGATATTTGGCCCATAAAGATGCTATTTCTTCTTAAACTTGATATTTGGCCCATAGAGATGTTATTTCCTCTTAGACTTGATATTTGGCCCATTGAGATATTATTTCCTCTTAGACTTGATATTTGGCCCATAGAGATGCTATTTTCTCTTAGGCTTGATATTTGGCTCATAGAGATGATAGTCCTCTTAGATATGGAAATTATCCTATAGAGATGATATTCCTCATAGTCATGGTATATAACATATAGATACAAGATACCTTATAGATATGATACACCTCGTAGTTGTGAGGTATGCTTCATTGATGCATTATGCCTCCAAGAAGTGAGATGCCTCCTATATGTGAGATGATTATAGATATGCCTAATAGCTTATAGAGATGTTATTCCTCATGAATATGTTATGGCCTATAGATATGAGATGATTTATATATGCATGATTATTGATATGAGTTCTAGATACGTATGTGGTCCTAAGGCTGTGATTATGATGTTATGATTATTCTATACAAATTATTAAGCTGAGGGCTATGTTACGATATTGATTGGATATCCGGGAGATATTTATCCTTGTAAAGGATACAGTTGTAGAACATGGATACATATATGTTCATGTTGCTTATGATTTCATTGATTGAATACCAGTGATGACATGTATAGATTCAGTACATTTAGGAATATTATATCTATGAGTGATGTGATTCTAGCTAACATATGACTTTATGACTATTCTTCCTAAATAAGAGTAAAAGCCCACTTTCCATCTTAAAAATAGATTTCTTTAAAATAATAAATGTCTAACTTAAATGGATAAGTTTTATACGTATAAAAAAGGTTTAAAATATTGTTTTAAAGATTTCACCGAGACAGATTTTGGTCCATGACTTGACACTATTATTTACTTCGATCGTGAGATACTCTGACCCTTTCTATATTTCTACAATGATTTAGTCCCAAAGGTCATTTTGGGAATAGACTTATGAATTTACGTTCTTTTAACCACAACTTAAGTCCGTGTACTTATTATATATCTATATTTATATTATTGATGGTTATGATGATATTGATACCCGGCAAGGCCAGAGGATACTATTATGATGATATTGATACCCGATAAGGCCAAATGATACTGTTATGATGATATTGATACCCGACAAGGTCAGAGGATATTGGTATGATGATATTGACACCTGGCAAGGCCAGAGGATACTGCTATGATGATATGTTGATACCCGGCAAGGACGGAGGTTGATTATGATGATCAAGATGGTTATGATGATGAGATTATGATGTTTATTGTGTACCTCTCATTTATTCTTACATGCGCATCGCCTATCACCAGTATGCTCTTACGTCTATCAGCCGATATAGGAATGTTGCATAGATATGGGTGATGACTATACCTTGTGTTATTGTGTGCTGATTAAGCCTTCCGAGCCTAAGACGGTAGGGAAAACACATAGGCTCAGTTAGATATTTGGTTATCCAATATAGCCGGTTACTCATGTTGTTATTGATATTGTTATTGTCATTGTTATGATCATTATTATGGCTAGTTTGTGACAAATTGGTTATTATTTTGGTGTCAAGATTCAAGGTATGATTCTGGCCTCTTCTATCTTATGATTTTATTATTATGCATGATTAAATCCATGATAAGGTATATGAACTAGAAACCCTGAGCAAGTTAGTACTAAATACTAATAGGATTATTATGATGCCTCAAAATAAAGATATAATGATCTAGGTTGTGCTTCAAGTTAAACTTATAGCTATATATGTGTATATTTAGTTATATGTAGCTGTGGTATTACTGTATATCCTTTTCTTTTTTTGTTTAGATTGTATATTCATTTCTTGGCCTTGTATATTGTTATATATCCTTCTTTCGTCCTCTATTTGTATATTGACCAGGGATATACAATACAGTTTTGAGATTTCTAAGTATGGTTGGAATAGGATGGTGCACCCTTATTATTTCATTAACCTTAATATGTTAAGTCTCTTGGATACGAATAGGATAGGTTATCCTTATTATCTCATTGGCTGTCTTATGTGGGTTCTAGACATTGGGTGTAGTTCTCATTCATTGGAGCTCAATTGGCAATTACCTACTGAGTACCATTCGTTTGGTACTCATACTACACTTCTGCATCCTGCAGATCATAAGTATGAGCTATTGCCGTTGATATGTGTGTCATGCGTAGTAGCCATGGTTCAAAGACTAGAGTGAACTCTTAACGCTCGGAGTATTGCTATCTTTATCTTATGTATTAGACTAGTCTCTATGTTGTATTCGGAGATAAGTTATATTAGTGTAGTCATTCGTACTTCACTTTGAAATTTTATTATTGTAGAAGCTCTTGTACTGATACCACCAGGTTTTGAGATTTCATTATATATTTGATTCTTTTAGCTCATCTATTCCGCATTCCTTTCTAGATATAATTGGATAGTTCGTTACTAACCGTTCCGAACTACAGGTTGGCTTGCCTACTGGTGAGTTATAGTAGGTGAAATCATGAACTAAGAAATTAGGCCGTGACATAAATTGAGCTCGGGCCCTAGGGCCACCCGAGAACCATAGGCTATCACCCACCAATTTGGACAGAAAATGGTCTGTATGCATCGTTTCGCCGCCCGTTTGACCACTCAAACGGCTCCACCGACCCTATTGGGCCACCCTGAGTTGCTTCACATCCCACCAGAGGGCCATCTATTGATTTTCATCCCAAAACGCACTCGAGCCCCGGAACCAACCCAAGAACCGTAGGCTAACACCCATTGATTTTGTCCAAAAATGGACCATTCGCATCGTTTTATCTATTTGACCACCCAAATGACCCCACCGACCCCATCGAGTCATCTTAAGATGCTCCGCAGCTCATTAGAAGGCCATCAATAAATTTTCAACCAAAACCACCCTTGAGCCCTATGCTCATTTCAAGAATCGTGGGCTAACACCTACGATTTGGCCTGAAAATGACCCGATTGCGCCGTTTTGCCCGTTAGACCATCGAAGCGGCCCCAGCAACCCTATCAGGCCATTTTAAGCTGCTCCACAGCTCATCAGTGGGCCGCCAATCAGTTTTTGACTCAAATCGCACCCAAGCCCCAGGCACACCTTAAGAACTGTGGGCTAACACCCACCGATTTGGTATAAAAAATGGCTCGTTCAGCCATTTCACCCATTTGACCACCCAAATAGCCCCACCGAACCTGTTAGACCATCATGAGCTGCTCAACAACCCGCTTGATGCTGCCGATTGATTTTCAACCCAAACCGCTCTCGGACTCCCCCACCTAGAGAATTGTGTGCTAACACCACTGATTTAGCTCAAAAATAGTCCATTCGCGCTGTTTTACCTGTTTGAACACCCGAACAAATACACCAAGCCTGTCGAGCCACCCTGAGCCACTCCTTAGCCCATCGAGGGCCGTAGGTTAATTTTTAGTCTGAACTGCACTCAGGTTTGGGTCCACCCTGAGAATTGTGGGCTAATACCCATCGATTTGGCTCAAAAATAGTTTATTCACACTGTTTCACCGGTTTGACCAGCCAAATGTCCCCACCGGGCCATCGTAAGATACTTCATAGCCCAGTAGGGGGCGCAGGTTGATTTTTAACCTAAATTGCATTCGAGCTCTGGTCTGAAAATAACCATTCGCGCTGTTTCATCGTTTGACCACCCAAATGGTTCCATCGACTTCGTCGGGTCACCCTGAGCCGCTTCACAACCCATCAAGGAGCCGTCGATTGATTTTTAGTCCAAATCGTGCCAGAGCCCTGTGCCAACCCCAAGAACAATGGGTTAACACTCACCAATTTGGCTTTCTTAAACTCAATGCTAAATAAAAACAAACAAACAATTAGAAATAAAGAGAGTACATGCATTACGTGTTATACTCCAATTGATCAAATTCTTTTTCATAACAGTTTTCAAATATATACATCTTGTCCAAACTAAAATAACAAAATAGGACCAAATATAAACCCAAACCCGACTTAAGACAAACAAAACATTACACTGATGCTCAATTAGGATAGTGCTACTGTGTTAGAAACTTCTTCATCTATTGTCTTCCGCGACCAAGCTCTTCAGCTATCCGTTGACTCAAGTCACAACATTAGATCTAAGAAGCTCTTTAGTTTGCAAATTCAAATACAATTTTTACTGAGGTACTTTAATAATCGTAAACCTTAACCAGGAAATTACATTCGATGACTATGAAAATGAATGCTTTTAAACTTCCGATTTCAACCCATTTCACAGATAAGCTTTTAAGGTCGAAAGCCAAAACTTATTTTCAAGCTTTTGCCATTGGTCTAAAGAGATTAAATGTTTAGGACTAACCACCTCTAAAACTATTATTATAAGAAAAATAACATAAACATACACATTAAATTAACATATTTACACAAATCTTGACCCTTACAAAGTAATTATAAAATTTTCAACTAATTATGTATCTTCATTGGATGTATCAGGAACTAATTGTGTATCTCGACAAATCCAAAATAAAAAAAAATATCGGAAGCTAATTATGTTTCTTATATGTTTCTCGATAGATCCAAAATAAAAAAATATACTAAAAGCTAATTATTTATATATACAAGGGAAAAATGTATCTTCATTGGATGTATTGGAAGCTAATTATGTATCTTTACAAGGAAAAAATATATCTTTATTGAACGTAGGTGATAATTGCGTATCTCAACAACTCAAAATCAAAATTTTCAGTAATTATATAAAATATTGTGATTTTCAACAATTAAACTCTAAACTGTCGGGACTTATGTTGTATTTCCTTATTATAAATCACTAAAGAATCTGCTTGTACACTTCAGAATCATGGGCTAAACACGGCAGCAACCGACCGAACAGTATTTATGGGTTTGGGGATTGGACACATAGCCACTCGGCCGAAACAATTACTAACCGAGTAGCCACTAGTTTTGCATTTCCATTGTATAGCTATTTAGGCTTTTTTGCTCTCTACTTCTTTCTTCTTCTTTTTTTGTTTTGCTGCTCTATTTTTACAAAATAAATAAATCTGCTCTTTTAATTTTTTTAGCAATCAAGTGTGATTTTGTAGTTTTTCCCCAACTCTTCGCTTTTATTTTTTATATAATTTGTGTGTAATAAATGTATAATCAATATATAAACAATGTACATATATAGATAATTATTTGGATACACATTCTATATAATAGTTATGCAGTTTCTATAGATATCTTATATATATACATATTCTATACAATAATTATATAATTTATGTACACATTATAAATAAATACATATTTTATTCAACAATTATAATGCTTTTAACAGATTCTATACAATGCTGCAACAATTATTCAGATACACATTTTATACAACATTATATATTTCTTACATATCTTACACAAATATGTTTCTATACAATAAAGATACAATTTCTATATGCATCTTAAATATATATATATATATATATATATATGATGTAATAAATATCAAAGTAAATTTAAAAATTACAAAGAGAGAGAGAGCAAATTCTAACCAAGATTTCTAGTGTGAGTGAGCTTCTTCCAAAGAAAATAATAGACAAAAATATGCTACAGTGAAGCTACAGTAATACCTTCAATTATTGCTACAGTGAAGCTACAGTAACAACCACAATAATTTTTCAGCAATTAGTTGTTGATATCATTCACGACATCAATGTTTATGACTAATTAGTGATGTCAAATTGATTGAATTTCTTCTTCATCATCTGTGTCAGATTTTTTTGATGATGGTTGATTGGTAGGAACTTCAGCTTTGATTTGTTAGATTTTTTTTTTATTTTTTGAATAAAATCTCCTCTGTTTTTTGACTTTACTAATTGTGCATCTACAATTGATTTTTATTGTAAAAATGAGATTTGGGCAGCATTTGTTAGAGCCAGATATCCAGAATTGCGTCGGAACTATTTTTCTACGTCCAACACGTAAGCCTCCATTGAATCTTAATTTTTGTATCATTTGCAATGGCCTTGGAGAGCTAACCATGGAAGCCCTTTTTGCCCCTTCGACTTGTGGAAGATAATTTTTTATAAAATATCCACGGAATGTGAAATCTGTGGTAAAATTGTAATAGTAGAGGAACTTGGTGATTATTATAAAATTTTTGTATATAATAGTCATATCTTTCTTGGATTAGGGGAGGAAGAATCTCAACTTGTGATCATAAATCGGCCATCATTGGTGTAGGAACCACTGAGGAAATTCCAAAATCAATTGCTTTCTACAGAGAAAAAATCAAGAATGTTTGTTAGTTTTATTTTGGAAGATGAATGCATTCATCCATGCTCTTCGATCATCAAAATAGTTATAATATTGGGGCTTAAAAGTTTCAGTAAGCTTCTGATATTTTGTTGGGTGCATACTCCATTCTTTGAGTGAGATTATTTTGTTAATCCAAACCATGGTATGAGTAATATAAGATTGAAATTGTTTATCTTTATGGGGTTTGAATAGGCAAGACTTGGTATCTGTGAGGATAAATTCATAAAACTTCTGGGTATAGGCAGGAGCTTTTTGGATAAATTTGTTGAAGTGCTAAGTATCTGCTTAGCTACCTCCTGGGGGTTGAAATGTCAATATTCAGGTTCAATTTGGATTAGCGATAAAACACTATCATTTTTTAAATAAGTTGGATCATCCGAGGAGGATCCTTTACTAGAAAAAATTGGTTGTTCTATAGGTGAAGAAATTGTTTTACTTGATATAGGACAAACATTTAAATTATTTTGTGAAAAATTAAAAAAAGAAATTGAGTTTTCTACCTTCACTATATCTTTTATGGTGCTTTTAGCAACCACAGAATGAGATGATGATGCGTGGCTTGAGGCCTCCACTTTTGAAAATATTTTTTGAAAGATCAATAAATCTCTTATCAAATCCTTCATTCTGTCTCCTGTTATGGTCGTTGGATATATAAGACCCATAAGTAAGCACCATTGTTTAACTAAGTTTGGATCAACTAAGTTTCTTCTTCTTCTTCTTCTTCTTCTTTTTCTTCTTCTTCAATCAAATCAGCTCATTTTTTGGGGCTGAAAATTAGTGTTGGATTTAACTTGTTTGCATCATATAGGATTGAGGTATTTTCTACATGATATAGTCAGCTGGGGTTTGATATCTTGGTAGGTTTGCTTCAGCCGTTACAGTTGAAAGTTGCTTGGATGCAACTATAATTTTTTGTTGTGGGGTAAAAACTTTTTTAGTGGTCTTTTTCGAGGATGGAAGAGCCAAAATTTATGGAGGTGCAAGAGTTTCTGCTTTCTTTTTTCTGGTCATTTTATCTCCCCTGTAAAAATTTCCTTATAAAAAAGTCTGGTATAGAGTTGGAGCTCTCTTTGATTATTCAATATCAAAATATAAAATAAATAAAATAGTTCGTCATCTAGCAAATATATGTTTAGAGGCTAGGTTTTACACATATTTTTGTAAAACAGATTTTGTAGCCTTACAATCTATTCGTAATAAAAACAATTTGATTTAATAAATCAACTTGAAATTTAGAGATGCATAACACAATTGCTAAAAAAATTTTCAATAGTTGGATAATTTTTTTGAGCTTTATTTCAATACTTAGAAGAAAATGAAATAATATGTTCTTTATTATATTTTTTATTTTAAAATGCCACAATAACCTATGTTTGATGCATCTGTTTCGACTATTTTTAATGCAGAAGGGTCAAGGAGTGATAGGCAAGTATAACGCCTCGAAAAATGGGTCCTAGAGCATCACACGGTGCTTGAGTCTACGAGTAGCCCCAAGCTAACCCTTTGAGCCATTTTCATTCAGTTCAATACAAATCAATGGGGTTTCCATAAATAACCCTCAAATATCAACAGAGTAATCATCATCCAAGAATAAAAGACTTTCAAGAAGATAACACAATACGACTTATTAGTCAACTCCCAACATCTATACTAGTCTGACAAGCCTCTAAGAAAATCAATAAAACCAGCGAGCCATTGAGACATGCCCCAACTTACTCATACTCAGTTATCAAATGTAAACAATTCCGTGAAACCAACATCAGACATCACGTCCTCGAAACATGAGGACTCACCACAATAGAGGATGTAGAACAGCGTGTCCGAAGAATCACTGTCGAACCTGGAACTGAGCACCTGAACCTACATTTCGAGAAAATGCAGGCCATATCCGAAGATGTGGGTCAGTACCATGGAAAGGAACCGAGTATATGGGGGTGTATGCAGTTGTATAAACATCATCATCATAAATATTTATAAGAAATATGCAGGATGTATGAAAGACTCACATAGCCCGAAGAAAATCATCATAATCATGAGAGGATGAAATAAGTACAATAACACATGTGAGTCATCATCTAATTCGTCAATCACTTTCAGTTCATCAAGAATATCAATTCTCATAATGTAAATACCATTTAAATCTTTCGAAAGAATAACTTTCACAATTCCACTTTCAAATCACTTCACTATTCACCATAGACACAAGGAAACACACACACACTGGGAGATCCTATAACCGACATAAACCATGTGAGCTACATGGAGTCCAACTTACAACCCACGTTGGGGAGAGTTGTCCTATCCTTTCCATCGGAGTAGGACTATCAATATCAAATTCACACAAACTAGTGATCACTATATAAATCAGCCTCAGGCTCACTCCTACGGGGGCACGTAGTTCTAGGGAAGTAAGGTCGCTTTATACCTCCCAATCGGTGCTAAAGATTTCTCCCGGACTTAGCTCAAATCATTTCAAAGATAATCCACAACAAAATAATTTCAGTAATATATAAATATACATCGGGAGCCATCATGCTTCCCATCTATCAAAATCAACCACATTGTGGATTTGTTTCACACTCGAGTTCAAAATAACTCCATTAAGACCAAAAGCTCAAATTATTCAAAATATCTCAAATATTTAACATCAACGTGCTTATAACACACTTTCTAAAAAAACACAATTTCCAATGGGGATTCATGACCCAAATATCAAAATCATGATAAATATCGTTCAAGATTCATGCTTTATATCTCCACACATGTAAATTCATCTTTCAAAATCATAAACATCAAGATTTCATAATAATCATCATAAGATATGGGTTCATGCTTCAAATTTGTAAAAATCAAATAAAAATCATGCCTTTGTAAAGAAAATTACTTTTGGGCACAAGAACGAAAGAGAGTTCTTGTTGAAAAACCCCACATACCTTGAATGATGAACTTTAGATTGATACTCATTTTTGAGATGTTAATCGTGCCTTTGAATGATGGTTCTTGGAGTTCTTGAACTAGGAACTTGAAATCTTGAATAAATTTGCAGAATTAATGGTGAACTTTGGAGGTTCTTGAAGTTGGATGTAGGAGTTTAGGGTTTTATTTTTGAGGGAATTTGATGAAATATAACATATAATACTTCTAATAGACTTTAATATAGGGTTTGGATTGATTTTGGGTGAGGGGGAATGACCAAAACGCTCCTAAAAATCAAAAAAATTCTCGAATCTGTCCTTTGGTGGACTGTTTTGATAGTCTGAAGTAGATCAACCATAACATTTTATTCTGATATCCAAATTGGATGAAACCAATTTCATTGGAAAGAGGACTCGCAGAGCTTTCCTTTGATATATAGTAGATCACCCAGATAATTATGTACAAGGAGTTATGATCGTTTAAAGTTGGAGCAAAAATATGCCAGGCCTCAGTACTTTTTCCTGCACGTTTTACTGTTCACTACTATTCACGGTTCGATCAAAATGTTCATAACTCGTCGCTCGGGTGTTCGTTTTGGATGATCCACATATTGTTGGAAAGATTATTCGATACTCTACGCAATGGTGGGTCATAATCTAAGATATTGTACATGAAAAATTTATAATTAATTCTAGAAGATAGAACCCAACACGTTTACGCACAAAATTTCAACGAAAAATTTCCCGGGGTATTACATCATCCCCCCTTGAAAACATTCATCCTCGAATGACGCTAGACATGCCAAGATTAGATAGGGAATGGAGAATACAGCTGAAACCATTCGTTAGACTCATCACCACATCGTTTCTCACTCCGAATGCAACATAGAATGCATAAATTCAAGAAACTACAGCTGAACACATAATAAATAACAGCTGAACTGCTGCAACTTTTATCAAAAGTGCATGATTTAGGAAAGAATGGTACCTTCAACTTGATCGGAGTTCGCAGAAAATAGGTACGGGTACTTGGATCGCATATCCACCTCAGCTTCCCAAGTTGCACCCTCAACAGATTGGTTTCGCCACAACACCTTGACCAAGAGAAATTCTTTATTCCTTAGTCTTCGGACACTGAAATCAAGAATCTCATCAAAAGAAAGATTTTCTTGAATATCAGCACTTACAGAGGAATCCACTACCACAGCATCGCTAATATGCTTTCTAAGCATGGAGAGATGGAATATTGGATGAACAGAGGACAACTCAGAAGGCAACTCGACCTCATAAGCTACCTTACCAACACAGCTAAGAATTTTGTAAGGACCAACATAATGGGGACTAAGCTTCCTCTTCTTTCCAAATCTCTTCACCCCCCTCATGGGTGAAATTTTCAGATACACTAAGTCACCAACTTCAAACTCAAGGTCTCTCCTTCTAACATCCGTATATGACTTCTGACGACTCTGTGCAGTTTTCAACCTTCCCCTAATCAACTTAACTTTTTCTATAGCCTCAAATACCGAATCAGGACCACTCACAGCTGCTTCACCCACCTCAAACCAACCTATGGGTGATCTACACTTCCTCCCATATAAGGCTTCAAATGGAGCCATGCCAATACTAGAGTGGAAACTGTTATTGTAAGCAAACTCTATCAACGGTAAGTGATCATCCCAACTTCCCTTAAAGTCAAGTGCACAAGCTCTCAACATATCCTCTAAGGTCTGGATGGTCCACTCAGCCTGACCATTGGTCTGCGGATGAAAAGCAGAACTCAAAAGCACTTGGGTACCAAGACCCTTCTGAAAAGCTTATAAAATTATGAAGTGAACTGAGTATCCCTATCCGAAATGATAGACAAGGGAACTCCATGCAGTCTGACTAGCTCTCGGATATACAATCTAGCGTAATCCTCAGCAGTATATGAAGTATGAACAGGAAAGAAATGAGAAGACTTAGTCAACCTATCAACCACAACCCAAATGGAATCATGATGGCATCGGGAAGGAGGTAAACCTTAACTCTTGCATCATACCACCAGGTCTTTGGTGTTCAACCTTAACCTGTTGGCATGTTGCACACTTAGATACAAATGCTGCTATATCTTTCTTCATGCCACTCTACCAATAAATTTCCCGCAAGTCTCGATACATCTTGGTGGCACCAAGATGAATAAAATATCGTGCCCCGTGCGCTTCAGCCATAATCCTTTGTCTTAGATCATCAATATTCGGGACACACAATCTACCCTACAATCTCAACACACCATCTCCCCCTTGGGAGAAAACCTCTACTTTTTGGTCCTTGACTGACTCCTTCAGTCTGACCAAACTAGCATCTAAGTATTGCTTTTCCTTTACTTCCGAAACCAAGGAGGATTCGGAACTACTCTGAACGCCTATACTACCTTCAGCAGAGTCAAACAACCTAACCCCCAATCTAGCCAAACGATGTACATCACGAGCTAACTCTTTCTTACCTTCTACCACATGCGAAACACTACCCATGGACACTCTACTTAGGGCATCCGCCACAACATTGGCCTTTCCCGGATGGTACAGCACACTCATATCATATTTCTTTAACAATTCTAACCATCGTCTCTACCTAAGATTTAATTCTCTCTGGGTAAAAACATACTGCAGACTCTTATGATCAGTGTAAACATCAACATGGACACCATACAAATAGTGTCTCCAAATTTTCAAAGCAAACACAACAGCATCCAACTCAAGGTCATGGGTGGGGTAATTTTTCTCATGGGGTTTCAACTATCTAGAAGCATAAGCTATCACCTTACCCTTCTGCACCAATACGCAACCCAACCTAACTCTCGAAGCATCACAGTACACCACAAAACCATCAACACTATCAGGCAAAGTCAAAATAGGGGCTGAAGTGAGTCGAGTCTTCAACTCCTGAAAACTCTTCTCACAAGATTCGGACCACAAGAACTTCACTTTCTTTTGGGTCAACCGAGTCATAGGAGACGCTATAGAGGATCAAACCTCAACAAAACGACGGTAATAGCCAGCTAAACCTAAGAAACTTTGAATATCAGTCGGAGAAATAGGTCTAGGCCAATTTCTAACAGCTTCGGTGTTTTGGGGATCAACTCTAATACCCTCAAAAGAAATGATATGACCCAGAAAAGCAACTGACCTTAGCCAAAACTCACACTTACTGAACTTGTCAAACAACTTGTGATCTCTAAGGGTTTGCAAGACAGTTCGGAGATGATCAGAATGTTCATCCTCACTACGGGAGTACACTAGTATATCATCGATGAACACTATGACAAACATATCCAGATATGGTCTGAACACTCGATTCATATGGTCCATGAAAGATGCTGGGGCATTAGTTAACTCGAAAGACATAACAAGAAACTCAAAATGGCCATAACGAATTCGGAAAGCAGTTTTCGGGATGTCACACTCCCTAACTTCTAGTTGATGATAGCCGGAACGAAGGTCTATCTTTGAGAAATAACTTGCACCTTGCAATTGGTCAAACAAATCATCTATTCTTGAAAGGGGGTACTTATTTTTACGGTGACTTTATTCAGTTGACGGTAATCAATGCACATACGCAAAGAGCCATCTTTATTTCTCACAAACAAAATAGGAGCACCCCAAGGAGAAACACTGGGCCTTATGAAACCCTTATCTAGTAGATCTTTGAGTTGCTTTTTCAACTCCTTAAGTTCTGCAGGGGCCATACGGTAAGGAGGAATAAAAATGGGCTGAGTATCGGGAAGAAGATCAATCCTAAACTCTATCTCTCTATCAGGAGGTATCCCTGGGAGATCATCCGAAAAGACATCAGAAAACTAATTGACGATGTTAATAGACTAGAGAGTTAGAATCTCAGACTTAGTGTCTTTTGACTCTAACCAAATGGTAAATACACCCCTTGGAAATAAACTTTCTAGCTTTGAGGTAAGAGATAAAATGACTCTTGGGTGACACAGAATTCCCAAACCACTCAAACACGAATGCACCTAGAAACTGAAACTTGACTACTCGGGTCCGACAATCAATAGAGGCATAAGAAGAATACAACCAGTCCATACCCAGAATCACATCAAAATCTACCATGTCTAACTCAATCAGATCAGCCAACAAGACTCTATGAAGAACGGTAACAGGACACTTTTTATACACTTTCTAAGCAATAATCGAATCACCCACTAGGGTAGAAACTAGGATAGGCTCAGGAATAATCTCAGGACTCATTTCAAAATTTATAGCAATCAAAGGTGTAACATATGAGAAACTAGATCCAGGATCCAACAAAGCATACACATCAAACTGAAATGTATGAAACATACCAGTAACAACATCGGGAGAGTCCTCCTGTTCCTGGCGGGATGGTAAAGCATAAAATCTATTCTGGCGCCGCCCTCCAGCATTTCTAGAAGAGGCGCCCTGAGCTGGGGCTGGGCGAGTCACTGGAACTGGAGCACTAATAATCTGAGTTTGGGTCTGAGGGCGATAGTCACGACGCCCTTGTCCATCCTGTAGACAATCTCTAACTCTGTGACCCATGTCACCACACCAAAAACAACCCTTCTTCTCACCCCAACACTCACCCGAATGAGCCCTACCACACTTAGGACACAGGGGACGATTTGGCTTACTGCCAGCACTGTACTGGGACCTGGATGCATATGACCTACTACCTTGCTCCTGCTTACCTCTAGGCACGGGAGCACTAGCAGATGATGGTGCTGGCATAGACGAACGATCCTGATACTGAGGAAGACTCTCTCCCTGCGATCTAGTCTGACCCTATTCGTGCTGCTCAGACCTAGCTCTCTTATTCCCTCTTATTCTATCTCTCTCCTTAATCTTGTCTGCCTCAATCTATTGGGCATCAGTCATCAGCCTAGAAAGATTTATCTCACTATTCAACATAGTAGTCCTACACTCCTTAACCATATAACTAGATACTCCAGTCACAAACTTACTCATACTAGCCCGATTATCAGCCACTAAGTCAGGAGCATACTTGGCCAACTGATTGAACTTTAGATAGTACTCCCTAATAGTCATAGAGCCCTATCGCAGGTTCATTAACACTTCCACCTTCGCCTTCCTCATCTCCAAAGGGAAAAACTTATCCAGGAATGCATCCTGGAACTCTTGCCAAGTTGTAAGGACATCTCCCTCACCTCTACCTTTTCTCCAATCAACAACCCAGTCATAAGCAAGGTCTTTCAACATATACGCAGCCAACTCCACACTATGTTCCTTAGATACATGCATCACCTGAGTAATCTTTCGCACCTCTTCTAAAAATAACTGTGGATCCTCATCAGACTTGGACCCATAGAATTCCAGCAGATTCATCCGTATAAAGTCATGGATCCTGGAAGCAACTTAATTACCTCCCTACTGCTGTGGATCAAGGACTGGGTTGGCCTGAATATTTACAGTAACAACTTAGGCCAGCGCCTGAAAGGCTCCTCGAAATTTAGCATAAGACACGTTTTCATTCAATGGGTCAGCGGGTTGAGGTTGGTAACCATCATTATTTCTTCTCGCTTGACGTGGAGGCATATTTTGAAAGAGAAGAGAAAGAATCAATAGCAGAGAGAGACACTTTAAGCACGATAGACTTCTGAAAGAAAGAATCACACTTTTTCCTAAAACATCTTGTAGCCTCTTGCTCATAGATGTGGCATGCTACACACCGATGATCAAGACTCTACTTAACGCAGCTTGTCAGACTCCCTAGGACAACTTAAAACCTTAGGCTCTGATACCAAGTTTGTAACACCCCGAAAAATAGGTCCCGGAGCGTCACACGGTGCTTGAGGCTACGAATAGCCCCAAGCTAATCCTTTGAGCCATTTTCATTCAGTTTAACACAAATCAATGAGGTTTCCATAAATAATCCTCAAATATCAGCAGAGTAATCGTTATCCAAGAATAAAAGAATTTCAAAAAGATAACACAATACGACTTATTAGTCAACTCCCAACATCTATACTAGTCTGACAAGCCTCTAAGAAAATCAATAAAACCAGCGAGCCATTGAGACATGCCCCAACTTACTCATACTCAGTTATCAAATGTAAACAATTCCGTGAAACCAACATCAGACATCACGTCCTCGGAACATAAGGACTCACCACAACAGAGGATGTAGAACAGCGTACCCGAAGAATCACTGTCGAACCTGGAACTGAGCACCTGAATCTACATTTCGAGAAAATGCAGGCCATATCCGAAGATGTGGGTCAGTACCATGGAAAGGAACCGAGTATATGGGGGTGTATGCAGTTGTATAAACATCATCATCATAAATATTTATAAGAAATATGCAGGATGTATGAAAGACTCACATAGCCCGAAGAAAATCATCATAATCATGAGAGAATGAAATAAGTACAATAACACATATGATTCATCATATAATTTGTCAATCACTTTCAGTTCATCAAGAATATCAATTCTCATAATGTAAATATCATTTAAATCTTTCGAAAGTATAAGTTTCACAATTCCACTTTCAAATCACTTCACCATTCACCATAGACATAAGGAAACATACACACACTGTGAGATCCTATAACTGACATAAACCATGTGAGCTACATGGAGTCCAGCGTACAACTCACGTTGGGGAGAGCCGTCCTATCCTTGCCATCGGAGTAGGACTATCAATATCAAATCCACACAAACTAGTGATCACTATATAAATCAGCCTCAGGCTCACTCCTACGGGGGCACGCAGTTCTAAGGAAGTAAGGTCGTTTTATACCTCCCAATCGGTGCTAAAGATTTCTCTCGGACTTAGCTCTGATCATTTCAAAGACAATCCACAACAAAACAATTTCAGTAATATATAAATATACATCGGGAGCCATCATGCTTCCCATCTATCAAAATCAACCACGCTGTGGATTTCTTTCACACTCAAGTTCAAAACAACTCCATTAAAACCAAAAGGTCAAATCATTCAAAAATTCTCAAATATTCAACATCAACGTGCTTATAGCACACACTTTCTTAAAAAAACACAATTTTCAATGGGGATTCATGACCCAAATATCAAAATCATGATAAATATCGTTTAAGATTCATGCTTTATATCTCCACACATGTAAATTCATCTTTCAAAATCATAAACATCAAGATTTCATAATAATCATCATAAGATATGGGTTCATGCTTCAAATTCATAAAAATCAAATAAAAATCATGCCTTTGTAAAGAAAATTACTTTTGGGCACAAGAACGAAAGAGAGTTCTTGTTGAAAAATCCCCCACATGCCTTGAATGATGAACTTTAAATAGATACTCATTTTTGAGATATTAATCGTGCCTTTGAATGATGGTTCTTGGAGTTCTTGAACTAGGAACTTGGAATCTTGAATAAATTTGCACAATTAATGGTGAACTTTGGAGGTTCTTGAAGTTGGATGTAGGAGTTTAGGGTTTTTTTTTTTGAGGGAATTTGATGAAATATAACATATAATGCTTCTAATAGGCTTAATATAGGGTTTGGACGGATTTTGGGTGAGGGGGAATGACCAAAATGCCCCTAAAAATCATAAAAATCTCGAATCTGTTCTTTGGTGGACTGTTTTGATAGTTAGAAGTAGATCAACCATAACATTTTACTGTGATATCCAAATTGGATGAAACCAATTTCATTGGAATGAGGACTCACAGAGCTTTTCGTTGACATATAGTAGATCACCCAGATCATTATGTACAAGGAGTTATGATCGTTTAAAGTTGGAGCAAAAATACGTCAGGCCTTTGTACTTTTTCCTGCATGTTTTGCTGTTCACTACTATTCACGGTTCGATCAAAATGTTCATAACTCGTCGCTCGGGTGTCTGTTTTGGATGATCCACATATCGTTGGAAAGCTTATTCGATACTACGCAATTGGTCATAATCTAAGACATTCCGCGTGAAAAATTTATAATTCATTCTAGAAGATAGAACCCAACACGTTTACGCACAAAATTTCAACGAAAAATTTCCCGGGGTATTACAGCAAGGGAGATTTTTTTCCTTCAATTTGATCTCTTTAACAACATTACACATCCACGGAGGAGAAGATTTTTTTCACCTTCCATGAAGCGGTTTTAACAGATTGTTAAGTACAGAAATAAAATCCGCTATGTAATTGACATATCCTAAAAATCTTTAGAGTTGAGTTCTATCAAGAATTTGATTAGAAAATTTATCAATGAATTAAATGGACCGTTGAATAGGTGTGATAGTACCTTGACAAATATTATGTCCAAGAAATCTAATATCGACCTGGAAAAGACTATGCTTAGTTTTGATTAAAACTAAGTCATTTTCCCTGATGACATTGAAGAAAATTCTCAAGTGTTTAAAATTCTCAAGGCTTTTCCACTAGCATTAACCAGCATTTTAAATACTTGAGAATTTTCTTCAATGTCATCAGGGACAATGACTTAGTTTTGTCCAAAACTAAGTATAGTCTTTTCCATGTCGATATTAGATTTCTCGAACATAATATCTATCAAGGTACTATTACTCTCATTCAATGATCCATTCAATTTTCTAGTCAATTTTCTAATCAAATTCTTGATAAAACTCAACTCCAAAGATTTTTAGGATGTGTCAATTATATAGTGGATTTTATTTCTGGACTTAACTATCTGTTAAAATCGCTCAATGACAAGTTGAAAAAACATCCTCCTTCGTTGACTAACATCCACACCAATGTTGTTAAAGAGATCAAATTGAAGGCAAAAGATTTCCCTTACCTATCGCTTCCTGAACCTTCTGCATTCAAAATAGTCCAAACAGATACATCAGACATATGTTATGGTGGCATTTTAAAACAAAAGAAAAATGATAAAGAACATATTGTTGCATTTGCTTCTAACCATTGAGACAAAGCTAAACAAAATTATCAACTATTAAAAAAGAAATTTTTGCAATTGTGTTATGCATCTCTAAATTTCAAGCTGATTTATTAAATTACATTTTTTTAATTAAGAATGGATTGTGAGGTTGCAAAATTTGTTTTACAAAAAGATTTGTAAAATCTAGCCTCTAAGCATATATTTACTAGATGGCAAGCTATTTTATCTATTTTTTATTTTGATATTGAATATATCAAAGAGAGCTCCAACTCTATACCAGACTTTTTTATAAGGAAATTCTTGCAGGGAAGATAAAATGACCAGAAAAAAGAAAGCAAAAACTCTTGCACCTCTACAAATTTCGGCTCTTACATCCCCGGACGAGACCACCCAAAAATTTGTTACCCCACATTAAAAAATTATGATTGCATCCAAGTAACTTTCAACTGTAGCGGCTGAAGCAAATCAGATAAGATATTATACTCTAGCTAACTATGCCATGCAGGGAATATCTCAATCCTATATGATGCAAACAAGTCCAAATCCAATACCAATTTCCAACCCCCCAAAATGGGTTGATTTGATTGAAGAAGAAGAAGAAACCTAGTTGATCCAAATAGTGTTTGTCCCATAGACGGAAGATGATTTTAAACAATGATGCTTACTTATGGGTCTTAAATATCCAACGACCATAACAGGAGCCAGTAGGAAAGATTTAATAAGAGATTTTTTTATAGTCCAAAAAATATTTTCAAGAGCGGAGGCCTCAATCCACGCATCATCTTCTCATTCTGTGGTTGCTAAAAGCACCATACAAGATACAGTGAAGGTAGAAAATTTCATTAATTTTTTCTTTTATTTTTCATAAAATAATTCAAATGTTTGTCCTATACCAAGTAAAATAATTTCTTCGCCTATAGCACAACCAATTTTCTCTAGTAGAGGATCCTCCTCGGATGATCCAACTTAATTAAAAAATGATAGTGTTTTACCGCTAATCTAAATTGAACCTGAATATTGACATTCCAACCCCCAGGAGGTAGCTAAGAAGATACTTAGCCCTTCAGCAAATTTATCCAAAAAACTTCTACCTATACCCAGAAGTTTTATGCATTTATCCTCATAGATACCGAGTTCTGTCTATTCAAACCTCACAAATATAAACAATATCAATCTTATGTTAAAAAAATAATCTCACCCAAAGAATGGGGTATGCACCCAGCAAAATATCAAAAACTTACTAAAGCTTTTGATCTCCAATATTATAACTATTTTGACTATCAAAAGAGCGTGTATGAATGTATTAACCTTCCAAAATAAAACTAGCAAACATTCTTGATTTTTCCTCTGGAGAAAGCAACTGGGTTCGAAATTTTCTCAGTGGTTCTTACACCAATGATCGCCGATTTATGATCACAAGTTTGAGATCCTTTCTCTCCCAGTTCGAGAAGGATATGAATATTTTATACAAAAATTTCATAATGATCACTAAGTTCCTTTACTGTTATATTTTTTTCACAGATTTCACATTTCATGGATATTTTCAAAAAAGTTACCTTCCACAAGACGAATGGGCAAAAGGGGCTTCCATGGTTACTCTCCAAGGCCATTGCAAATGGTACAAACAATGAAATTCAATGGAGGCTGACGTGTCAGACGTAGAAAAATAATTCCAACGCAATCTTGAATATCTGACTCCAACAGATACTGTCCAAATCTCATTTTTACAACAAAAATTAATTGCAGCTACACAATTAATAAAGTCAGAAAACAGAGGAGATTTTATTCAATAAATGAAAAAAATTCTCCAACGAATCAAAGATGAAGTTCCTAGCAATCAACGTTCATCAAAAAAATCTGACACAGATGATGAAGAAGACATTCAAATAATTTAACATCACCAATTAGTCATCAAAATCGATGTCATGAATGACATCAATAACCAATTGCTGAAAAATTATTATAGGTGTTACTGTAGCTTCACTGTAATAATAATTAAAAGTGTTTTTGTAGCTTCACTGTAGCACTTTTATTGTAGCATATTTTTGGCTATAATTAGCGTACTTCTCCACTTGAGGAGAATATAAATAGCCTACTTCTCCACTTGAGGAGAACACATTATTTTCCTTGGAAGAAACCCTCTCACTAAAAATTTTGGTTAGAGTTTGCTGTCTCTCTCTTTGTAATTTTTAAATTTAATTTTGATATTAATATCAAAGTTCAATTTTTCTAATTGTGTTTTTTATTACTTTACTAACTTGTTTTTTTATTATAATTATCACTCATGATTGGCACCACCACCTACTTTATTTAATTAATTGCATCATTAGCATATAATTGGACCTGTCACCTAATTTATTTATTACATTTTTCTTTATATACTTGCATTATTTACATTTAAACTTTCATTAACTTGCCTCCTTTCTTTTTCCTTTTTCCCTATATATATATATATATATATATATATATATATATAGCATTGTCACATGATTAAGTTTCTTCTTTAATTAATACCCGTCCACTTGTTTTTCACTTGATACCAATTATTTATTTCTTGTGTCATTGCTTACGTCTATAGTCTTGTGTTTTGTGGGTATTGTCATTGCTTACATATCTAGATTGTGTAAATCTTAGAATGGAAGAGAAAAAAGAAGAGAGCAAAGACTACAGAAATAGTGCAAGTTTAAGAGTTCTTAATTTTCTAGTTTGTTTCCAAAGTTAAAAAAAAAAAAAAGTAAGAGTGCGTGTATAATTTTTAAGTTTTTCTGTTAGTAGTTGTAAATCTTCTAGGGGACTCTCGAAAGGGAAACCTTATTTTGTCTCAAGACATGTAAGTAGTCTTTATTAAGATCACTGTATTTTCTCCCTATTTTGTAAATTATGTTTGTTTACTTTATAAATTTCATGTAAAGTTTGTAAATTGCTTGTGAATATACCCCTGGTATATGATTTTTCTCTCAGTGTTTAGTAGTAATGATGGATTAATCTGTAAATTTTTAGGGAATTAAAAAGTTTGAAGAAATTTAAAAGGACTATTGTGTTGTTCCGGAGTAATTAAAAAAAGAATTGCTAAATATTTAAAACTAGAGAGAAAGAGATGAATGGGGTCTAAATAAATAAAAATATTTTTGGGAGAAAATATAGTTTGATCTTGATAATTTCACTATTACACATGACTAAGAATTTCGAAAGAGGGAGTACTGAGTAGGCCTTTACACATTAGAAAAACAAATTAATTCACTTTTCCTAAGTATTTCAATTATCTTGTTTACTTTTATCATCAGTCTTTATAATTATATTATTTTATATTTATATAATATTATTTAGTGTTATATTATATTGTTATATTATATTATTATAGTTTGGTCTTGATAATTTCACTATTACACATTACTTGGTGTTATTAGTATTATATTGTATTGTTATATTATATTATTATAGTTTGATCTTGATAATTTCACTATTACACATGACTTCGAAAGAGGAAGTACTAAGTAGAACTTTACACATATTTGAAAATAAATTAATTCACTTTTCCTAAGTATCCCAATTATCTTGTTTTCTTTTATCATCAGTCTTTATATTATTATTATTATCAATCTTTATAATTATATTATTTTATATTTATATTATATTATTTAGAGTTATTAGTGTTATATTGTTATATTATAGTATTCTAAGGGTTTTGAAAGAGGGAGTATTGATAGGAATTTAGACGTATTTGAAAAACAAATTAATTCACTTTTCCTAAGTATCTCAATTATCTTGTTTTCTTTTATCATTCAGATTGTGTAAAGCTTCTGGAGAGAAACTCATTCCAGAATTAGCGTCTTCGTTAGGGTCTTGAGCAAATTGATCCATTGCAGGATCATAATCTTCATTATCTAAATACAAAAGTCTTGGTCTTGTCTCTGGATTTGGGATCAAAGAAGTTCTCGGTCTTGATTCAAGCTTTGGGTTTTCCATGATCATTTCTTTAGATTGTTCTTCTAATAATTTCTTAACCGTTTCTGCAACTCTTTGTTGTATATTTTTCTTATCATTTTTTGTTTTCTTCATATAGAAACCCTTCTTACTTTTTTCTTGATTAGAAGTGTCTTCGTCTTGTGCTTGGTCTTGATTCAGGCTCTGGGTTTTTCATGATCATTTCTTTAGATTGTTCTTCTAATAATTTCTTAACCGTTTCTGCAACTCTTTGTTGTATATTTTTCTTATCATTTTTTGTTTTCTTCATATAGTTCTTATTCTTTCCTTGATTAGAAGTGTCTTCGTCTTGTGTCTGAAAACTAGCTGGGAGAATTCTCCCTACACTTTTTGGCAAAGTTTTAGCCATCAATGGATTTGGTTCGTCTTTATCAGTTATCGTTTGAACTAGACTAGTTGTATGTTTATCTGATACAATGGATTTCTCTGCATTCATTGGGGAATGCACACCCTTCTTATCCACTTTTGAAGGAGATGAAGAACTCTGTGGAACTTTGTGGAACCATTTGTTGTGTTCCATGGATCTGGTCCTGTACGAACTGTATCAGTATGATATATGAATTGTATAAATATGATATATGAATTAAATTTGAATTATTTGGAATAAAATGACCCAAATAATGAAATGAACATAATATGAATTTTGTTTGGATCAACTAACCATTAATGTCCAATAGCCCAAATATGGGTCAATTATTTTGACAAATATTTACATAAATACACTAAATAAAATTTTCTTTTTACATAATATACCAATTTGGTAAGTAGTTACACATATCCCAAAATATTTACACAAATCCCTTTTTTTTTAAATTTCTCTCTCTTAAACATTATACATCTCTAAAAAGGTTTTCTCTTCCGTATTTTACTCCCCCATATCCTCCCACAACACCCGATATTTACTCCATAATTGATTCCCCTTATTCTCGGCAAAATTGAAGAATCGTGTATCTGGGGGTTACAATTTGTAAGTTTGAAGATTTTTATTTTATTATTTTTTTTTCAACTTTTTCAATTTATGAAATTGACCGTATATTTGTTTTTGTTGCATGTTAGTTTTTACCTTATTTTGCAAGTATTTTCAAGTTTCATAGTTTGATTTTTATGTTTTCTTCATATAATACATTTTCGATTCTTGGTTTGTAGATTTTTTTTTTTCAAATTTACCTATTTTTGTATTTTTCAGTTTATTTTATGAATGCATGTTTGTTTTTAAGGATTTACCATATTTTAGCAAGTATTTTCAAGTTTCGTAGTTGATTCGGGTTAATCGAGTTACTTAAAAAAATTGTTAATGGATTCTTGTGCTAACTTTAGTTTAGGACTTAGTCAGTTAGATACTAAAAAACAAGATATACATGTTGAGTTTGTTTCTGGTACATTTGATTTTAAAGAACCCAATTTCGCAGAGAATTGTTCAAAGCATCGAAACGACCCCACCACAATGAAGAGATTGAAGGAAGAGGCTAATTCCAAATCAAAGAAATCAAGTTCAAAAACGGCCAGTAAGAAGAAGTTTGATGATTTCGGTAGACCACGTCTTCCGAAGGTATTGATTAAACATTATACTTTACTTACGTTGCAACATTATTGTATAATATAGTGGAACATACAATTTTGTGCAACACTAATGTATAATATTAATAGTATGTTATACATTTCATTTTTTTATACATTGGATGTTTTTATTACATATAAGAGGCATTTAAAACTGGGTGTGTTACTATACATCTATGAAGTTTTTGTTTTATATAATGTTTTATTATACATTCTGACAACATTACATGTCATATATGTTTAAGGTGAAATGTACAATCTGACATTATACATTGCATATATTTGATTATTAATGTATAATATTATTACATAAATCTTATTATACATTTCTCTCCATACTCTTATTATACATAACAAGCATTGTATGGTTTAGTTTATATTATACATTTAGTGAGTTTTCATAGTGTATAAAGTGACATTATACATCTGAATAACTGATATGTCATACATGTTTTTAATGTAAACTATTTTAGTATGCAACATTATACATTATTGCATCTCAAACATGTGTAACTTTTTCCGTAATTATTGTATTTTTTTTAATTTCAGAGCATGAAATATCGTATAGATAAAGTGTAACGCCCCGAAAACGGGTCCCGAGGCGTCACACGGTGCTTAAGTCTACAAGTAACCTCAAGCTAACCCTTTGAGACGTATTCGCATTATTCATCACTTATCAACCGGGTTACAACAAACGAACCCCAAAATATTCTCCATGATATCATAAATCAAGATGAAAATAGTGCGGAAAGTAACAAAATACTATGTCTCATGACAACTCCAAATATCTAGTCTAGTCTAACAAGCCTCTAAAAGTCAACAACATCAGAGAGCCATTGGGACATACCCCAACTGACTCATACTCAGTATCAAAAGTACTTCGTTTCAACAGAACAGAAATCTGGATGTCACATCCTCGGATCATGAGGACTCACCACAGCAGAGGATGTAGAACAGCGTGCCCGAAAAATCACTGTCGAGCCTAGGACTAAGCACCTAAACCTATATTCTGAGAAAATGTAGCCCACATCCGAAGATGTGGATCGGTACTATAGAAATGGACCGAGCATATGGGGGTGCATGCAAATCTAAAAATCAATATCATAAGCATTTATAGAAGCCATGCATGATGTAATGAAAGACTCACATCGATCGAATAAGATCACTGTAATAATCAGAGAGTGTAATAAAACATGTGAGTCATCATATAAATTCTCAATCACTTTCCAATTCATTAGATGATCAAACCTCGTAATGAAATCCATCTTGGATAATATAAAATCATTAAAACTTTTCAAAAATGATAACTTTCACAACTCAACTTTCAAATCATTTCACTTTTCGTCTCAGACATAAGAATACACACATATACTAGGAGCCTCTTACAATCGACATAAACCATGTGAGCTACATGGAGTCCAATGTCCAACCCACGTTGGGGAGAGCTATCCTATCCTTGCCATCGGAGTAGGACCTTAACCTTTGGTTCACTAGTGATCACTATATCAAGCAACCTTAGGCTCACATCCTACGAGGGCACGTAGTTCTAGGAAAGTACCAATCACAGCTATACCTCCCACTTGGTGCTAAAGACTACTCCCAAACTTAGCTCAGATCATTTCAAAAGAAAACCCACAACAACACAATTCAACAATTCATATCGGGAGTCGTCATGCTACCCCTTTTTTCATAATAAAATCAACATGTGGATCTTTTTTCTCATTCGAGTTCAAAATAACTCTTTCAAGACCAAAAGGTCAAATCATTCAAATATCAAGGTGTGTATAACACATTACTTCACCAAAGATTATAATCTCAAAGAGGGTTTAAATCCCATATATCAACACTTGAGCAAAATACTTCAAGATTCATACTTTATGTAGCAACCATATATAATTCATACAAAATCTGAAATTTTAACTTTAAACATGATATTATCATCAAAGTTCATGGAATTCAACTTCAAGACATCAAAATATCATAGTTTCTTGAAAAAAATATAATATATAAGTTTCCATCTCAAATTCATAGTAAAGCATATAAATTCATGTATATTTGTAAACGTAAACATAAATTGGGGCACAAGAACGAAAGAAGGCTCTTGTTGAAAACCCCACATACCTTTATGGTAATGGATTCGTTGAAATATTGGACCCTCAACGTTGATTGTGCAACCCTAGCTGTTTTTCTCCTTTAGTGCTCTTGGATGATGAACTTAGACTGATAATAAGGTTATGATGTGTTTAGGAGCAGTTAAATTCATAGGGTTATGTTTAGGGATGTGTAAGGAATGTTAAAAGGTTTATTTATCCTTGAAATAACGCAAAACAGAGTATTTAAGTCACTTGAAACCAATACATAGGCACCGCATATGCTATCGCCTATGTTTCCATAGGCACCGCATATGCTCTCTTATAACTAGGGCACTCTTGGTGATTTAGGTTCCTAAATATAGTTTACAAAAATTGAGTTTTTCATATATACGAACAACGGTTCGTTTTCCAGCTTAGGAAAGTATGGGGCATTACATAAAGTCCTGGAGCACTCTTTGCATATTTTGAGCTCATGCAACCGTGGTTTTGCTAGAGACATAACGTCTTATTTTGAAGAAGATATTTTGGAGGTATTTAGAAATACGTTATTTAGAATTTTTCTTGACCTTCCACAGTGCATCTGGATTGGGCAGATTTCAAAATGTATCCTTATGCTATAAATCCAACAAGATATTAAGGACGAGATGCATGTGTGTGTGCAGGGGAAGATTTTGAAATTTACTATTCTTGAATTTTCTATTATCACTAGCCTGAAATGCACCGGTGATATTGATGAGTTTATGTATACTTCATCATCAAAATCCCCTTTGATGTCGAAGTATTTTCCTGAATCTGGAGGTGGTATAACTAGGTCAAAACTGATAACACGTGTGAAGATGAAAAATTTTGAGAACTCTGAAGATGCTTTGAACCTTTTGATAATATATTTTGTTCATACATTCATGTTATCTCAGCATAAAGAAGCACCAATCAGTGTAGCTCACTTTCAAATGGTCGAGGATGGTCGGTATATACACTTTCCATGGGGAAAGATAACTTTTAAATAGTTGATCAACTCATGGCGGCAGGATTTCAGAGCTGTAAAGTAGTTATATTCTTTTTGTGGAATGCCCCACGCTCTAAATGTCTGGATATTTGAGTGTTGCTTTATGGTAGATAAAAAAACTGCTTTGTGACATGGAAACATCATCCCAAGAATACTTAACTGGTCTGTTGAGTGTACAAGGCCTAAGTATGAATCTTTTATGTCAGGCATGTTCAGTAAGGTAATTGTATAACATGTTAAATATTTTTATTTTATAATCACTTTATAGAAGTTCTAATATTTCATTTTGAAAATAATTTTTCAGTGTTCTTTCAAGAATTTACAACCTACAAACGAAGAAGTTCGTACTTTAGATTTGTCTTTATCTGAGGATTTTGTGGTTTTTTATCCAATATATGCTGTTTCCACTTCTATTGCTGCATAAATGCAAATATCAGGCAATGAAGATCAATCACGTGTTGTCACTGGAGATGACGACTATGATGATTTCACCACTGTACCTACTCAAGAATTTCTAAGAAAGGCTCGTTTGGCTAAACCTGTATCAACTGAACAACCATCCAAAATAAGAAAAACAGTTATGTTTCAGGAAGTTAGTCCAGCTGCGACAGATGGACAGAAATCAACAAGTTCTCATTCAGTACATCATGTGTCCGTTTTTTTTTTAAAAAAACAATAACAATTAATAGATAAACTACAAATTCGTGTGTCTGATTTTGATCATCGTTATCAAGTAGAAATTGGTGTGTCTCCTGAGTGCGAACAGCTCAAGTTTGTTTCTTCGTCTTCTGCAACACCTGAAGGGACTTCTAAGTCTAATTTAGATATGGAGCAGATAAAGAGTTACATCAAAACATATGTAAGTTAATTTTCTTATTCACAAATTTTAATTTTAAAAAACCATTACTTGTTTCTAATATCTTATTGTTTATCTGTACGTTATAAGGTGAATGAACAAATTGTTGAGCTGAAAACACTAATCTCCAATATACCTGCTGAGGTCGTTAAAGCATTAAAGAAAAAAAAGAATAAAGAATCTCCGGTATAAAATAATTTTTCATTCAAATTTTTAATACTTTAAACAAATACTCATAAATTAGTATTATTCATGAAATGTAGGAGGAGAAAATTGTTCATCAACAAGAAGCTTCAGAAGAAGGATAAAAAATAAATGGCTGTGTTTATAAGAATGATTTTCCAGTAATGTTAATCTAAATTAAATTGGCATGTTACCATAAATCTGTATATCTCCAACATCTTAACCTATTTTTGTTTGGTTCTTATATAACATGTGAGTACACGGGACTAGCCATTCACATAACAAATGATGAACCATCAGTACTTGAACCTTTGGAAACAGAGATCCAAGATTGTGTCCACATTCATACTGAATGTCCAACAATAGCTGAGGTTCAATTCGATCAGAAGGTATATATATGCTATGTATAAATATGGTTATACAATGTAGATATCAAATTATAAAAATATTTTCATTCATTATTATATAAATTTAATTAAATGTACAAACATCCACTTGTCAATTTTTTGTAGGATGAGCATATGAATGATCAAGAAGAGGGACATGAAGAAGAATCGAAAAACACTCACATTACTGATATGGAAGATATATCGGTACATTTTTGTCTATCATATTGGTTTGTTCTTGGATGAATATCAATATTTTAAAATTCTTTACTTGTACACTATTACAGTATTATTACTCATACATTTGAATGTATATTGATATGTTATACATTATTAATAATAATAGTATAGTTCAGAAAATGAATGTTCTTTTATTTAGAGACTGTTTCAGTTTAATTATACATTCATTTGAATGTATAACATTATGTTATACATTAAATCAGCATATAACAAATACATTTGTTATACATATCAATTTTAAATCACCGGTTCATACTTTTTTCATTCAACTACGTATCACTTTGACTAAGCTTTTATGGATGATACTTGTTACTAAATGTAGGATGAGCATAATGATGCAATAGAAGCAGGTTGTACTGAAGATCTGACCATACAACATAGCCCTCAAATGAAACATTTAGAGGTATTTTTTTGATTGTTCATATTGTTTATTAACTCAAAACTTACATGCTTATACTTTCACATCCATGCCAACTACATATCAAATTTTATAAAAAGGTTTTCGTTCACCATTGTATGGCTTTACAAATTACAATTACAAATCTTTTTCCTCTTGCACTATGTCTTACTTTGAATAATTTGAATTGTAATACTATCTTATTTTGATACTGTCTCAGTTTCATTATACATTGAATGTATAAAACTATGTTATACATTGAAATGAATTTTTATACATGATGATTGTTACTGAATGTAGGATAAGCATAATGCTGCAGTAAAAGCAGGTTGTACTGCAGAACTAAGCATACATTTAGAGGTACTTTTTTGGTTGTTCATGTTGTTTATCAACTCTAAACTTAGATGCTTATACATTTACATCCATGCCTAATAGATATCAAATTATATAAACATCTTTTCATTCATCATTGTATGTCTTTTAAAACCACTATTACAAATTTTTTTCCTCTAGAACTATGTCTTACTTTGAATAATTTGCATCGTAATACTATCTTATTTGAGACTATCTTAGTTTCATTATACATTCATTTGAATGTATAATGAAATGTTATACATTAAACCATTATATAACAACTACATCTGCATTTGTTATACATAACAATTTTAAATCACTGATAAATATTTTTTTCATTTATCTACGTATCACTTTGAATAAGATTTCATACATGATGCTTGTTACTGAATGTAGGATGAGCATAATGCTACAATAGTAGCAGGTTGTACTAAAGAATTCAGTATACAGAATAGACCACCTCATATGAAATATTTTGAGGTATTTTTTTGGTTGTTCATGTTGTTTTTTAAGTCAAAACTTACATGCTTATACATTCACACCCATGCCTAATAGCTATCACATTATATAATAAGCTTTTCATTCACCATTGTATGACTTTTCAAATCACTATTACAATTTTTTTTTCCGTTGAACTATGTCTTACTTTTAATAAATGTGTTCCGACATTCTACTTAACTCTTAATTTAGGATGTGCTTATGTCCGATAAAGAGGAAGCTAGTATCGAAGATTTGGAAAAAAAGCACAGTCCTGTGATGGTACATTTGTTATTTTTTCTATTTTACTCCTGCTGATTTAACACTTCAAATCTAAATTAAGAGTAACTTACGACATAGTACTGTTAAAAATGATCATAATATTCCTATATGCATATCTAAATTTTTGGATTTTCATTCTACATCGATTTATTTTTGTGTTGTTATTTCATATTATGCACTTCTAATATTGGTATTTATTAATTTTAGCTCATGACGAATATTTAACAATATATGAACTGATTATACCCAAGTATAGTTGAGTATGTATAATGTGCATTGCAATACTATCTGAATTTGGGGATGTGTCAGCTTCCTTATACTTTCATTTAAATGTATAACAGTACTTTATACATTCATAAAGATTATTATACATTCATGTTCAATTTTTATATATAGAGATTACAAATCACCTTGACATATTTATTTTCTTACATAATGATTTTGATTAAAATAGGATGAGCATATTTCTGCAAAAGAATCATGTTGTGCTGACGAATTGAACAAACATCATAGTACTAATTTGAAAGATTTGCAGGTATTTTTTTGACAGTTCATATGTATTTTTAAACTAAAAAACTATCTACATAAATGTAGCTGCTGTTTAGGTATCACTTACGTTAAACATTAATATGTTTGATTTTACACATAACACATCAATCTTTAATATGTAGGATGATGTGAATGCCACAATAATGGAGTCTGTTCAAGATGCTTTAGACGCACGAATATTTGGGTTGTCAACACCTTTGAATACAAACAAATTCAATATTGTTACACCAAATTTAGTGACGAAAAGTCAGTGGTCACTTCCAGATAGTCAGTTTTCACCTGACTTTCCCGGTGCACAAGTAAGGGAGCTTGAAGCATCAAAAGAACGCGAAGTAAAATAGAAATCATCTATAAAAAGGGACAAAAAAGTCAAAGATTTTCAGGTCATCATACATAACAAAATTTGGATCGAGCTCTAAAGACGAGGACAGTTCTAATAATGAAGAGAAGCAGAGGTATGCTTTTGATGGTAGTACCATTTCTGAAGACTTGCCTAATCAATTGATCAGCGATTATTCACAGTTGATTGAAATTGGGTTACTGAAATATCATGCTTCAAAGTAAGTTATTTAGAAAGATTACTAAATAATTGAAAACAGTACATAAGAATAAAACTTGTTTAAGTCTAATACTTGTTTATGTTATAGGAAACAAACAGACAATTACTATCTAAAAAATGCTCCAGGATTAGGTTATCCTCTATTGAACTTTATTGTTGCACAAGCACTCTCAAAGAATTGGTTCTACTTGATGTCGCAACCCAAAATGTGTTGGAATGATGAGGTAAATTAAACTAAACTATATCATGCTTGTTTAAACTTTTACTAAAAATGTTCTAATTGTTACAGAATACATACAATCTATTGTATGATTACATATCATACATATGGTGTGATGTACAATCACTTTTTATGCATTTAATTGTAACAGCTCATACATTGGTGTTCTCTGTTGAAAACATAATAATAACTAAAACATATGACTTCGAATTTATTTTACGACACAATTTCATACATGCGGTATGATATATAATCACATTTTTCACATGTTATGTTAACATATCATACATTCATGTCAATTATCAATACATACTAATAACTAAACCTTATGCATTAGAATCTGTTGTACGATTAAAATACATAATACACAGAATCTATTGTATAGTTACATATAATACATGTGGCATAATGTATAATCACATTTTAAACAGGTAATGTTAACAGATCATACATTTCTGTTCTTTGATGCAAAATAATAATAACTAAAACATATGACTTCGAATTTATTTTATGGCTAAAAATTATACATGTAGTATTACATATAATCAGATTTTATACATGTTATGTTAACATATCATACATTAATTAACATTCCCAACACATAATAATAATTAAAACATATGCATTAGCATCTGTTGTATGAATAAATATCATACATGTTATGAAGTGTATAATCACATTATATAAATGTAATGGTAACAGATCATTCATTCAACTTCTTGCGCAATACATATTAATAACGTATTATTATGCAGTTTTCTTTCAGTTCTTAACATAACGTAACACATTTTAACATGTAACACTTAGATGTGATATTCTACCATTTGAAAAAAAATCGAAGTTGCAGCAGTGTGATACATAGCTATACAACAACCAGCTGCTTCTTCAAAACATATATGGAAATAACATACGAACGATATTTTTCATCAGTTAAAACAGATCAGATATCCACGTAAGAAGACTACACAGAATTTGTTGCTTGTGCTTCTAATGAAATTGCTATAACAAATATAATTAATGGATTCTGTATTCTTGTGGGTTTACCATGGCATTTGGTTGATGAGGTATATGTTTCTGTTAACTGGGAAAAGAATATCACTGGATATTGGCTGTAATTGTGTTAAAGGAGAGAACAATACGCGTGTATGACTCATTGTCAAGCAAAAAGAAAAGTGAACCACCAACTGAAATATGAAAGTTAGCAGCCATGCTGCCTACTTACTTGTCGAATAGTGGTGTTTTTTAAAAGACTGAAAGAATTGACTGGTCAACACTTAAAGCATACGAAAGGAAGCTTGGTCTGCAAACTGGTGAGATAAGTCACAGCCCATTTGATGTTGAATACGTCCAAAACATTCCACAGCAAGCATCTGATAGTTTGTAAGTGTCTCTTACTTTTTAAATTTTCACATGTATAATCATGATAAATTACTAAACTTATCGGTCTTTTATTTTATTAAAAATTCAGGGATTGCGGGGTCTTTGTGTCTGCATATGCAGAAATATTGAGTGAAGAGCAGCAAGTTCATTTATGTGAGTTTGAAGCTGCTAGTCAACGTGCATGGTATGCTTCATTACTATGGCATTACGGAGTGACGAAGGCAAAAAAAGATTATACAAGTGATAATGACGATCCTCCTCGGCCAAAGAATACTTTTCTCCAATCACCTGATGAAAGTGCAATTGTTACTTTGGAGTAGCTCCTTCTAAAAAATATTGCAATTGCCTTTTTTGTTGTTTCTGCTAAATAGTTATATACAGTAATGTTTTTTTGAATGTTGGTTTTTAGGTAACATTATATGGATGGCACTTTTTGGTTCTAATACATTTACATAAACTCTTTTCTGCTTATTCTACATTGTTTGTTAATTACTCATTTTACCTAACATGATATTAATAACACTGTATAACAACAATTTACATATTAATAAATTATATATATGTAAAACATTGTATGTTTTTCCAGCATTAAAGAAGTTAATACTATATTATGAGTTAATTATACATTGAACAGGTATCAAATTATTTTTGATAAATTCAGTAGATAACATCATACATGTTGAAACACTCTCATTGCTTAATTGAAAACAACTTCGGTATTCAAAAAAAATTAAGAAGAATAACAGTAGATCGTAAATTGTAAACAAACTCAATGTGTCAACCTTTAGACCTAATATTGATAACAAAACAAGAATATTTTTTATTATCATACATATATCTTAATGTATAATCCATAATCTTCACACAAATTTGTTTGCTTCATATTTTGGTAGTTCTTATGCTTTTTAAAGACATTTACTTTAAAATCATACATGTTGTCAATGTATAATATCATACATGTTAAATGTATTATACATTATAACTACATATTACTACGCTGCAATAATGAGTAGTAAAGTCAGAAAATATAATAATTCAAAACTGTATTACTTTGTTTCCGAAATAGCATACATTAAGTCATAATTAAAAAACACATAACAAATAAAAACATAACATAAACTTCAACAAGCAAATCAACAAAAAACCAAAAAAATGAGGTTCTGTAGTTATATCCAAACGAACACTTGGCATTTAGAACAACAAACTAAAATCTTCAACTTTCTTTTGGGAAGAAACCACACGTCCTACGGTTGTGGCCTGCACGCCCGCATTTACCGCAGTGGTTTGAACTTGTAAGTGATTCACTAGATTTCAAATGTCTTTCTTTTTTTGGCCTCCCAGGAGGTCTTCTGTATTTGGGTGGCAAAACTTCCTCGGCCTCAACAAAATCTGGAATAATCCAATCTTTCATATCTGGCATAGGAATTATGGGGAGTTTATATGTCTTGACAATGGTGTTTGGACGGTACAATTATGAACAGTAATGCCCATACTCTTTTACATCAATATTTATACTCAATTGCGTGTGCACATGGAATTTCATCAATTTGATACCGACAACAGTTACACGTGCCACGATCAATATCAACAATATACCTCCTTCATAATTCATACACACAATACAGATAACTACCAGTTGCCTTAACCTGTTAGCAATGATTAATTTTATACAGTTAAAAATATAAAAATTAATAACAAATATAAAGTAGATTCAACTATCATAATACATACTATCATCCTCAACGATTTAACCCCATTATCAGTAAGTATTCTTGAAATTTTCTCCCAAGATTTGTGTTTGTATAAGATACAATTTCACTGTTCTTACAATTCCATGCAGCAAATAGAATCCTAACTTCTTCAAGGAAACCTAACTAGCCTCTACCAAACAACTGTTAATACATTCAGCTACATTAGAGGTCATCATTCTATCTCTATTAACAGGGGAGTGACATCGAGACCATTTATCATATCCAGCTTCTTCCAGATATTTCTTAACCCTTGGATCAACCTTTCCAACCTTTGACATAATGTAATCAAAATCTTCTTTTCTATACGCTTTATCCATGGAATAATAAAGGTCACTAAGTCTATCTTTGCTTTTTCTAAAATATTTACAAACATTTTTTCATAAATGCCAAATACATGCAAGATAGGGAACATTAGGATAAACAATGCTCACACCTTTTATGATACTCTCATTTTGATCCAATACAACACACATGTTGTCCCATTCTCCAAATGATTCTCTAAATTGATGAAAAAATCAAGTCTACGAATTGTCATTTTCGGAATCCACTATACCGTAAGCTAATGGAAGAATACATCCTAACAAAAACAAACTTCTATAATATATGTACGCCACTGAACAGGTCTCTAATTATTTTACATTTAGGTAAAACATGACATCATACATGTTGTCCCATCTTTACCACTTAATTGAAATCAACAAAAATATATAACTCCACACATTTTAATAACGTATAACAATACATCATACACAGTAAACATACTGTTAGGGAATTATAGATTTAATTATTAGTAAATGTATCAAACATTAAGCGTAAAGTTGATAAGAATGTATGGATATTTTACAACATCATACATACACCATAAAGTATAATAGCTAATCATACACATAGCCCATAAAGCAAAATCTACTTACATTTTACTCGTTCAATTTTAAAATGAAAATGAAATTTCTAAGATTGTTTAAATAGAAACTAGCATCTACTTTATAGAAAACATCAATAACACAAAATAAAAGGCGTATATTGGTACTATATGTACTTATTAAGCAAGTCCAATTTTATTATGCATACTAGAGCAACATATAATTAGCTAGAATGCATGCACAATGCTGAAATACCAAATGTAAATATTTTAAAGTATAATACCTGCACCATCAAGAGTGCTTGTTGATACAAACATTCCTTGATATGGCCCGCTTAAATGTGCATCATCTACAACTACTACTGGACGACAAAATTCAAACCCCTTTATCATGGGATGTAAGGCAATAAACAAGTATTTTAACTTGTTATCTAACGCCTTATACATCCGAATGTATGATCCAGGATATACCTGGTTCAACATATATATATAACGAGACATTTTTCGATATCCATCAGCTGGTCCACCTCCAAGCATCGCAATTACCTTTTCTTTTGCCCGTCAAGCCATCATGTAGTTAATATCAACATCGTAGACGGTTTTCATCTCTTCAATTATGTCCGTCGGTGTGTGTATTCTCTTGTAATTAATTAACTTTGGTGCAGTAAACTCACTGACAAAAGTTGTTGTTGCAACTAAATTATTCAATACTCTATCACTCAGGCTGCAACTATGTTCTGAATCAAATGTCTTTATCACAAAGATTTTTTAATGATTCATCGAATACGCCTTCAGTACCCATTTACAATCTTTTACACGGCAATGTAACATATAGCTACAGTTACATTTTATAATATGTCGTCAATGATAAATATATAAAATCTATAATTTAAATAAAAATATCATAACTAAATTGTTACAGTTTTATTATACATTCGAATGAATGTATGATGGAATATTATACATCGTAAATGTAACTCTATTTTGTGCAAACAGCAAAGCCAGAAATTAAAGTCAATAATAAAACTCCTTAAACAAACGCTATTACAACACAACAACATCCTTCACAACATCTACAAATAAAAAATAATAATTTTTTCCATACCTTTGTTTGTCAGATCGTTTAGTAAAGGTGTTAAAGACATTCGATATCACATATTTCATCATAACCGACACCAAAGTTTGCTTATTCTTATAAAGTTGGTTCAGTTTTATTTCAGTGTTCTTGCAATCAGTAATGAAATTATTAACTTCAAATTCTGGAAAGTATAACGAATACTGATTCTGCGTTTCAACAATAGTTAAAGCAACTGAATCAGATTCACTACCTTGAATACACATTCGCTATCAAACTCGACATCCTTAATCGATTTGTTGGAAGTTGTTATACATAGCGGAAAACTTATAAGTCTAGAACATTGTTTCTTCAACTCAATATAAACCTTCACTCCATTATCATTTCTTATGATAATTGGAGAAGAATTACCATCCGACACCTAAACCACCCGAAATTTGATTCACCTAAACCTTTTCCGCCCATATGGCACCTTGAGTGATTAATACTCAAGGTAGGCGCGTCAAGCCTTTCAAATTTTATGACAAGCCAATAAAAAATTGACATGTCAATTAAAAAAAGCCAAAATTTAAATATAACAATCACACCTTCTTCATTTTTTTTCAATCTCTTCCTCTTTCTTTCTCATTTTCTTTTTAAATAATTTTTTTCTCTTTCTCCTTTCATAAACTCATCTTTCTCTGCCATCTCTTCCTCTTTATTTCTCATTTTTTAAAATATTTTTTTCTTTCTCCTCTTCAAAAACTACAGCATCTCTGCCACCATTTTACCACCCCAAGTCCACCACTCTACATCAAATATTTAAAATCTACCTTCTCATGACAGGTTTTATAGAAATTACAAATTTATATTTTGAATATTGAACCTATGATTAAATGAGTGTGGTAAATTAGATAAAATTTGTTGAAAAAATATCTTTGGAATTGAAATTTTGATGAAATTGATGCGAAAAAATGAGAAAATTCTGTATAATTAAGTGTAGATTGGTAAAGAATGGGTTCGAGGGCAAACATTTCAGCAAATAAATTAAATTTTAATAAATAAAAAATTTCAATTTCATCAAGTAGAATCAAAGTATCACTAATCAAAGTTTTCCGATGAACTTCATTTTTGTTGGCGAGATTGGTAATGCATTGCCGCTTCTGGTGAAAATGCAATTGTTTAGGCACCGTAAATTCTTCGTGCTATTTAAAGACTAGTTTTTGTTGACCACAGAACAAGAATTCTTCCCAAAGTCATAGCTATGTTTCCATAGGACAGTACATGTCGATTTCAGACTTAGCAAAGAATTGCATAGTGGAAATGGTGGGTTGGGTCTCTGCTCGTGGACTTTCAAGGGATAATACTTATCTATAGAGTATTGAAGGTGCCTTGAGTTATGGATTTGAGCTTTCTTGGAAGCGCGACGGAGCAAAGTTTGAATTCAACTTTTTTGTGTGCTTTTGTTAAGGTTTTTGTGTGATTTTATGGTGAATTTTGGTGTGTGTGTGTGTGTATATATATATATACTAGTTTAGGTGTACGTGCCCTGCGCGTGTACCTCACTTTAATGAGTTCAAACATTACATTAAATAGGCTATTTGTTTAATTAATAAAGATGAATATAATAATTAAATTTAATATCTTTTGAGTATGTAAAGATGGAGAATTTATTTATTAAACTCAATTTTACCAAAAATATTTTAAAAGTCGATCGACAATCATCTACCATCTGTAAATTGCAATAAAATAATACAATGATAGAGATATCAAAATAATACAATTAAATCTAATCTTTACACACAAAAATTTTAAATCTAATCTTTACACACAAAAATTTTCTCAAAATTGTCTGACACTCATCTACCACCTGTAAATAATAACAAAATAATACGATAATAGAGATATCAAAATAATACAACTAAACCTAACTTTTTACATAAACAATTTCTCAAAGCCGACCAACATTTATCTATCACCTGTAAACAACAATAAAATATTAAGATAAAAGTGATATCAAAATAATACAATTAAACTTAAATTTTATACACAAAAATTTCTGAAAGCCGATCTAGATTCATCTACGAACTGTAAACTACCACAAAATAACAAACTAATAGAGATATTACGTTAATATAATTAAACCTAATCTTTACCTAGAAAAAAATTTCAAAGTCAACTCACATTCATCTAGCATCTGTAAATTAAAATAAAATAATAAGATAATAAAGATATCAAACAATACAATTAAACTTAACCTTCACACAAGGAATTCTTCAAAGTCAACCGACATTCATCTACGACCTGTAAACTATTAAAAAAAATATAATAGTGATCACAAAGCATCGAGTTTGATCCAACTAATTCTTGTTTGGGCGAAAAATTTTAACTCTAAAGAATGATTTTGAATGAAAACAAAGAAGATATATATATATATATATATATATATATATATATATATATATATATATATATATATATATATATATATACACACATGTTGAATTCTATTATGCTGACAATAACATACATCTCAATATTTATAGAAGTATTTCATTAATAGAGTCGTATTTTAGGAGTATTTTTTTAATTGAACATTAGGAAAAAAATTAATTAATTCTCCTACCATATATTTTAGGAGTCCCATATATTTGAGGAAGTCTAGTAGAAAGAAAAATATTAATTAATTTTCCTACCATGTATTTTAAGAAGTCTAGTTAATATAATAAAAATAATTAAATAATAAATTAAAAAATAATGAAAAAACAGTTTTGTCTAAAGAAGAATCTTTTAATGAAGGGTAAAAAGTTCAAATACTTTACTAAGGGTCTTCACACTTTTAATATATATTATATATATACATACATATATATATATACATATATATATAAATATATATACATACATACATCTTCTTTTTCTTACAATTTAGTATTTTTTAATTATTTTTTAGATTCAATGTCAAGTGTCACCGTTTAATTCGTTATTGTGCCATGTCAGTGAGAGTGTGTTGCACACACTTTGCGTTTTAAGCTGATTGATAAAAAAAAAAACTCAAATGGTTCAAATGTCGAGTGGTTTAGTTGTCAAATAGGTACAAAGGTCAGTTGAGGGGTCCAAGTAAATTTTTGAAACAAGTTGTTGAATAATTAGTTGTTTGTTTCTACTTTACCCTTAGTAATAAATATGAAAAGATATTAATATAGTGCAGAAAAAGTGGAGTATTAAATAAAGATGAGTAATAAAAAAAAGATACTCCCTCCATCCCATTTTACTCATCCCAATTTGATATTGCACATGGATTAAGAAAAACAATTAATAACATGACTATATCATAGTACCTCTGTTAAATAATATTTACATTTTGTTGAATAAAAAATAATTAATACTAAGGGCAAAAAAAGAAAAAAATCGTTTTGTCCTGATTAAAGAAAAATGACAAGTAACATGAGAAATCAAATTAGGAAATTTGGGACGAGTAAAATGGGACAGAGAGAGTAATTTGGTCAAATTACCTTCTAGCTAATGCTTTTCTTAGGAAATGTGCAACTTGAAAATGTGACAAGTAAATAAAAACTGAGAGTGCAACTCTTTATCTTTTTCATAGGGGATTTAATTAATACATAATAAAATTTACGGTTGTCTAGTTCCTCGTAATGTATATTGCTATTGTGTTGTTATTAATTCTCCATAACTGAGTTATTGAATAAAAATACTCCACTTCATACAAAAAAATTAATTATAATTATACATATATTATTATTTACTCTTTCTCAATTTTTTAATGTTAAATTTTGATTCAGTTTAATCTTACTGTTCTGGCTAATCTAATGATGTCTTTTCTCTCATATTTGATGGGGATGTAAAGAAGAATTAAGAGGATAAAAAAGTGTTATCTATACAAAATAAAAAATCCTCTTAAACAAAAAAGAACTTGTACTAAGTAGGCGTGATCACTAAGCCAATGATGTCTTTTGGTCACTTTCAAGTAAGTTATAATGAATTTCCACATCTAATTGACAACTACTTCCTCCGTTTTAAAATGATTGGCATGTATTCTTTCTTTTCTATAGTAATTATTTATCTTACTAAAAATAGTTATCTCATATTAATTGTTCATTATTCATTTAATCTTGATTGCATTACTTTTAGGAAAAATTACTTAAGTAAACACCTTAACTTTTCTATATTACTTTAAATACCATCCTACTAAATATATTACAAAAATCCCTTCTAAGACGCAACACACACGCTTTTTCTGATACATTCCAACCCACAGCTCAACTAGAATCCCCAAATACTATTCTAATGCCTAAAATCACGGGATTGCTGCTGAAGATTATGCCAAAATCCGATCTTGAAGCAACAACCGTTATCATCCATTACAATTACTCCATTATCTTAATTATTCAAAATTAGTTGGAGGTTAGTTTGTTTATAGTTGATAATTTTATTTATTAGTTTTGAAATTGAACAAATCCCTTTTCAATTTTATCTTCTTTAAACATTATAACATTATTAATGGAGTCAATACCCTCTTTTAGTTTTGGGCTTACTCAAATTCAGTCAACTTCTAATGAAATTGATATATCTGGATTTGTTCCTGGTAATTTTGATTATAAAGACATTGGTTTTCGTGAAAATAGATCTAAGTATCGAAACGATCCGACAATCATGAAAAAGTTATGGGATGCTGCTAGTGTTAAAGGGAAGAAGACTGCTGTTGCTATTTCAAAGGGAAAAAGAAAGGAAGTTGTGAAAAGAGATCCATTACCAAAGGTATGGTATTTATGTGTTTGATTGATGAATTTCTCCATAATTTTTTATTATTATTAACAAATTTTAGTGTTACTAATTAGTATGATACATATCGAGGAAGATAATGTTTGTGCATGCATTATGATACATCACTATTTTGTTATTATGATACATAAGTAAGAATTGTATCAATATGTCTGATACATATGTTGTAGTTATGTATCATAATCTATGATGTAACAACTCTTAAAGCTAATTATTAATCTGAAACATTACTTATGTACATAACTATAAGCGAATATGTTATGATACATCACTGTTCAGAACTAAGTATGAAATTTACCAGGATATCTGGTACAATTTGATACATTAGTTAGAATTTTATCAGTATGTTTGATACTTATGTTATAGTTATGTATTATAATCTGATACATTACTTATGTATCATAAGGTCATTAAATGTGTTATGATACATAAATGTTTTTAAATGCAGGAGATGAAATACGTGATCAAAACTGTTCCACATCATCCTTTGAGGTTTGGCATTTCATTCAACAGTAACTTTGTGACTGATGTTGAGTAATTTGTGGGTAAAAAAGTGCTAAATATGTTTAAGGAGACATGCTTTGGTGTGTTTGTTGATATGCCTAAATCAAATTTTCAAGGTCAAATAACCAAATATTTGTTGATGCTTGAGTGTAAACAAGATAATCCAAATGAATTTCATGTTTATGTCAAGGGAACAGTTCTAAAATTTATGATTTTTGAATTTTCTCTCATTAGTGGTCTGAATTGCACCTCAAACATTGAGGACTTTCAGTATTTGACTTCAAATGGCTCTGTTTTAATGACAAAGTATTTCCCAGTGGCAAAAAATGAAATATCCAAAAAAAAAATTATTGAACGGTATAAGATGGAAAATTTTGACAATGACCAGGATGCATTGCGGATGATCATATTATTTTTCATTCATACGTTTTTGTTATCTGAAACTGATGATGCAGCTGTTAGTTATATAGAATTCAATATGGTAGAGGATGGTCGATATAAACAATATCCGTGGGAAAAGATTGCTTTCAACAAGTTGATGAACTCGTTGAGACAGGACTTTTTCGTTGAAAAGCCGCTTTATCGGTTAGGAGGAATGCCACATGTTCTCAACATCTGGATGTATGAATGTTGTTCTGAAGTAGATAAAGACATTTCTTGTCGTATTGATAATCGTATCCCAAGGATATGTTATTGGTTTGTTGTTGAAACAAAGCCTAAATTCAGAAAGTTCATGAATGGAATGTTTAGCAAGGTAATTTCTATTTATTTTTAATATCTTTTTGTATTTTATATTGTACACATGGAATTTTCTTTTATGTCTTTAATATATATATTCTTGTCAATATATGATTAAGAATGTAACTTGTTTATACTGTAGTATATTTTGATGATCAGACATCTTTCATATCAATTCATGCAACATCATGACCTTTTTTCACTGTTACATGATACATTACAGTACTCATATGATACATTCACATACATAACTGTACAGTTTATGGTGTACCACTACATGTTATGTAGAATACTGATACATTATTGCCCTTACATTCATTTAACTGAATTTGTTATTTCTTTTAATCTCAATTATAGTATTTGTATACCAACATAAGTCCTACAGTTGATGAGCTAAAAGGTCTTCAACTGTCAAATCATGATGGAATGGATTTGAAAGATTCTGTTAATTCAACTTTGTCATCCACATCTTGTAGACAGACGATAAAAGTTGATCAGAAAGCTAAAATGACAGCTGGTTCATTACTTTTGAATGATTTTGATAATTTTACTACCCCACCACTGCTCGTACTGTTAACTAGGTCAAAGTCCAAGTCTGATATATCATTGGCACCACCTTCAAAAAAGAAGAAAGACAGACGCTAAGCAAAAAGAATCGGTGACAGATCAAGAAAAGATTAAAGGTCAACCCTCTGTTGAAGAAGTCAATCAATCACCTTCTGGCACATCAAACACAATTATTGACCCAATCATTGAAGAAGCTCCACATAAACCATCTCTAAAGAATTTCGGCGAACGGACACTACCAGCAGAACAAAACCCACCAGTTGTCGAAAGTGGGCGTGAGTCCACACAGAAAATTAATGTGTCTGGAGAAACATATCATGAGCAAGTTTTGATGAAAGTTGATATGAATACAATTGAATCATTAGTCAAGAAATATGTAAGTGAAACATGATTTTTTTAAAAAAAAGTTGACTTTATTAACATATCTAATTTACTTTGTTAAACTTATACAGGTTGACAAAAGATTTGATGACATTGAAGCATTAATGAAAAAATATCATGAAGAAATGAAAAAATAACATGAAGAAATGATGTTAGCTATGAAGGAGAAGCATGATGCTCCACAAAAAGTAACTTTTAATATGATCACATCATATTTTATTAAATTTTATATATATTTATCTGTTTACAAGTATATGTTTTTAGGTTGTGATTGAAATTGATAGTTCAAATAAAGATGTGGAAAAGAAAGATACACATGGTGATGATTTGAAAACTCCGAAAGAACATCCAAAGGATGTTCCAGAAAAGGTAGAGTAGTAGGAATGTTAAATTATCGTATATTATTTTTATAATATAATGAATTTTTTGGGGTTCAGAATGATGATGGAAATGCTATATATACTAGAGAACACAAGTAGGATGAAAAATCATCAACTAGTCTTCTCACAAATTCAATTTTCATGATAAGGCTATTCGGAGACAGACTATTAAAGTTCAAAATGTACAAAAGGTACTGATAATGCAACAATTATATCGAGTCTATGTTATTAATGTGAAAAATAATTATGTTACTTAGATATTGCATTATATCTTGTACAACTAACACATTCAATGTAAAAAAATGAATACATTTGTCAATTCTTTCTCAACAGTGTTGTTATTTCATCCTATATAAGTCTTACAAGTTCTTTAATATCTAATTAATTTCATGTTTCAGGAAAATGAAATGGAGGTTAAGAATATTGCGTTTCAGCATTCCGTCGATAACACCATAGCTGAATTTTTCTCACCAGTTAGTGCAATACAATCTGAGGAGCTTTTACAGAAAGAAAATCTCCCTGATCTCATTTTACCAACAAACAATATTGAAGATCGAAATGAACTGCAGGTACGTAGAACATACGGTTGTGGATTATTTCATATGGGTTCTCTTTCATCCAATTAATGTTAGTATAATGTTGTAACAGTTTGTAGTTGTATTTGATACATTACTTCATTATCTGATACATTACTGATAAATTCAATTTGCATTTTCCAGGTGTCCTGCACTGTGATATCGTCTGAAGCGTGTTAGAAATTCATAGATAATATCATAGCTGGCATGTCCACACCAATCGATGCAATGCTAGTAAATTCAGACGATCTTTCACAAAAAGTCAATCTTCCTAATCCGTCCTTACAAATGGGCAATGTTGAAGTTTCAAATGAACTACGGGTACAGATAACACACGAGATTTGAAATATATATGCTATTAATTAGGAATATCTTTGTGTAAAAAAAGATTAAGCATGTTATATAATTTACCTGATACATTAAATACACCGAATTAATGCTTTAGAAAACATATCAAACCATTATTAAATATAATGATACATAACATTTCACTAAACCGTACGACTACTTTCTAATAATAATGTCACACAGATATAATATTAATGATGTATTTACACTATAGATGTTATATGGATTATCATACACATTTAGTTTATATCTTATAATTTTTCATTTTCAGGAGTCTACCAATGATAGTTCAATTGATGTGTCTCAGGAATCGATAGATAACATTATAACTGGAATTTCCACTTCAGTTGTTGCCATGAAAATGAAGTCTGTTAGTCCCACTAAAATCAACGACAATGAATGTCAAATCCATGATACTCAATTTCAATCAATTCTTCCTGAAGCAGAAATGGGTAAACAACATACCATTAAAACACGTACACCAAGAAATCGGAAGTGAACTACAATATTCAGGTTACCATTTACAACTGAATTTGGTTCAAGTTGTAAAGGCAAAGAATCTGCAACAGTTGACTTTTCTCGAAAGCATCCGTTTGATGGTTATCTTATTTCTCATGATATGCCGACGGGACTAATCGAAGAGTACTGTGATTGGATTGTCAAAGGATTATTAAAGTTTCATAAAAAAAAGTAAGATATTTTTACTTTTTTCATTATTATTTTATAATTTTAAAATCACAAAGAGTAATATAATTTCATTATACTCATGTAGGAAATTGAAAGACAACCACTACAAAGTTAATAAATCAGGAATTGATTTTAGTTCGTTGAATTTTGTTGTTGCACAACCAGATTCAAAGAACTGGTTCTACACAAGGTCTCAGCCAAACACCTGCTAGAATGATGAGGTATTATCAAAAATATTACTTACATGTACAATAAACAGTTTTTGATACATAAATATACATTATTATGCATTCTAATACATAATTTATATAAAAAGTGCATAACTGTCATTCTCAAATTTTATATACCAAATTATTTTCTTACTTGAAAAGAATTTATGGATATCAATAACTTATTTATTTTGTTATTTTAAGCAGCATGTAGATGTTATATTCTACTACCTTCAGAAGAAATCAAAGCAACAAAAAGATCAAGCATATTGTTACACCACTGTTAATTGCTTGTTTAAAATATACATCGATGCAACATACAAACGTTACTTTGAGGATGCAATGGGTGATTCTCTCTCAACCTAAGATGATTATAAGAAAACGTGTTTTGTTGTAAACCATGAAGAATCACTGATAAACATCATCAAAGGGTTCAACATACCGGTTGCTTTGCCTTGGCACTTAGTTGATAATGTATACGTTCCTGTAAATTGCAATGAAAATTTTCACTGGATGCTAGCTGTGATATCTTTAAAGAAAAGATGTATTCGGGTATATGACTCAATGTTATCATCGCAATATAGAGATATATCACATGAGATCAAAAGGTTGTCTGTGATGTTTTCAACATACATTAGTTACAGTGGATTACTGGAAAACACTAAACAAACTGTATGATCAAGTCTCGAAGCTTACACAGATAAGATGAGTAAAGTGGTCGTTGATTTGAATGACACCCCATTTGATGTTGAATATGTTGAAGATATTGCACAACAAGTCAGTGAAAGCTTGTAAGTATATCTTTACAGTTTTATATATCTAGAAATATTTCATCTCATTTTTTATTGTTGCAAATTTTATAAATTTACATAATTCAAGCTGACACATTATTATACATTTACTGTCCATGTGTATATGTTTTGATACAACAATAATTCCCACATTATTAAGCATCTAACTAAATGATTCGTCAAGCTTAGGGACTATGGAGTTTTTGTGGCAGTTTATGCAGAATTTCTTAGCTATCAATGACAGATTTCTTCATCAAATCTTGATGCAAAATACCTTCAAAAGAGATATGCAACACTCTTATGGAACTATAGAGTTAAAAAGGCTAAGAAGATTTATTCCAGTGACCATGACGATCCACCAAGACCACGATCATTTTATGTCCCTCCTACTAATAAGTCTAATATTCTAGCCATAGAGTAGATTCTAGGTTGTTCCATAGCTATGTTGTTAACATTATTTTTGTTGCTATCTTATTGGACTGTATTAATGTAATTTCAGACACTACTTTTAGTAGTGATGTTTTCTTGGCAGAAAATGTTCATCAACTTTTTTGCATCAATAAAAATTTAATTTATGATATGTTAAGTTTTCTTTGACACATTCAAATCGATGAATTATATATGTGCAAATTTTTGACAAGTTATGCAATAAGTTAGTTACTGTAAAGACATGTATCATACATAATTTTTTTAAAACTACATGCAATGTATCATATTAACTCAAAGTGTCTCAGATCAAATCTGAAACATATTTAAAGCAAATTAATAGGTAAAACAAATATAACTAAGAAAAATTTCACATTTAGTTATGACACATCACATAATCATCTATCATAAATTCTGATGTTATAGTACAAATAACAATAATTCAGTTATGATAAAGTTGACTAATATAAACAACGTTTATAATTACTTCTTGCAATGTATCATAATACAAGCTACGTTGTATCATGAATCCTAAACTAGCATCATTTATCTTTGTAAAGTTTCCGATTTTTAAAGCAATTACATACAAGTGTTGTTTAAATAAAATTAAATAGTAATTGTAAACATATTAAATACTAAATAAAATTAAAATAAAAATAAAAAAAATAAGCCACTAAAAACAAAAAATAATTCAAATTAAACATTGTTTCAACATTATTCAAACATAGCCAAATCAAAACCAAACTAACAGTAATGAACTAAACATAGATCGTTCAATGTATCAGGTAACCAAAACATCAATTCTCCTTTGGAAAGAAGTTGTAAGTACGTCTATTGTGACCTTTTCGACCATATTTACCACAACAGTTTGTACTGGAGGATAGTTTTTCACTTGCTTTCTTACACCTACCCTTTTTCGGCCTATGAGTTGGTCTTTTGTATTTGGGTGGTAAGACTTCTTCCTCCTCAACACATTTAGGCACATGCCAATCCTTCTTATCCGGCATAGGTACTACTGGAGCTTTATATGTCTTCACCAATGTCGCAGGCTTATAGTAATCAAAGCACCACAGACAAAACTTCGTAACATGTTTACTCTTCAACACTGCAATTGCATGCGAACATGGAATTTCATCAATCTGAAATCTACAGCAGTTGCATTTGTTAGCATCAAAGTCCACAACGTATATTCTCCCAGATTCATAAACTGAATAATGATACTCTGATGCAGGCTTGACCTAACCAACAAAAATTCACACACACAAAAAAATATAACATACAAGAAATTTTTATTCAATAAATAAAACATAAAATGAGTAATTATTTACGCATACCGTTATTCTAGATGTTTTAACTCCATTAGATATGAGGATTTCGTCAAACCTTCTCCCTAAAGTTATTTCTGTATATGAAGCAATTTCTCTATTTTTACAGTTCCATGCTTCAAATAATTTTCTGACTTCTTCCAAAAAAATTAAAATCGATAATTTATGTGCATCCACTAAATAACCATTTATACATTCTGCAATGTTAGATGTCATCATCCGCCCCCTATTTATAGGAGCACGAACTCTTGACCACTTCTCATATCCTGCATCATATAAATAATCTTTCATCCGATGATTAATTTTATCAACCTTCGACATAAGGTATTCAAAATCTTCCTTTCTATACTTTTTGGCCATCGAATAAAACAGGTCGCTAAGTCTGTCCTTGCTCCTTCTGAAATTTGTACAAACGTTCTTTCAAAGATGCCAAATGCATGCTAAATGAGGAACATTTGCATAGATAATACTGACACTTTTAATTATTGTTTCATTGCGATGTGATACAACATACATTTTCTCACGCTCCCAAAAAGCATTCTTAAATTGCTCGAAAAATCATGTCCATGAGGAATCATTTTCTGAGTCAACAACACCATATGAAATTGGTAATATGCAACCTAAAAAAAATTATAAAGCTAGGATTTCTTTATTTTTTTCATTCATTTACATTTTTTTCTATTATACTTGTTACTTCTCTTTCTCAAATGTTGAATTTAGAATGGTGTTTTCTTTGCTTTTATTGTCGATTGATGATGTAAGTTTCAAAGCGAAAAGTTGAATTTTTATTTTACTCCTACATTAAATCAAAATATTATAAAATGCTAATTAAATATAGATAGTAATCATATCATATTAAACTAAATATTAAATAAAGTACTTACTGAAACTAATATAAATTTAAATGAAAAATTATAAACGTTAATCTATTCAAATGGTCATATGTGCCTTTAGACTTCTACAAAAGTGGTTATATTTTTTGGTACTTTTATTTCTTTTACATTTAAAGCCACAAAGTTTTAAAATATAATTAATATAAATATCAATTATAATGAAACAATTGTTATTTATCATGAAAAGGTTTGTTTACTCTTTCAATTTTTTAATACAAGTTCAATGTGTGCTAAGTCTCTTAACTGCTCGACCCTTTTATCTTTTTTGGTTCCTTTTATGTTATTTTCTTTTGTTTTTTTTCTCATTAAACTTCTTTAATTTAAGTTGTTATAAATTTTTAATTGCAGTAAATCTATATTTTTATTTAGGCTCAAATTAGTCATTTTTGACTTTATTGAAGAATTGCTAATAACTAAATAAAGTTTAGAATTTGCATTTGTTGGCTAAAATTATGAATTAATTTTAAACATTCAAATGCACCCCTTATTTAGTGCTTTTTATCATACTTATAAAGAATTATTTACAGTTGTTGCATTGTATTTCTCATTGCACACATATTTTTATAAAATTTTAATCATTTTTATGAATCTATAAAAATTTACTACGTGAAACACACGTACAATGTATGTCTCTAAAGACTAATTAAATATCATCTAAACTAGTTATCTACTATATGCAATAAAGTCAATAAAGTCTAATTATATCATTGTTTCACCCACATAGTATCAATACTCATTTATATAGTATGCCTAGATAGTTTTTTTAAAATATAATTAATCTCTCATAATTAAGTGCACAATTCATTTGTCCTGCCTATTCATATTTTAGTATATCTTCATATAGTTTTGGGATCTCATTGTGTGTTGTTTCTTTTTTTCTCTTTTGTTTACTTTCTTTCTTTTTATTTTATTTTATATCCTTAATTTCTAAGTGTATTATCATCATCTTATCAAAAGGATTGATGTACATGAAGTTAGATATCCTTTCATTAAAAGGGGATACTTCATTAGTTTTGATATCATTTCATGTCACATAGAACGCTTTATTTTTTTTTAAGTTTTTTGTTGTTTGTTTCATTAGTTTCATGAACATGGTGTATAAAACACATAGACCCAACTTAGTAACTATGGAAGAGGATGAAATAGAAGTAGATAGATGCTAATGGCTTTGTTATGTTTTCTTCTAAATATATTACACAATTTTTAAAGTCTTTTTTTTTAACGTTATCTAACTTTTCTAAGCTTCTCAAATAAGCGGGGGAAGGGAGTTCCATTTTATGTGAGCAACAATCAACAATGAAAGGTTGAAGGATAACAATATTTGTTATTTATAGCCCCTTTCTTAGTGAAATAGAACTGGCAATCTTTCTTGCTGAGATAGAACTTTCAAACTCAAAGCAATGCTAATTTTTATTATATCAAATTCTTTAAACTATGAATAACTAGAACTAACACTAAAACATAATTATTAAATAATAGTTGACATAACTAGTTACGAAGTACAAAATAATAAATAAAATTTTTTCTTTTAATTTTTATTCGTTGATCATAATTTTTTTTAAATTCTTATCTCATCTTTATTTCATTTAAATATATAGAAAAAATTTTGAGAAATAAAAATCTTATTATCCAACAAAATACATAAATACAAGGAAAAATTTGTAATTTAATTAACTATATACAATTAATTATCACACGTATAAGATAAAAACAAATAATTTTCTTTATAACAATCTGTGACAATATGTATTATTAATGTAAATTTACTAATGTTATTTCTAACAGCGCAAAGCGCGGCCATTATCACTAGATTTTCTGCTCTTTCTCTTCTAGGTTCAGGTTCTGTTTTTTTCTTTATACAGATTGAGTTCTGTTCTTTCTTTCCAACGAATTGATATCAACGGATTGCTATATTGAGGGACCTATGAGAAGAGAGTAAATAAAAAAAAACACAAGTTCTTTCTATATAACCATTCTTTAAATTGTTATCTTAAATAGTTTATAGAAAATGAATTCTGAAATAAGCTTTCTAACTCCACCTGTCTTCAATGGTGAGAATTATCAAGCTTGGACAATTAGAATGATGGTTCATCTTGAAGCACTGGATCTATGGGAAGCAGTACAAGAGGACTATGAAGTAACTCCTCTTGGAGATAATCCAACAGTGAATCAGATAAGACATCACAAAGAGAGAAAACAAGGAAAGCCAAAGCATGCCTTTTCTCTGCGGTATCTCCTTCAATTCTTACTAGAATTATGCAAATGAAGTCCGCTGAAATTTGGGAGTATCTTGAAAAGAAATACCAAGGAAACGAAAGAGTTCAAAATATGCAAGTGATGAATATGATTCGGGAATTCGAAATGAAGAGAATAAAACAATCAAAAACCATAAAAGATTATGCAGATCAACTGCTTGACTTAGCCAACAAGGTGAGATTGTTTGCTAAGGATTTTACTGATAAAAGAATTGTTCAAAAAATTCTTGTCACACTTCCTGAGAAATATGAAGCAATAATTTCTTCTTTAGAGAATTCTAAGGATCTGTCAAGTATTACCTTGGCAGAACTTCTTAATGTTTTGCAGGCATTGGAGTAAAGGAGAATAATGAGGAAAAAAGGTTCAGTTGAAGGTGTTTTTCAAGCTAAATCACAGAACGAGTCATACAAGGGAACCAAAAAGAACCAAAAGCAAATGCAAGGACTTAATTATAATAATCAGGGAGGAAGTAATCCACCCTGCCCTCATTGCAAAAAGACAAATCATTCTCAACATAAATGTTGGCGGAGACCGGATGTCAAGTACAATAAATATGGTCAATTGAGCCATGTGGAGAGGGTATGCAAGTCACAAACACAATAAGAAGAAGCCAAGGTTGTTGTTAATCAATATGAAAAAGAGCAATTATTTGTAGCAACTTGTTTTGCTAGCAAAAGCACTTCTAAAAATTGGTTGATTGATAGTGGATGTACAAATCATATGACCAGTGATCAAGAGCTCTTTAAAGATCTAGATATATCTGTTATTTCCAGAGTAAAAATTGGAAATAGAGAATATCTTGATGCAAAAGGAAAAGAAACAGTTGTAATTCAAAGTCCTATAAGTTTGAAACTTTTCACTGATGTTTTCTTTGTTCCTGATCTTGATCAAAACCTCTTAAGTGTTGGACAGCTACTTGAAAACGGTTTCAAAGTGTTGTTTGAAGAAAAAGCATATGTCATCAAGGATTTTGATAATATAGAGATATTCAAGGTTAAGATGCGAGGAAGGAGTTTTTCCTTAAATCTATTGGACGAAGAGCAATAAACAGTTGTTCGGTTGGGAAATGATTCAGAGTTGTGGCATAAAAGACTCGGACATTATCATCATGACACAATACTCTTCATGAAAGAAAATCAACTCGCAGAAGGTCTCCCGAACCTTGAGAAAAATTTGCCTGCTTGTGAAGTTTGTCAGTATGGGAAGCAAACAAGGCTTCCTTTTCAGAATTCATTATCGAGGGCAAAGAATAAGCTGCAACTTATTCATACAATTGTAGGCGGACCTCAGAAAACACTATCTTTAAATGGTAGTAAGTACTACATTACCTTTATTGATGATTGTTCTAAATATTGTTGGATTTATTTTTTAAATTTTAAATCTGAGGTCGCTGATGTATTCTAGAAATTTAAGGCTTTTGTGGAAAATCAGAGTGGTTGCAAAATTCAGGTGATAAGAACAGATAATGGAACTGAATATACTTCAGAAAAGTTTGACAACTTTTGTAATGAAGCAAGAATGAAGCATCAGCTAACGGCACTCTATACTCCTCACCAAAATGGAATAGTGAAAAGGAAAAATAGGACACTAATGGAGATGACAAGGTGTTTGCTCCATGAGAAAGAGCTGCCAAAGAAATTTTGGGCTGAAGCTGCCAATACTATAGTATTTCTGCTAAACAGATTGCCAACTAAGGCTTTACCAAAGAAAACACCATTTGAGGCTTGGTTTGGTTACAAACCTTTGCTAACAAATCTAAAAATATTTGGTTGTCTTTATTTTTCTTATGTACCTCAGGTGAAAAGAGATAAATTGGATAAAAAAGCTGAACTTGGTATCTTTGTAGGATACAACAATCTATCAAAAGCTTACAGGATTTATCAGCCTCAAAATGACAAATTGATTGTTAGCAGGGATGTCAAGTTCGTAGAGAATTACACATGGAACTGGCAAGATGATAAAAAGCAAAAGAATCTAGAATTTCTAGCTAATGATGTTGATGATGAACATGTTAGAGGTACAAGAACACTTTCGGATATTTATCAAAGGTGTGATGTTGCAGTTCTGGAACCTATAGGATTTATAGAGGCTGCGAAAGATGAGGAATGGAGATATGCAATGTAGAAGGAGCTCAAAATGATAGAAAAGAACAACACATGGGAGCTGGTTGATAGACCATCACACAAGAAGGCTATTGGAGTCAAGTGGGTTTATAGAACTAAGCTTAACCTGATGGTTCTATAAATAAGTACAAGGCCAGGCTAGTTGCAAAAAGGCACGCGCAAATGTTTGGAGTAGATTTTTCTAAAAATTTTGCACCAGTCGCCCGTTTGGATACGATAAGAATGTTGTTAGCATTAGCAGCTCAACAAGGATGGAAGATCCACCATCTTGATGTGAAATCAGCTTTTCTAAATGGTTACCTTGAAGAATAAATCTTTGTAGAACAACCTGAAGGCTTTTCTATCAAAGGCAAAGAAGACAAAGTGTACTTGCTAAAGAAGGCATTGTATGGTTTGAAACAAGTTCCTAAAGCTTGGTATAGAAGAATTGATGCTTATCTTCTTAGTTTAGGCTTTCAAAAAATCCTCAGTGAGTGTACGCTCTATATTAGAAAAGAAGATTCTGATTTAACCATTGTCTCTTTGTATGGATATGACTTGCTAGTTACAGGTAGCAATTTGGACTTGATCATTCTGTTCCAGGCTGAAATGATGAAAGTTTTTGAGATGACAGACCTTGGTGAAATATTCTATTTCATTGGAATGGAAGTTCAACAAAAAAAAGAGATCTTCATATGCCAGCAAAAATATGCCAAAGAAATTCTAAAAAAGTTTAAAATGGAAGATTGCAAGTCTACTGCAACTCCTATGAATCAAAATGAGAAGTTTTCCAAATAAGATGGAGCTGGAAAGGTTGATGAAAGACTCTATAGGAGTATGATAGGTTACCTAATGTACTTGAATGCAACGAGGCCGGATATTGTTTATGGCGTGAGTTTACTTTCAAGATATATGCATTGTGCTAGCGAAATTCATTTTCAAGCAGCAAAACGTGTGATTAGATATGTCAAAGGTACTATTAATTTTGGCATAATGTTTGTTTTGTGAGAAATTTTGACTTTTGAGAAGAGTCGCCACTTAATTTTGAAAAGGAATTAAGAAACCTTTAGAGAGTTACTTCAAACGATTCAAAATAGAAAAATTGTTTTAAGTTAGAGATTCTACATAAGTGGTTCCTATTAATGTTTTAGGAAGGTGTTAGGCACATAAAACGTCCGCTAACTTGCGGTTATCCGGACTGTTTGAAAATCGTCTTTGATTAACCTTGAAAAAGTTGATTTTTGAAAAGAAAAGCAATTTTAGAAATATTTTGGTGTTTATGCAAAACCAGTTTTAGCGACTTGACTAAGGATTTAACTAGGTTCGCAAAGCACATAAGGAAAACAAATATAAGAACAGGGGAAGGGGAGGAAGTAAAGGATTTAGGCCATTGGCCCAAATCAATGAGACCTGTCCTAGTCTAATTGGACTTTCACCCTATTTCACCTGTCCTAACTAGTTTTCGATCCTTTGACTCGAGTCTCGATCCACCTGTATTAAATTTAAAACTTTGGCTTCGGGGCCTAAATGAATGAATAAATAAATAACTAAATAAATAAAATATAAATAAATAAATAATGAAGACAATGGACAAATAAACAAAACAATGAGACTTTCAAGTTTCCTTTGCTGCTTCAAAGATGAGACTTCGACTCATTTTTTCTTCTTTGGGCTCCTTTCTTCAAAAATAATCCACTATAAGAGGTAGGCCTCATTGGCCGGTCATGAAATGCAACAGGGAGAGAACCCATTTGCCTCCTGAATTTATTTCACGTGCATCAAAGAAAATAATAGGGATTAATTATCAATTTATGGAATTAAGGGAAGAAGACAAGCAATCTAATGAACTTAACAGAACGACATACCAAATTAAACATGAACGGAACCAAATAAAAAAAAATGAGATTTTTGACCAAGAGTGAAATTCTAGAATCAGGGGATGAGGTAAGAATTCATGAATATACTTACTGGAAAAACAAACCCAACGTAACACTAGGGAAGGGCATTTTACTTAGAATTGACCTACTCATGTCACAAACCACTCTAAATAATAATCATTCTTCACTTTCTCGTAAACTCCATAATTCACATAATATAACCCATCAAAGACGAAACTATATAAAGCGAAGGTATAGTAAGGCTATAAATTTCAAGGACAAAACTTTTCACATATAATTCAACAGCGGAAAAGAATAAATGCTTGTCGAAAATATCAAATCAAGAAACTCTAAAGAGCGAAGGCTGATTATGACCCTTTAGAGACGAAAACACATCACAGCGAGGGTGTATTTCGTTTCTAGCCTCTTTTTCCCGAGGATCACAAGCAGAGGGAAAGAAGGAGAAAAAGAAAAGAAGAAAGAAAAGAAGTGCACTATGACCATTATCCAGAAAAGCACAACCAAAAGGAAAAGGAAGGATCATTGGCTTCTAAAAATGGGTCAATAACGCCATAAGGAACCACGGGAAGATTATTGTGACCTTACTATTTCTATCATAGAATTGGAAGGTGAGAGTAAGCCACGGTGTAGTTTATTTCACCTTATTCATGACAGAATTAGGTTAATTTTGTCTATCCGAGTTAGTAAGATAGCACATTAGATCACTTATTCAAAAATCAATCAAAGACATTAATCTTTATTAAATCATTTTCACTAATCATTACCACAAAAAACTCCCCGTAACATCATTTTAAATATGCACCAACTACAACACTAAAGCAAAACAAAAAAATACAATAAAATGAAACAAAATAAAACTTTAAAACAGAACATCAAAAATCTCAGCAGCAAAATCGATTTTCGCAAATCACAATTAGAAACTTCAAAGTAACACAACACTCAATACACCTATATAAAGTACCAAAATGCTATGTCATCGAATGTATAACGCTGTAAAATAGTAAGTAATTAGAGAAAAGTAAAGATTGAAGATCTCACGAAGTAAAGCAGACGAGCAAAGAAAGGGAAGAGAACAATACTCACTGTGACCCAACAATACCCATAAGACGATTCAGATTAAGAACTTTCAAAGACGAAAACATATCATGAACATTTCATTTTTAGTTCTGTTTTCACAAGATCGCGAGTTTTTAATTTCGTTAAGCCTCTTAGACATTGTAAACCAAAGAGACTTAACAAAACTTTTGCTTCAAAGGCAAATTGACTAAAGTGATTTCAACGATTTCTCAAATGACTTCAAATAAGGGATATAAGACTAACAATAACGAGCAAATACATCAATTCAAAGATTTAGAGACAGTCACGTCCAAATAGAAACGAGGAAAATGAGACTAACAATAACCCTACAAAACTACAACAAGAATGACTATTATTCCAATCCTCCTGACCATTCTGACATATTCGAATAAAATGGACTTTAAAAGAACCTAGGACTTTTTGATAATCTTTTGGATCCTGCTCATTGTCCTTTTGGCATATGAGAAGCCAAAGAAGCTTGAGAGGTAGCTCTGCTAGCAGCGCTGCTAGCTCGACAATTAAGACTCCATCCAATAGTAACAATAGATAAAACACTGTCAAATAACAATTACGACCAAAACAACATCAGGTTAAGACTATTAAATACAGTCAAAGCAATAAACTTTAACTAGGCAACCAACTATTCAAGCCACAAGCAGTACACAAAATAAGAGTATCAAATCAAAAATCTACCAATAATTACCTACGACTATCGAAGCCATCTACCAGCAAACAACCCAGAATACAATCATACTGAAAATTTATTCATAACTACAGAAGATCAATATGAAGCAGAAGAGATCAAAGCTTGAACGAAAAAGGGTATTACCTATTCGAGAGAAGTAAAACAGGACTACGAACTGACGTCGGACTCCACCACCACCGAAAATCTCGATGTCATTACGTAAATTAGAATTAGATGACCACTTCTTACTAAAATCTTTGTTAAATGAAAGTTTCTCTTTCACGAGACCCATTTTCCTCTCTTTTTAAACCTAGCTTTTCTTAGAAAAAAATTTTCGCACTCAAATTTTCCAACCCAAGAATTTCCAACCCAAATTTAAAACCCAAGAATTTTTGACCCAAGACTTTCAAACCCCTTTTGACTCTAAAATTTCGAACTCCAAATAGAAAGAAGAAGAGAACCCATAAAGAAAAAGAGAGGCCAGTGAAAAAAATCCCAAAATCCCAAAAAAAAATCCCCTTTTCTTGCTCTAAAGAGAGCTACTTATAGAAGGGGATTAAGGGTTTATTTTTGAAATTCAAAAGATCCAAACCATAACCAACTGTGCCTCTATTTTGATTTTCTTAAATGAAATTCCAAAAAGTGGCCAATAGAAATTGGTGGAAAGGGAATAATCTTCACAAGCCAATCAAAATTTTCCATGTATGTACGAATTCGTACAGCTCTATCTGAGAATTTTGGAATTTGAACATTGGGAGGATCCAACTCACCATATTTTAGAAGATTTGAGGCTATTCTATGAGAAATGGGAGGGGAAAGATGGGGAACACGTCATTGTTAGTTGAGAACGGGTCGCGGGTCGGGCTGGTTGTTGTCGCGATTTGGAATCGCTGACATTGGTTCAAATCTGGTCGATTTGGTCAAATTTTTATTGCTTTGGTTGTGCGTTGGTGATTACTGTATGCAGCTGTTGGTACACTTGTAATGGAGAAGGGGAAACATTGATGGGCCGGGTCAGACGGATAGGGGTTGGGATACTCAAAATTGTTGTCTTGTTGGGTTTGTTGGTAGGTTAATTTAATTGTACTAAAGGATGGTGAAGTTTTAATTGTTGCGCTGACTTGAATCATTTTGGGAATTAAGATTTGGGCTTAGGTGAAAGTACGGCCCAACAAACAGGGGTAGAAATTTGATAATTTAAAAAAAAAATGTCAAATTAAATTGATTTTTAGCCAATTTTTACTTAAAAGTTAACCAAATTGGATATCAATTTGATCAATTACATTGCAATTGTGATAAACTCGATTTCAATTATGGTCAAATTGACTAAATTTAATCCAGATTCGATACGAATTAATACCTTGTTTAATCTTGAGCTTCTTGATTCGATAAAATTAAACAAACATTTATCTAAATAAATTATTTTTTAGAGCAAATTATATTTAAATCAAGATTTTAATCATTTGAATTTATTTTCAAGATAAGCCTTGACTAAAATTCGATATTTTGTAAAAATAAATTATTAAGTAACAAAATTATAAAATTTCGTATAATTGAATACGATAATATATAATCTCTACTTAAAATGATCAATTTACCAAATAAATACTTTGAAAATCCATTATTCGGATAAAATAAATGTTGAAATTTTATTTGAAAATTGAAGAAACTTCGAATTAAACTTAGTTATGGAGGACAAAAATTAGGTGTCAACAATGGCCCCCTCCCTTTGGGTAGGGTAGATGCAAGTAACCTTAGTCAAAGGGAGGTTGACGTTCCTAATTTTTTGTCCGATCACAAATTCAAATTCTAAAGAGATTGGCTTTCACATGAGTTTATTGAGTTACGGCCAGACCTCGGTATCAGGTTTCCTACATATCTCAGGTTACATGAGAATTCAGGCCACTTGTAGTTCATAAAGCTTGATTTTAAGCACGATTTTTAAGAGAATTCACCAGCTATCTTGGTTTGGAGTTTTTTGTTAAACTGAGAAGCTGGGGAATAAAGGGATTTGGGGGAGGTTGGAATGCAGTCGAATTTTCTACACAGAGCCCAGCCTACATATCCCCGAGATTTTAGGGAACCAGACTGCTTGTAGTTTGACTCGACTGGTAGAAAAGATAGTCTTCTATTTCAGACGATCTTTGGCTCGGGATGAGTGACAAGTTTATCGAGTTATGAAAAAGAGACTTGTAACTTCTTAACTATGAATGTGGAGCTCTTCACATCCATAGGTAAGAACTTAGCTGGGCATAATTTCCAAAACTTTAGGAGTCCTATCACTCGAATTTGAAAGAAAGAGAAGGTTACCCTCGGCTTTAGTTAAGAAATATCCCGGAGTTGAAGCTGAGACTAATAATATCCTAAAATACCCGCTTTCGTTCTAACAGGGATGTGGTTGGATTGTGGTGGCGATCATCCTTTAGCTCGCGTCCAGAGAGTTTGACGTCTCTCTCTAGACTATGTCCTATTTTGCTGCTAAGAAAAAGTTTCACGTTGTGCTGCGTCCTACCTGAAATCGTCCGCACCTGTGATTTTTGATTTGAGATTTTCATCCTCTCGTATGCTCTCAACAATGCTTCAAGCAAAAAGTGTTAGTGATAAACATAATTCACGGAAGAGGTATGTAGTTTTTTACTATATCTCCACGTAAGTTGTGGCCTGAAAAACGGAGTCATTTCTTCATGTACCTATTTGGAATAAAATAACTGGCAATAACAAACACAACAACCCTCTTGGTTATTGTATAATTATGACATTTATCGATTGAATATGTCTTCAAAGAGGGGTGGCCCTTGTGGACACTGGTGATATTTTATGCAGAACGGTCCCTACAACCGTGTAATCTTGTGCTGGTGTGGAAACCCTTTTGGTTACCTATATCACTTGTTGTATATGGAATGATAACCTCTTCGGTTATAGTCGATGATCGATAAATTTTCCTTAAATTGTCAATCTTTGGATAATCTTGCGCATTATTTGATGTTGGTACGAGGCGTCTTACAGATATCCTTTGAATTGCTAGCTTTTAGAAAATCATGCATATTATTTGACCTTGGATAGGAGATGGATTATAGATATCCCTCCAATCGCTAGCTTTCAGGTGTTCTTGCACATCATCTGACCTTGGATACAATATGACTTATAGATAGCTATCAAATTGTTAGTCCTTGGGTAATCCTACACATAATCGATCTTGGATATGACGCGGCTTTTAGAGAAACCTTGGATGTATTAATTTGATAATCTCGCTTATTCTTCGATAAGAATTTAATTGCGACTTATGAATAACCTTCAGACTATCAATTTTTGGGCGATATTGCACACTATCCGGTTAGGATGTTGGTGTGGCTTACGGATAACCTACAGGCTATCAATTCATAGGTGATCTTGCACACTATCCTATTTTAAATAATATGACTTATAGATGACCCTCAAATTATCAATTTCTAGGAAATCTCATATACCATCCGGCTTTAGACACTGACTTAAAGGCGTCCCTTCAAATCATGTGCTCTTGATGCATTCAGATGTTGATTCATAAAATAATGAGATATCCTCGACGTCAGCATTTGTATCTAGCATGTCAACAGATATTATATACTGATGATATCCTCAACACCAGTGTTTATGTCTCGCATATCAACAGATATTAAATGCTGATGATATCCTCGACGCCAGCATTTATGTCTCGTGTGTCAACAGATATTAAATGCTAATGATATCCTCGAAGCCAGTGTTTATGTCTTACGTGTCAAAAGATATAAAATTGCCCTCTCAACAAATGATATGAATGGCCCTCTTGGCGATGATATGAATGGCCCTCTTGGCAATGATATGAATGGCCCTCTTGGCGATGATATGAAATGGCAATCTCAGCGATGCTATGAAAGGTCCCTCTTGGCAATGATATGCAATGGCCCTCCTGGCAATGAAATGAAATGGCCCTCTTGGCAATGATATAAAATGGCCCTCTTGGCAATGATATGCAATGGACCATTTGGCAATGATATGAAATAGCCCTCTTGGCAATGATATGAAATGGCCCTCTTGGCAATAATATGAATGGCCCTCTTGGCAATGACATAAATGGCCGTCTTGGCAATAACATAAAGTACCCTCTTGGCAATGATATAAAATGGCCCTCTTGGCAATGATATGAAATGACCCTCTTGGTAATTTAAAAAATAGTTTCACCTGATTTTGTTTGTCTACGTCTTGATTTCTACATGTACCTGTACTTGAAGTAAACTATTAATAGACACACAGTCGCTTTTGCTAGCAACCATTTTTTAGAAAAATTCTAAATACAATGTTCATAAAGAAAAGAAGACGCCTTTCTTTGTCCTTCATGATCTCAAGAAATGAGAGAGACAATTCAAATGGTCCTCGATAAATGGGTATTAAACCCATTTTTAAGCTACCCAAAAATACCGTTCTTAAGCATTATATGCTCTGGCATAGCTCCCGACTTGCTTGGGGATTTTTTGAAAGAAATGCTCATTTTGTATATCAATCCCTGCATCCACAAAAAAAATGGTTAGTTTGAATAAAACTACTCCATGTTGACCTTCTTTGATCCTTGATTTGCTCCTCGCCATCTTTTAAGTGCCCCATCACATTGGTACCTCCATCTTGGGTCCCTGCTCTCATAGACGCCCAGGAAATCACTAAGTAAATTATTTGTTAAGATTTTTTTTTCAAAAGTAGTCTTATTTTTAGCAAATAGTTTCGAAAGAATCTGTAAAAGCTTTAGAAAATTTCTGTCTGTCATGTCATGTACTATCTCAACGAATGTCTTCCTCGTGGCTTTGACTATATCCAACAAATGATTTCCAAAACTCATGATCATTGTTGGAGGGTTCTTCAAATAGTTCTATCATAGCTAGAAATTGAGTCCACCTAGACTTTGTCACAACTGGTGACTTTAAGAGTTTGGCTTTAACCTCTGGTGCCGGGGAATTTGAAATATATTCCAGTATTTAGTGGAAATTTTGAGGCGTCTCTCAAAATTTCTACCTCAGTTTAAAGTAGTCTGAGATGATATCATCTCTGGTGGATCTGAAGTCTTTGCTGATCTGCATTCTCTTTGTTGGATGTTGATCTTCTCTTGTGAATTTTTGAGATTCCTTCTCGAAAATTCTGCCCCAGTTTCCATTTTCTGGGGTTATATGACCGAGCCATTGGGGCGCTTACGTATCCCGTTGAAGCAGGAATCAGGTAAAATATAGTTCAAGACTACGCTAGGGATATACAAAAAGAAACTAATGGATTGACTAAAGCCGACATAGGCCGCCTACGTATCCCTTTTTGGAAATTTAGGTCAAACGTAGTTCGTACATAAAAGGAAAGGATAAATTTTCCTAAGGGGTTGACCGAAGCTGACATAGGCCACCTACGTATCCCTTTCTTAGGAATTCAGGTCAAACGTAGTTCGTATATAAAAGGAAAGGGGTTCTAGGAAATTACACATTATAAAATATATTATTACAAGGCGATTACAGATAAACTAAGGAAACACAAAAACAAGAACGTCTTTCAAAAAAAGTATCTTTTTACCACATCAGAATTGATTGGTTTGGTCCACTCTTGGCCATCTATCTCATACAAAATCAGAGCCCCTCTAGATAGTACCTTGCGAACTATGTGCGGCCCTTGCCAATTTGGAGTGAACTTGCCCTTGTACTCTTCTTGGTGAGAGAGTATGTGTTTGAGAACCAACTACCCAACTTCAAATGTTCGAGCTCTTACTTTCTTGTTGAAGGCACGAATCATCCTGTGCTAATATAACTGACCATGACACATGATAACCATTCTCTTTTCATCAATCAACATGAGTTGTTCACAGCGAGCACGAATCAATTCTTTTTTACTTAGTTCGGCTTCCTGAATAATCTTCAGGGAAGGTATTTCAACCTCAGCAGGTATCACAGCTTCATTCCCATAAACCAATAGATAAAGGGTCACCCCAGTGGAGGTTCGAACTGTTGTGAGATACCCTAGAAAAGCGTAAGGAAACATCTCATGCCATGATCTATTATTTTTTATTATCTTTCTCAAGATCTTCTTGATGTTCTTATTGGCAGCTTCCATGGCTCCATTCATTTGTGGATGATATGCGATCGAGTTGCGATGCACTATTTTAAATTGATCACAAATCTCATTCATCAAGTGATTGTTCAAGTTTGCCCCATTATCAGTAATGATCGATTTTGGCCCTCCAAATCGGCAAATCAAGCTATTCCTAATGAAATATCCAACCACTTTCTTAGTGACGGTTCTATATGAAGTAGCTTTGACCCACTTAGTAAAGTAGTCAATAGCAACCAAAATAAATCTATGTCTATTCGATGCCGGTGGCTCTATTGGTCCGATAACATCCATGTCCTAAGCTACGAAAGACCAAGGTGAATTCATCACATGAAGCTCATGTGGAGGCATTCGAATCAAATCTCCGTGTATCTGACATTTTGGACACTTCTGCACATACCTGCTACAATCATTTTCCATAGTCATCTAGAAGTAACCGGTTCTCAGGATCTTTCTAGCAAGTGAGAACCCATTCATGTGGGGCTCACAAACTCCAGCGTGTACTTATTTTATCAATTTATTGGCTTCCGCAGCATCGACGCATCTTAAGAATCCCAAATCTGGAGTCCTCCTAAAAAAGGGAAAATAATTCTTCGCACCAAACGCCGGATTGTCTTCTTTTGGTTGTTACTGGCCTCTTCAGGATATATTCCAGATTATAAATACCTTTTGATGTCATGATACCATGGCTTTCCATCAGGCTCCTCTTCAACATGTACACAATACGCGGGTTTCTCCTTCAAGCTTATTTCCAAAGGATCAATATAACTCTGATCTGGGTGCTGAATCATGGAGGATATGGTGGTCAAAGTGTCAACAAACTCATTTTGTGTCCTTGGGATATGTCTGAAATCAACTTCTTTGAATTTTTCACATAATTCCTGCACCATCTCCACATAAGGAGTAATCTTAGAGTTTTTTACCACCCCTTCTCCCCGTACCTGATGAATCAGCAAGTCTGAATCCTCGATGACTAGCAATTCACAAACACCCATATCAAGTGCCAATTTGAGACCTAAGATGCAAGCTTCAGACTCATCAATGTTATTGGTCCATGGGAAACGTAACATAGCAGTTACCGGATAGTGTTGACCCATTTCTGACACAAAAACTGCTCCGATTCCTGAACCTTTAAAGTTCACCGACCCATCAAAGAATAGCCTCCATCCGGGGTAAATTTTTGTAATGTCTTCTCGTACAAATAAAATTTCCCCATCTGGAAAATAAGTTCGAAGTGGCTCATATTCATCATAAACCAGATTCTTGCCAAATGATCTGCTAAAGCTTTCCCCTTGATTGCCTTTTGAGTTACACACATAATGTCAAACTCACTCAGCAACATTTGTCATTTGGCTGGCTTTCCCGTGGGCATGGCTTTCTGGAATATATACTTCAATGGATCCAATATCGAGATGAGGTATGTTGTGTATGACGACAGATAATGACAACTTTTGTACGGCCCAAGTCAAAGCGCAACATGTCTTTTCTACGAGAGTGTAACTGGCTTCATGGTGTAAACTTTTTACTCAAGTAGTAGATGGCTTTCTCTTTCCTACAAGTCTTATCATATTGCCCGAGGACACATCCGAAAGCCTTTTCTGAGACTGATAGGTAAAGCAACAATGGAATTCCTTCTCTGGGCGGAACTAAAACCGGCGGTGCAGACAAATATTTCTTGATGCGGTCGAAAGCTCTCTGACATTCTTCCGTCCACTCATTCAATGCATTTTTCTTCAACATCTTGAGAATTGGCTCACATATGACTGTCAACTGAGAAATGAACCTGCTAATGTAATTCAAAAGGCCCATGAAACTCATAACCTCCTTCTTGGTTCTCGACTGTGGCAAATACTGAATTGTCTTAATTTTGGATGGGTCTAGATCGATGCCTCTCCTGCTAACTATGAATCCCAGTAACTTCCCTGATAGTACACCAAAAGCACACTTAGTAGGATTTAACTTCAAATTGTAATTTTTTAATCTGTTAAAGAATTTCTCCAGATGGGTCTGATGATCCGAACTCTCGCAGAATTTGGTAATTACATCATCCACGTACACCTTAATCTCTTTATGAATCATATCATGGAAAATTATCGGCATAGCCCTCATATATGTTCACCCGCATTATTGAGACCAAAAGGCATTACCCTGTAATGATAAACACCCCAGGGCGTAATAAAAGTCATCTTTTCTGCGTCTTTCTCATCCATCAATATTTGATGATACCCGACAAAACAATCAACGAAAGACTGCATTTCATATTTTGCACAATTATCAATGAGAATGTGGATGTTGGGCAGCGAAAAATTATATGTTGGGCAGCAAAAAATTATTTTTAGTACTGGATTTATTCAAGTCTTTATAGTCAACACAAATTCGAATCTTGCCATTCTTCTTCGGTACTGGGACAATATTGGCTAGCCATGTCGGATATTTTGTGACCTCCACAACCTTAGACTGGATTTATTTTGTCACTTCTTCCTTGATCTTTAGACTTAAATCTAGCTTGAATTTCCACATTTTCTGCTTAACTGGATCAAACTCAGGATTTATCGACAACTTATGCGACATAATATTGGTGCTCAATCCCAGCATATCATCATAGGACCAAGCAAGCACGTCAATGTATTCCTACAACAGGTGAATGAGCTGTCTCTTTTGTGTTTCCTCCAGGTGTACACTAACACTTGTTTCTTTGATTTCATCATGATCTCCCAGGTTGAATGTTTCAGTTTCCTCTAGGTTGGGCTTCTCCCGGTTCTCAAAATCCTCTATATCTTCAATTAATCATTTCTCATCACCTTCTTTCCAATCATCATCATTTCTCTCATTTTATTCGTCTAAGCTTTGACATGACATGACATTGGTAGGTTTTGAGTTACTGTTACTGTAATAAACAAACAAACCAAGTTATATGATAACAAGATAATAATAAAATATACGAATAGTGGTGTTTTGAAAAAAAAATTAATAAGGGAAGGCTTTTTTATTGAAATTTGAGAGATAATTACAAGATATGGCTCATGACTCGCTCAAACACGAGCTCGTTCCTTTTGAAAGCAGTAAAAATACGAAAAGGAAATTTGAGATGTAAAGGGTGGATCGCGGGGCCTCCTCCGGATCATCACCGGTTTGAAAAACTATTAGTAATTGCCCTTTCATCTACCATGATGGATGATGGGTTATGAATGGAGTGGAGGTCTAGTTTTGCAAGGCCTTCCCTGGTGCAATCTTCTTCACCCCACTGGACTATGGGAAATCTTCTGGTACAGCATTCCATCCCTCGAATAGATTTCCTATCCCATCCCTAAGACCATCATCATTCAGTATCTCACGCATGGGAAATAACTGGTACAGGAGCGGTAAGGGCCTAAACAGACTCACCTCTGACTTATTCTTAATATCCTCCTCCTCTGTAGGCCGATATCCTAACTCATACCTAGAGGCTTTCTCTGGGATCATAACAGGCACAATAATTCCTTGCAGATTCTTACCCAAACCTCGACTAGGCTCGAACCCATTTCTCAATATCACAGTCGTAATCATTTTGTAGACTGAAGGCATTGGAGCTTTGGGCGTCAGATCCTTTTCCACAACATTTATGATTTCCACTGTATAGAAACTACTACCCTTTAGAGTGTCTTCAATCACTGGCACATAACCATTGGGATGATTCACTTGGCTTCCTTCCCCTTGGATGACTATTTCATGATCCCCCCAAATGAACTTCAATAACTGTTGAAGAGGTAATGACATTGCCTTTGCACCATGTATCCATGGTCTTCCCAAGAGCAGGTTGTAACTAGGATGAATGTCCATAACATGAAACTTAGTCTTGAATTCAGCAGGTCCCATTTTGGATGTACAAATCAATTTCACCTATGGTATCTCTCTGCCCTCCATCAAATGCTCTCATATTTACGTGGCTTTGGTGAATTTTCTCCAAATAATAGCCCATTTGAACCAACATAGAGAGAGGACAAATGTTCACACTAGATTCGTCATCTATCAATACCTGACTAATCACATAGTCTCGGTAAATGACAGTGACGTGCAAGGCCTTGTTATGCATCGCTCCTTCAAACGGCAACTCTTCATCACTGAATGATATGCGATGAATTCCCACAATATTTCCTATCATCACAGCTAGGCTCTCAACACTCATCCCTGTGCGAACATACGCTTTATTCAAGACCTTCTATAAAGCCTGTCGGTGGTGTTGCGAACTCATTAATAGTGCCAAAACTGAAATTTGAGCCGGAGTCTTCTTTAAATATTTGATAATTGAATAGTATTTTGGTTGCATACACCTCCAAAATTCCTCATCCTCCCCTTCAGTGGTTGGCCTTTTCTATGAATCCTTTTGTTGGTTAATTCTTCAGGAATGTAGCATCATCCCGATCGCATCATCCCTCGGGCAGCAGTGGTCTGTACAATAAATTCCTTCCTGGGCGAGGGAGTGCACACTTGATTCGGGGCCATCATCACTATAAATGGTGCTTTCTCATTGACACTTAAGGTAGCCACAACTCTCTCTGTCTTTTCTACCTCTTCCGCACTTTTGCGCTTTTCTGAATTCACCTTAGTAATAGTCTTACCAGATGCCCATTCTCCTTCTATTTCAATCATATTAACTGTAGGTCCCCCATGATTAGGCAATGGGTTACTGTTAACATTTGGCATCAGTGACTGAAGCGTGATGACCTTTTGATCAATCAGACCTTGGATCTTATGTTTCAAGTTAATACAGTCCTCGGTATTGTGCCTTACTACTCCTGAATGATAGGCGCAATTTTAATCAGGATGATAAAATTAAGAGTTAGGATTGATAGGCTTCGACTAGATTGGTTACAAATGACCGACATTCTTCAATCTTTCAAATAGTTGGGTGCGACTTTCATCTAGCGGCATGAAGTTTCGGGGAGGTTTCTTTTCGATGTTTGGACGAGGAGGGTTATAATGGTTCTGATTTGTAGGAGGAGGCACTTGATGATAATTTAGAGATGATTGGATATTTGTTCGGTTGTTTGGAAGAGTGGATTGGACATAAGGCTGATAATTCGATGGTGGAACTTGGTATTGGGGAAACATATTTGGCTGTGAAGCTTGGTATTGGGATTAAACATTTGAGAGTGGAGCTTGGTACTGGGTTTGGATATTTAGGAGTGGAGTTTGGTACTGAGGCTGGGTGTAGAATACATGTTGAAAGTTTGGTGATGGCGGAGAAGAGAAAATATTCCTAGAGTTGAACCTTTTTTTTATTTTTGCAACAAAATCAGCAGAAACCGTGCCTACATCCTTCTTTTTCTTCTTCAAAACATAGCAGTCCTGGACGATGTTGGGGTCTTGGCAATTTTTCCTGTCCGAATACCTTTTTTTAGCGATTCTCCTATTTTTCCCAAATCTGCAAAAGTCGCCCTAACAGCGGATACCATCCTGGTATAATATTCTCCTTCTAGAGCGTGAGAGAGCACAAATACCCTTTCTTCCTCAGGCATGGGGGTTGCACTTTGGCAGCTTCTTTCCTCCAACGAAAAGCATAGTCTCAGAAACACTCATTACTTTTCTGTTTGATCCAATTTAGTGAATATCGGTTAGGGACTATTTCAATATTAAACGCGAACCTGTCAAGGAAACCCTTGGCCATGCTTTCCAACCAGTCCATCTTTTCAGCTCTTGAGACATGAACCACTTTAAGGCTTCACTGCTTAAACTTCAGATGAATTGGCACATCAATAACGCCTCATTTTTCCCTACCCCCACCATTTGATCACAATACCTTCTCAGATAGGCTATTGGGTTTTCGGTACCGTCAAACACTTCAAACTTAGGGACCTTGTACCCTTCTGGTAGATCTATTCTAGGGTGAACACACAAATCATCATACCCTAAACCATTATGGTCCCTCGCTCCATGAGATTCTTTTATCCTCATGATCTCTTCATTCATATCTAGCAACTTCATTTCATGCTCAGTCCTCCACTCTTTCTTCTTCTCTTTGTAATGGTTCATCTAGAGATTAGAAAGGAGATTATAGATATTAGGGGATATAATGGCATGAGGAGGATTTGGAAGGGAGGTTTGATTTTATGGATGAAAGGAAGTTGATTGGTAGGTGGGGAGGACGTTTTGGAAATTGGAAAGGTTTTGTTGAATTTGTAAGTAGTTTGGTGGAATCTGAGAAGGATTTTGCAAATTTGGAAACGAATTTGGTGGATTAAGGGATAGATTTGATGGAAGATTCGGGGATGGATTTTGTGGATTTGGGAGTGAATCTTGTGGATTTGGGAACTAATTTTGTTGATTTGCAAATGGGTTCTGGGATTTGGGAATAGATTCGGAGATGGGTTTTGTGGGGTTAGAGATGGATTTTGCAGATGGTAGGCATCTGGGTTATTTTCGCGATTGGTATTTTGGACAAATGAGGGAACAGAGATGAATGATACGTTATTTGGCTGATTCCCAAGAATAGGTGTACTGAGGGGAAGAATTTGGAGTAGAGTCTCGTGTTCTCCTGGAGCGGGGGCATTAACAGTGATGGACAGGTTAGCCAAATCTCGAGTGTGATTTATTTCCTCCTGAAGCATTTCTAACTTTCTTACAAGCTCTGCAATCATCTCATTTTGTTCTGCTATTACATTATCCCTGATAGTTAATGCATTTTCTTCATGATATCCAGTCATTATTGAATGATGGTCAGAGGATGGGATTTTGTGCGCTTTTGACCAGGTGAAGTAGGGCTGTTCTTCCAGCTTATATCAACACGGTGTAGTTTCTATTATCTGTAAAGTAAAACAACTCAAAGGCAGATATGTTAGTTTCTGTATGTGATAAGTAATGCAAAATATTTGACAAGAAATAACCACATAGAGTTGTTTGAGTCATAGCCAAATTCATCCATAGGAGCATAGCGGATAAACTTGCCTTTCATCCAAACAAACGCACATAAACACATAAGACAGTTATATCACATAAAATATTATAATAATATGTATCCTAATTGGGGTGACCCTTTTGAGCCAAGGGTTTGGGCCTAACGATTTTTTAAAGAAAAATATATGCTTGGTTAAGGTCAATCCATTATCCCCCAAATTTATAGGCACTAAAAAGGGCATAGATGCCTACAAAAGATAACAAAAGAGGGATACAATCTTTAGGGAAAAGAAAATAACATGAAAGAAAATAAGTTCCCACGTAGGAGAATAATAAAAAAAACTAGCTACTGAACACTCCTTCGTTTGCCTTTGCCTTCTTAGCTTTGTTCACCTCCTGCGATATTTGATACCTATTGATGATCAGATGACTTCCACATAACTGTGCCTTGCTATCGTAAGTCATTTTTCCTATACTATCGAGTTGGGAGGCCATGCTATCATCCAAATCAATTAAACACTGCCTAGCATTATCAGCCTCTTGTCTAGCTATTTTCAACTCTTCCCTCAACATACGTATTGTTAAAGCATCTTCTACATGCATCTGTCGGTACACGATTTCACTTTTTTAAAACTCATCTTGAAGCCTGTGGAGTCAGATCTGATGCTCAGACTCTACATCCACGACCCAAGTGGGCATGTTCAGCCCTGGAATCAATGCTCTGGCGAGGCTCTTTTTTAACCATTCCTTGTAAGTGTCGCTGACTTCAGGTTCATACCCTATACGAAAAGAGACTTCCGTCCACCTTCTTCTTCTCGCTCCATTTATCATGTATTCTTTGAGAGGGGGCTCACTTTCATCATACTCGGTGAAGAATCTAAGCATAGAATCAATTTGATGTGTCTCCTGCTTGATCTCGAATTGCCTAAGAACTCTGCCAGGATTGTAGGGACGGGTCCCCCTGAGACCCGAAAGCACTATAAAAGGCCACTCGCCCCCTCGAATAGTGTATTTCCCTGAACGAAGATAGTTGATGGACCATTGCACATCGTCGTCTCTTAATTCCCCAAGAGTCTTAAACCAAAATTCGTGAGATGCTTCCCTTTTGAACTTGTGGAGAAACAACCACATGTCGTGCGATTCTAGCAGATTCCTTCTTGTTTTGTGATCAGGTTGTACCGTTCTAGGATTTTTCACCAAATGCATCATCATCCACCATTGCAATATAAGGTTGCATCCTTGAAAGAAATGATTCTCGACTTGACATTTTCCCAAAGATCGATATATGTCGGCGATAATCATGGGAGCTAAGTTGTGGAATACGTTTTTAGAATTGTACTCTATTCCAAAGAAGAGTGCATAGGTCACTGAGACAACCCTTGGATGGATTGTGCCATTTTTCCCCTGTGGGAGCACCATGGTTCCAAGTAGGCCTACCGTAAACGCAAAGGCTCTCGTCTCCTTCCATTTTGCTTCTGACTCAAATTTATGTCCAAATTTGTGAAAAGCATTGAATCTTCCAAACCGACGATACAACTCACAAAAAGTGATATTTGCTCCGTCATGTTCTCCTAGCTAGGTGTCATCGTCAGTCAAATATATCTCAATGATCTTTTGACGATCCTACACAACTGGGACTAAAATTTTCTTATCAGGTGTCTCCTTTCTCTTGAAACAGATTTTAGTACTCTCCCAACAAATCAATACCTCTTCGATGGTAGGAGTCAATTCAACATACCCAAAGCGAAATACCATATTCTGATCATCCCAAAAAGTTGTTAGTACATGGATCATTTCGGGCCAAGCATCCATCTCGATCAAAGAAGTCAGATGCTCGATGTGTGTTCTAACAATCTTTCTCTCTTCTGCGCTCATCTGATCCCACCATAGTTTCAGGAAATCATCCTGTTTAGTAACTATCTTGAAATTTTTGTGGGAATGCAGTTGAGCCATATCCTACATGAAAGCAGACAAAGATAAGCCCTCCCCCGACTCCAAAGGATAATGGATTGAATTAGACAAGCGTATATATTTTTCAACACATAAATATGATTCGTCTGTAATTGACTCGGGGTCAATATATGTAGGGCAGGTTTTCTAATGGGCCCAATACCCCGCTCGGGTACTGGGTCGTCCTAGGCTCATGCCTAAAATAGGGTTTTGATTTCGTTCTATCCTAGGTTTCTAGAGTGGGTTTGAACACTGGTTCTCAAGTGTACAACTTGAGTTTGAAAATAAGAACAACCATCACACGACTCACGTGCTAATAAGACATTCGTATTTTTAACACATTAATGGAATTGAACAATAGGGGCCGGGACATCCACGAAACCCCAAAGCAGCTTAAATAATGTAGGAATATACCATGAGATGTGATAGTTAAACTTTACAGAATCGAAACATATAAATATATAAACAGTTAATCAAAAGACAAAATCAAACATTTGGTTAGAACCTAGTTAAAAATCTCCAGCAGAGTCCCCATTTCTGTTTTACGAGAAATTTTGACTTTTGAGAAGAGTCGCCACTAAATTTTGAAAAGGAATTAAGAAATCTTTAGAGAGTTACTTCAAACGATTCAAAACAGAAAAATCATTTTAAGTTAGAGATTCTAGATAAGTGATTCCTATTAACGTTTTAGGAAGGTGTTAGGCACGTAAAACGTCCGCTAACTTGCAGTTATCTGGACTGTTTGAAAATCGTCTTTGATTAACCTTTAAAAAGTTGATTTTTGAAAATAAAAGCGATTTTAGGAATATTTTGGTGTTTATGCAAAACCAGTTTTAGCGACTTGACTAAGAATTTAACTAGGTTCGCAAAGCACATAAGGAAAAAAAATATAAGAACAGAGAAAGGGGAGGAAGTAAAGGATTTAGGCCATTGGCCCAAATCAAAGAGACCTGTCCTAGTCTAATTGGACTTTCGCCCTATTTCACTTGTCCTAATCTAGTTTTCGATCCTTTGGCTCGAGTCTCGATCCACTTATATTAAATTTACAACTTTGACTTCAGGGCCTAAATGAATGAATAAATAAATAACCAAATAAATAAATAAAATATAAAGAAATAAATAATGAAGACAATAGACAAATAAAAAAAACAATGAGACTTTCAAGTCTCCTTCGCTGCTTTAAAAATGAGACTTCGACTCATTTTTTCTTCTTTAGGTTCCTTTCTTCAAAAATAATCCACTATAAGAGGTAGGCCTTATTGGCCGGTCATGAAATGCAACAAGGAGAGAACCCATTTGGGTCCCGAATTTATTTCACATGCATCAAAGAAAATAATAGGGATGAATTATCAATTTATGGAATTAAGGAAAGAAGACAAACAATCTGATGAACTTAACAGAACGACATACAAAATTAAATATGAACGGAACTAAATAAAAAAAATTGAGATTTTTGACCAAGAGAGAAATTCTAGAATCAGGGGAGGAGGTAAGAATTCATGAATATACTTGCTGGAAAAACAAACCCAACGTAATACTAGGAAAGGGAATTTTACTTAGAATTGACCTACTCATGTCACAAACCAATCTAAATAATAGTCATGCTTCACTTACTCGTAAACTCCATAATCCACATAATATAACCCATCAAAAACGAAACTATATGAAGCGAAGGTCTAGTAAGGCTATAAATTTCAAGGACAAAACTTTTCACATATAATTCAACAACGGCAAAGAATAAGTGCTTGTCGAAAATATCAAAACAAGAAACCCTAAAGAGCGAAGGCTGATTATGACCCTTTAGAGACGAAAACACATCACAGCGAGGATGTATTTCGTTTCTAGCCTCTTTTTCCCGAGGATTACAAGCAGAGGGAAAGAATAAAAAAAAAAAAGAAGAAGAAGGAAAAGAAGTGCACTATGACCATTATCCAGAAAAGCACAACCAAAAGGAAAAGGAAGGATCATTGGCTTCTAAAAATGGGTCAATAACGCCGTAAGGAACCATGGGAAGATTATTGTGACCTTACTATTTCGATCATACAATTGGAAGGTGAGAGTAAGCCACGGTGTAGTTTATTTCACCTTATTCATGACAGAATTAGGTTAATTTTGTCTATCCGAGTTAGCAAGATAGCACATTAGATCACTTATTCAAAAATCAATTCAAGACATTAATCTTTATTAAGTCATTTTCACTAATCATTACCACAAAAAACTCCCCGTAACATCATTTTAAATATGCACCAACTACAACACTAAAGCAAAACATAAAAAAATACAATAAAATGAAACAAAATAAAACTCTAAAACAGAACATCAAATATCTCAGCAGCAAAATCGATTTTTGCAGATCGCAATTAGCAACTTCAAAGTAACACAACACTCAATACACCTATATAAAGTTCCAAAATGCTATGTCATCGAATGTATAACGCTGTAAAATAGTAAGTAATTAGAGAAAGTAAAGATTGAAGATCTCACAAAGTGAAGCAGATGAGCAAAGAAAGGGAAGAGAACAATACTCACTGTGACCCAACAATGCCCATAAGACGATTCAGATTAAGAAATTTCAAAGACAAAAACATATCATGAACATTTCATTTTCAGTTCTGTTTTCAAAAGATTGCGAGTTTTTAATTTCGTTAAGCCTCTTAGACATTGTAAACCAAAGAGACTTAACAAAACTTTTGCTTCAAAGGCAAATTGACTAAACTGATTTCAACAATTTCTCAAATGACTTCAAATAAGGGATATAAGACTAACAACAACCAGGAAAATAAAACTTCACTTCAAAGATTTAGAGACAGTCACGTCCAAATAGAAATGAGGAAAATGAGACTAACAACAACCTTACAAAATTACAACAAGAACGACTATTTTTCCAATCCTCCTCACTATTTTGACAGATTCAATTAAAATGGTCTTTAAAAGAACCTAGGACTTTCTGATAAGCTTTTGGATCCTGCTCATTGTCCTTTTGGCATATGAGAAGCCAAAGAAACTTGAGAGGTAGCTCTGCTAGCAGCGCTGCTAGCTCGACAATTAAGACTCCATCCAATAGTAACAATAGACAAAACACTGTCAAATAACAATTACGACCAAAACAACATCAGGTTAAGACTATTAAACACAGTCAAAGCAACAAACTTTAACTAGGCAACCAGCTATTCAAGCCACAAGCAGTACACAAAATGAGAGTATCAAATTGGAAATCTACCAACAATTATCTACGGCTATCGAAGCCATCTACCAGCAAACAAGCCAGCATATAATCATACTGAAAATTTATTCATGACTACAGAAGATCGAGATGAACCAGAAGAGATCGAAGCTTGAACGAAAAAGGGTATTACCTATTCAAGAGCAGCAAAACAGGACTATGAACTGACGTCGTACTCCACCACCACCGAAAAGATCAAGGTCGTTATGTAAATTGCAATTAGATGACCGCTTCTTCCTAAAATCTTTGTTAAAAGAAAGTTCCTCTTTCACGAGACCCGTTTTTCCTCTCTTTTGGAACATAGCTTTTCTTAGGAAAAAAAATTTTCACACTCAAATTTTCCAACCCAAATTTCGAACCCCAGAATTTTTGACCCAAGACTTTCGAACCCGCTTTGCCTCTAAAATTTCGAACTCCAAAGAGAAAGAAGAGGAGAACCCATAAAGCAAAGGAGAGGCTAGTGAAAAAATCCCAAAATCCCAAAAAAAATCCCCTTTTCTTGCTCTAAAGAGAGCTACTTATAGAAGGGGATTGAGGGTTCATTTTTGAAATTCAAAAGATCCGGACCATAACCAACTGTACCTCTATTTTTATTTTCTTAAACAGAATTCCAAAAAGTGGCCAATAGAAATTGGTGGAAAGGAAATAATCTTCACAAGCCAATGAAAATTTTTCATCTATGTACGAATTCGTACAGCTCTATCTGAGAATTTTAGGATCTGAACGTTAGGAGGATCCAACTCACCATATTCTAGGAGATTCGAGGCTATTCTGTGAGAAATAAGAGCGGGAAAATGGGGAACACGTCATTACTGGTTGAGAACGGGTCACGAGTCGGGCTGGTTGTTGTCACAATTTAGAGCCGCTGACATTAGTTCGAATCTGGTTGATTTGGTCAATTTTTTGTTGCTTTGTTTGTGCGTTGGTGATTAATGTGTACAGCTGTTTGTTTGAGCTGTTTGTACGTTTGTAATGGAGAAGGGGAAACATTAATGGGCCGGGTCAGATAGATAGGGGTTAGGATACTCAAAATTATTGTCTTGTTGAGTTTGTTGTTGGGTTAATTTAATTGTACTAAAGGCTGGTGAAGTTTTAATTGTTGGGCTAACTTGAATCATTTTGGGAATTAAGATTTGGGCTTAGGTGAAAGTGCGGCCAAACAAACAGGGGTAGAAATTTGGTAATTTTAAAAAAAATGGCCAAATTAAATTGATTTTTAGCCAATTTTTACTTGAAAGTTAACCAAATTGGATATCAATTTGATCAATTGCATTGCAATTGTGACCAACTCGATTTCAATTATGGTCAAATTGACTAAATTTAATCCAGATTCTATACAAATTAATACCTTGTTTAATCTTGAGCTTCTTGATTCGATAAAATTAAACAAACATTGATCCAAATAAATTATTTTTGAGAGCAAATTATATTTAAATCAAGATTTTAATCATTTAAATTTATTTTCAAGATAACCCTCAACTAAAATTTGATATTTTGTAAAAATAAATTTTTAAGTAACAAAATTCTAAAATTTCGTATAATGAACACGATAATATATGATCGCTACTTAAAATAATCAATTTACCCAAATAAATACTTTGAAAATCCTTTATTCGGATAAAATAAATGTTGTAATTTTATTTGAAAATCGAAGAAACTCCGAATTAAACATAGTTATGGAGGGAAAAAATTAGGTGTCAACAATGTTCAAAAAGACACTAGATTTTCAGTTTCATAGATTTTCTGATAGTGATTGGGCTGGTTGCTCAGATGATATGAGAAGCACCTCAGGTTACTATTTTAGTTTTGGTTCTAGAATATTCTCTTGGTGTTCAAAGAAACAAGATGTTGTGGCTCAATCAACAGCCGAAGCAGAATACATTGCAGCTGCTTTAGCTGTGAATCAAGTGCTTTGGATTCGGAAGCTGCTGGCAGATTTGTACATGAAGCAAAAGAAGAGCACTGAAATTCTTGTGGATAATGAAGCTACAATTTCAATTGCAAATAATCCTGTCTCTCATAGAAAGACAAAACATTTCAAGATCAAGCTTTATTTCTTAAGGGAGGTGCAAAAGAATGGAGACATAAACATGGTGCACTGCAGAACTGATTTCCAGAATACTGATATTTTAACTTAGTCTCTACCTAGAGCAAGATTCGAGTTTCTCAGAGAAAGACTTGGTGTTAATGCTCTTGAGTCAAGGAGGAGTGTTAAGATTAGTGCCTCAAGAGCTGCAGATTAGCTATACTACCTGCTGAAATTTAGCTTACAGCTTTAAAGATTGGATTAAGTTTAGGTAAATAAGGCTACAATCATGCAGATTCTGATTTTATAACAGTTGCTGGTCATTAGGCAATAATGTTAGAGATATGATAGCTTATATATATATATATAAAGCAAATCATGGACATGTTGATGTGGCGCTCTCTAAGGGCTTGATTCATATTTATTTATTTTGTAGGTTTTTTGGCCATTTTTTCAATTTCAAAAAAATAAAAATTCACCTTTAAATTATAATAAATATTAAAAATAATCATATTTAATTACTTTCATCATTAATACTATTAATGATATTTATATCATTTCCTTAAATATACCTTTTCCTTTTTTTATTCTTTTTATTTTCTTTTTTTATTTAATCCAAGAAATTAGCTTTTATAATTTATAACTCCTTAAATGTAGCACTATTTCTACAGAAACTGATTTGTCATTTTTTTTGAATTTTTAATTTCTACATAAATTGATTAGTCATTTTTTTGTATTTTTAGATATTTTTCTCAGCTCCAAAGAGTTTTTTTTTTCTTTCTCCTCCGTTTATGAAAAGATATTTTCCTATTATTCTCTCCAATTTTTGCTCTTTCATATTTATTAATTTAATTTATAATTTATGTACTATACATAAGATTTTTGCTCATTATTCTCTTCAAGTTTTGCTCTTTCATATTCACTTATTTAATTTAATTTATAATTTATTTATTATATGTTCATATATCTCCTTGAAACTCTTCCATTATAGACCAATAAAGACTTATAAATTTGAAGGAACCAAATAAATATTATTAAATTTTAATTAATAATGGTAATCATAACTAACTTAATGCTTATTGACACATCAATTTCTTATAATTATCTGGTCACTTCAACTTCACATAAGTTACCAATAATACCTATAAAATATCACTGAGACTATTTGCTTCTTCATATCTAAAATCTCACAAAATCAGAGAAATCATTAATTTATATTTTTTATTTTGATATTGGGTTGCTTTTTATTTTTTGCCATTGTCATCAACATGTAAAATTCTTGGATAAGATCAAAAATAAATATTATCATTTTGTCATTTATAATTATTTTTATATTTTTATCACTACTTCACAGTCATGATTTCAATTTTTTTCTTTACCAACTCTTCAAAGTTGTTGTTAGCAAGCATGACGATAATCAAATCAAAAGAGAACATGGTAACCTAAACTTTCTACTTCTTATGTTTGTACTAAGTACTATTTAGAGATATAGTGTTATAATTGTAACTAATGATTACCTTTAAAAAATTTAATGATTACTAAGTTATTATCGTTAACTAATTGTCACTATTTTTTTTTGATGTAGTGCATCACTATACAAATTTTCGAAGCATCTAGCATATTTCTTACAACTATTACGACAAATTGAAATTTATATTTTTTTATTTTGATTGACGGTTCTATCTTTGTGAATATGCGACGAAAATCATAATTATATGGTATTTATATTAAATAATATAAATACATTGTTTATGAAATCTGTTATATTTAATTTTAAATGAGAAGTTATAATTATTTTTGTCTGTTGTCATGGTGTGAACGATACTCTAATCGTCGAGGAATGTTTAAAGGAGTAATCATATGAAAGAGATCCTTGTAGAAGTATCATAGCATTTGTATCTTCTCAGATCAACACAAATAATAATTACGAATTTTGTTACATGAGGGGCCTCAATTTCTTTTTCATAACCTTTCATTCATGTTCATAGTTTATTCTCCCCGTTGTATATTTTTTTATGCCATTATTAATGCAAATAATTTTTTTTAATTATTTTTTACGAGTATAACTAATAGGATGTGAATTATTAAAAGGATCTGATAGGGATGTTGAATGGGAAATTATCTCATTGTATTGAAATTGATTATTTTATTCATTAATTCTGCATATTTGAATGGTTGGTTTTAATTTTTGAAAAATATAAAACTAATAAATTTAATTATATTGATTTTGAAAAAAATGTTTGGTTAAATTCAGATCATTATTGCATCTTACATTTGGGTTCAAGATTCACTCCTCAATGAAAGTGGGTGTTGAAATAGTTTGTAACCACCTCCCGGTCGTTTGCTGAATTTTCTCATTTCTCTGTTTTAGTGTTTTCTATAGTTGATACATAATTTATGACTTATGGTGATGAGTAGTACCAATTCTTGAGGTGTTTGAAAGTTTTGGGTATTTTTAATAATTATTTAATTAATATATTAATTATTTATTTATGTGTGGTTAATATAAGAATTGAATTAAATAGAAAGGGTTTACCTGTATAACAATAATATAATACCCTCCCCCCCAGAAGTGTGAAACAAAAGCAGTGGTTGGGCGCAGCAGTTAGCAGTACCATATTTTTTCATTCGTGGTTGTGGAAAGGGTCTCTCGACATCCCCAGGTTAGAAAAATTGAGCAAATTACTACTTTGTTTGTTAGCAGTACCATATTTTTTCATTCGTGGTTGTGGAAAGGGTCTCTCGACATCCCCAGGTTAGAAAAATTGAGCAAATTACTACTTTGTTTGATAATGGTGTGAGGTGTTAAGGCATGGGGTAAGTTGGTATTTAATGATCTTGCAATTATTCCCAAACATTGAAAGGTCAATAGTGGAAAATAATGATAGCAATCATTACCTGTAATGATTGAAAAGTGGCAAGTAAGAATCTGTAGAGAAATTGATCAAACTTTTGTTACTATCGTGTGCTGCCAACGTTTTTGTTTTCATTAGGTTGTAGAAAAGTTAGAAGATTAATTATGTATAAATGATTAAAGCTTAAGTTGTTAATGATTAGTGGATTATTCGTCCTTATTAAGAATTGGGAATATTGACAATTTGGTTGACAGTTTGAGGATTAAGAAAAACAGTGAAAGAATTGCATGCTTCGTTCGCTTTTATTTTATTTTATGTTTTTCTTCGAGAATTGTAGTATTAATTTCTTATCGTATTTACAATTATAATTGTGATCAAATTAAGTTTTAGGTCTAGAATTTTAGGAGTATGAATTTATAAAATGGGTGTTACTAGATTCCTATTCATTCGAGAATTATATTTTTGAACAGATTTGGACCTTTCAAAAACTTTACGGAAGGGCAAGACCTTGACAAATTATCTCGCGTGTGAATTCTTCGGTTGAGGTAGGTTATGGTTTAATTGGAGTTTAAACTCGATTTAATTTTGTATACTCCTAAATTAGATACTTGTTGATTGGTATTCAGACATGCTTGAAATTGATGATGTTTATATTGTTGAGGCGTGTATACATGATTATTGAAAATTTACCTCATTGAATTGTCTTATGACTTTAAGTATACTCGTAAACTTGGTAAATTGTATTGTATGTTGTTAGGTAGTGTAAATTTGATATTGATATTACTTGTTTATATTGGATCGGGTACCATACTGCTACGGATATGTAGATGTTAGATCGGGTACCACGCCGGTACGGATATGTATATGTTGGATCAGGTACCACGCCGGTACAGAATATAGATATTGGATCGGGTACCACGCCGGTACGGATATGTATATGTTGGATCGGGTACCACGGCGGTACGGATATGTATATGTTGGATCGGGTACCACGCCGATACGGATAAGTATATGTTGGATCGGGTACCACACTGGTACGGATAAATATATATTGGATTGGGTACCACGCCGGTACAGATATATTTATTCTGGATCGGGTACCACGCTGGTATGGATATGTATATGTTGGATTGGATACCACACCGGTACAGATATGTATATGTTGGATCGGGTATCACACCGGTACGAATACGTATATGTTGGATCGGGTACCATGCCGATACGGATATGTATATGTTGGATCGAGTATCATGCCGGTACGGTACATGAACATAGATTGTTCCCTATAGGTCATAACTATTTGAACAAAAATAAGTCTCGTAGCATGATTCTATGGATATTTATAGTATGGTTGATACTCTTGATGGTTATGTGACTTATTTGTGAGCACTTTTGACCTGTTGTTGTTGTATTATTGATTCATTGAATATTTGTTATGTGATGATGTCTGTCTACTTGTTATCTGATTTATGTTGTGTACATGCTATTAAATTGAGTTGGCCTATGATACCTACCAGTACATAGTGGTTTGTACTGATACTACCCTGTACTCTTCTTTTGCTGAGTGCAGAAAGTGTTCTAAAGGCTCAGACATGACCTCACCTCTAGAGTTTGATAGCAGATCTTGATCCAAAGGTGAGCATTCCGTCTCCAGGCTGCCATTGGTTATCTTATTTGTTCTTGTCCATCTTTTGGGCAATGAAACATTCTTTATTTACTTTATTTTTGGGTATCTCTTTAGACATGATCTTTGTTTGTAGTTCTTGTACGATGACTTTCGGGTCTTGGAGATTTTAGTAAGTAGTTTGTTTTACTTCCGCATTAAAATGATTAGCCCTGGGTTATTGTTATTATGTTGATTTTATAATAATATCATCTTAATATTGATTAAGTGATTAGGTAATGGTTCAGTTTAGATGGTTCTCCCACAGGAAGATTAGTGTGGGTGTCACTCATGGCCATTTGGGTCGTGACAAAGTTGGTATTAGAGACCTAGATTTGTCGATCTTGTCGTACAAGAATATGTCTAGTAGATTCTTGCGGAATAATAGGGAGACGTCTGTACTTTTCTTTGAGAGGCTATAGGACACTAGGAAAATTGAAATTCTTCTTTGTTACATGCTATTACTTGAATTCAATTGGTATCTAGCGATTCCAATTGGTATCTATTAATAAGAAAAAATGCCAAGTAGAATTTCGTAGATTGGTGTGTAGGGCTCCACACCCAATCTTCATAAGGCTATGAGGCATGTAGAAGTCACTTTTCTTTCTTTCTCTTCATCGTGACGTCCTAATCTTGGACTTCTAGATTTAATCCAATTGGTATCTAGACAATTCCAATTGGTATCTTAATAATTTTGAATCAAAATCTAAGAGATTTCAATTGGTATATGTTAATAAGGTTTAAAAGTTATTGTTAATAGATAAAGACTTGTGAAAGTTGTGAACTTATTGATTGCTTGTGTTTGATATTTGGCTAAACTTATGTTGCTAGATTTTTGTCATTCTTGTGAATTATTTTTGTTAAGTGATGAAAATTGACTAAGTTATTTTTGTAAATAAATATGATAGCATTATTTGATTTCCTGTTATTGTGAAACTAGAAATTCTATGATGCTTATTTATTTTTGGTACTATTATACTGATGAGATTGATGGTATGAGAATTGAGAGGATGATATGAGAATATGATGTCAAGAAAAGATGGTGAAAAGGTGACATGAATAAAAGACTGAGGTGATAGGTGTTTTCAGTAATGAGAAATTCTTGTTAATGATGTTGTGGATGGATCCTTGTGTAGTTCGATTATTTGATATTATTTGGGGATCCTTATGCGGTCCAGTTAATTAGATCATATTTAAAATTTTTGTGCAGTTCTATTATTGAAATTATAATAGGTTCCTTGTAAGGACTAGCTAAGTGACATTATCTTTGAGTTCCTTATGTGAACGAATTCTTAATGCTTGGCAAAATAATGAGTTTTAAATAAAAGTAACAAAAACTAGTAGAGGTTGTTGATGCCTATAGAATTTGATCGATGACTTGTATGGAATATGATATTAGTGATGAGACTATCAATGACCTATAATCGATTTATTTTATTTGACCATGCTTATGTACTAGTGGTGTGAGGACCACCCTTGAGGTGATTAAGAGTTAAGTAAAGCCCGCAATTAAAATATTATTAGGTAGAAATGAGAATGACTATGTATATCTTAAATTGGCGTTAGTGATATAAGAGAGGTTTGGCTTGACGTGAAGTGTGTGTCGTTTTGAGTTAGTGATTGTCAGGACATAAGTTGTAGCTGTGGATTTATGCATTAGAAAAAATTTTGAGAAGACAAATTATTATTGACTTGACCTTGTGGTTGAATTATACATTTGCATGTCCCACAAAGTTGGCTGATATATGACACTTTTAGAGGATAGTAATTTCCATGATAGTGACAATGCAAAATCAAATGGCTTAGTTACATTCATAAAATAATTAAGGATGATCCTGAATGGGAGAATAAATAAATTATTAAATGACATGATTGATCTTTCCTTGAGTGATACTTGGTGGATATTTCTTGTTGAGTGGTTAAGGTGTGATGATTAGATGGATATTAATAATGTTATGGAGGATAGTGTGTCGTATGCTTTAATTCTGTGGAACCCATAAAATGGCATATTTATATCCCTTTTGAACCCTGTTGCTTTTTCTCTCTAGTTTAGATTAATTGTAGCGTTGTTATGATGTAAACCTATGTTTGAGATGCGGTTTTAGTATTTGAAGCATGATTTGTATATTTAGCCTTAGTGGGCTAGTGTGGTTGTCTTGAAACCGTAAGTTAGGTAGATTTGACTTGAGTATCTTGATTCTAGTTGAAGCTGCTATCTTAGGCTTGAATATGGCTTACTTAACATCTAGAAGATGGACTAGATACCTTAGCCAAGTTTGGGGCATAGTGTGCCTAATTATGGAAATTGAGAATTAGAAGTTGGATCGGCTGGCCCACTTAGGCTTAAACTTTGTTAAGTTTTGTGGACTTAGTTGCAGATATTAGACATAAATGAGGCTTTTAAACCTTAGAATAAGGTTACTTCGCAACTTGGTAACTATTATTAATGTTACCGAATTATGGCTTTTGAGTTATAGTTATGATACTTCCTGTGAAAGTGATATTGGGCATTTAGAGATGATATTCCTCCTAAATATATTATGTGGCCTTTAGAGATGTTATTTCCTCATAGACTTGATGATTAGCCTAGAGAGATGTTATTTCTTCTTACATATGCATATTGGCCTAAATAGATGATATTCCTCATAGTCATGATGTATGACCTATCGATATAAGATATCCTATAGACGATTACATGTCTATCTATATTATTTCTCCAATATGTGAGATACCTCTTATATGTGAGATGATTAGAGATATGCTATGGCTTATAAATATGATAATTGATATGAGTTTCGAATATGTATATGGACCTAAAGCCGTGATTATAATGTTGTGACTATTTCGTATAAATTAATGGGCCAAGGGTTGTGTATGATAATGATTGAATATCCGAGGAGTGTTTATCAGTGTAAAGGATACTATTACAATTTATAAATACATATATGTTTGTATACACATCTCTCTGGTATGGGACAGAGGAAGATACGGTATATTGCTATTGATTGGATACTGGTGATGGCTAGGAATCTAATGTATTAGTTAATGAATCTTGCTTAGTTTAAACATGATAGATAGTGATGGTTAATGCGTGATCTATGGTGAGGTAGGTTCTAGCATAGGTGAAGATTAGTTGGTATTAATTACTATGTTCGTGATGTTGATTAGTCGATAAACAAGGAATTGTGTGTGAATGAGTCTAGATAATTAAGAGATGTTGGTCATAAGAGGTGACTAGTTAATAACTTTTAATAGTTGCTAAATGGTTAACTAATAAATAGTTAAGCAAGGATTAGTTGGTAAACGATGTTTATATAATGAATGGTGTTTATTTCTAAAAGAGGTTAGGTGATAAGTAGTAATGTATTGTTTAGTAATGATTAATGGATATAGAATGATTAGTTGATAATAATGAATGGTGGATAAATGACAGTTTTGGTCTAGTGATGAACCTTGACTAGATGTTAGATGTTGTCTATAAATAGTGGTTAGTTGCTATTCTAGAAATAAGAATTATGTTTAGGCTAATAACTAGAGGTTATGTGATGACTAGTGAACTACTGATTCTATTATAATAAGTGTTAGTTAGCTAAGAATGAGTAATTGGGAAGTATTGTCTAGATAGATATTCTATGGTGAATGACTATTTTTTTTGTATGAGTATTTTAGTGTGATGATATTGATACCCGATAAGGTCGGAGGATACTGTTGTGATGATGTTGATATCCGGAGAGGCCGGAGAATATATTTATGATATGTTGATACCCGATAAGGTCGGAGGATACTATTGATAATATGTTGATATCCGAAAAGGCCGGAGGTTGATTAGAATGGTAATGGTCCTGATGAGGATAATTATGATGAGTTATGATATTGATTATGTACTTTGCATTCATTCCTGCATGTGCATCACCTATCATCAGTATGCACCTATATTTATCAACTGGTATAGGACGGTTGCATATATATGGGTGAAAAATATGCCTTGTGTTGTTGTATACTGATTAAACCTTCCGAATTTAGGGCGGTAGGGGTGAGCATAGGCTCGGCTAGGTATTTGATTGTCCATAAGTTAAGGACTAAGGAGATTGTGACTGTGAAGGTCCAGTGGAAGAATCGTCCTATTGAGGAGGTCACTTAGGAGACCGAAGTAGACATGCATAACAAGTATCCACATTTTTTTGTTGATTTAGGTAATTTCTTGTTTCCCCTTATCGTCTGTTATTTTTTCGTTCGGGGACAAACGATTGTTTAATTGGTATCTGATGTAACGACCCTCCTGGCCATTAGTGAAATTTTCTCATCTTCTCTATTTTAGCGTTCTCCGTAGTTGATACATAATTTATGACTTACTGTGATGAGTAGTACCAATTCTTGAGGTGTTTGAAAGCTTTGGATATTTTTAATAATTATTTAACTAATAAATTAATGGGTCAAAATAACTATTTATTTATTTATGTGCGGTTAATATAAGAATTGAATTAAGTAGAAAGGGTTTACCTTGTATAACAATAATATAATACCCACAGAAGTGTGAAACAAAAGCAGCGGTTGGGCATAGCAGTTAGCAGTACCATATTTTTTCATTCGTGGCTGTGGAAAGGGTCTCTCGACATCACCAGGTTAGAAAAATTGAGCAAATTACTACTTTGTTTGATAATGGCATGAGGGGTTAAGGCATGGGGTAAGTTGGTGTTTAATGATCTTGCAATTATTCCCAAACATTGAAAGGTAGATAGTGAAAAATAAAGATAACAATCACTACTTGTAATGATTGAAAAGTGGCAAGTAAGAATCTGTAAAGAAATTGATCAAACTTTTGTTACTATCGTGTGCTGCCAACGTTTTTTTTTTTCATTAGGTTGTAGAAAAGTTAGAAGATTAATTATGTATAAATGATTAAAGCTTAAGTTGTTAATGATTAGTGGATTATTCGTCCTTATTAAGAATTGGGAAGATTGACAATTTGGTTTGCAGTTTGAGGATTAAGAAAAACAGTGAAAGAATTGCATGCTTCGTTCGCTTTTATTTATTTATGTTTTTCTTCGAGAATTGTAGTATTAATTTCTTATCGTATTTACTATTATAATTGTGATCCAATTAAGTTTTAGGTCTAGAATTTTAGGAGTATGAATTTATAAAAATGGGTGTTACTAGATTCCTATTCATGCAAGAATTATATTTTTGAACAGATTTGAACCTTTCGAAAACTTTACGGAAGGGCAAGACCTTAATTAATTAGCTCGCGTTTGAATTCTTCGGTTGAGGTAGGTTACGGTTTAATTGAAGTTTAGACTCTATTTAATTGTGTGTATACTCCTAAATTGGATACTTGTTGATTGGTATTCAGACATGTTTGAAATTGATGATGTTTGTAGTGTTGAGGCGTGTATAAATGATTATTGAAAATTTTCCTCATTGAATTATCTTATGACTTTAAGTGTACTTGTAAACTTGGTACATTGTATTGTATGTTGTGAGGTAGTGTAAATTTGATATTGATATTACTTGTTTATGTTGGATCGGGTACCACGCAGGTACGGATATGTAGATGTTGGATCGGGTACCACGCCGGTACGGATATGCATATGTTGGATCGGGTACCACGCCGGTACGGGTATGTAGATGTTGGAACGGGTACCACGCTGGTACGGATATGTGTATGTTGGATCGGGTACCACGCCGGTACGGATAAATATATATTGGATCGGGTACCACGCCGGTATGAATATGTATATGTTGGATCGGGTACCACACTGGTACGGATATGTATATGTTGGATCGGGTACCACGCTGGTACAGATATGTATATGTTGCATCGGGTACCAAGTCGGTACGGATATGTATATGTTGGATCGGGTACCACGTCGGTACGGATATGTATATGTTGGATCGAGTATCACGTCGGTACGGTACATGAACATAGATTGTTCCCTGCAGTTTATGACTATTTGGGCAAAAATAAGTCCCATAGCATTTGTGTACATATTGTGTTGATTCTGTGGATGTTTATAGTATGGTTGATACTCTTGATGGTTATGTGACTTGTTTGTGAGCACTGTTTGACCTGTTGTTGTTGTATTATTGATTCATTGAATATTTGTTATGTGACGATGCCTGTCTACTTGTTATTTGATTTTTGTTGTGTACATGCTATTAAATTGAGTTGGTCTATAATACCTACCAGTACATAGTGGTTTGTACTGATACTACCCTGTACTCTTCTTTTATTAATCATTCTTTTTTTTTTTTCTTATTTGATTTTTTTTCCTTTTTGTACTTATTTTCTTTTTCATTTTTTCTATTTATATTTTTTGTATGTTTAAAAAATATGACTACTCGAGGACATGTCATGAATGATAACTTAAATACCACAATAGTTTATCGTATTTGTATTCACACCATAATTTATCTTTTTGTATTTGTTGATACAATTGTATTTGTATTTTAAAGTTCACGCTTGTATTTATATTTTGTAGTTCGCATTTGTATTTGTACTTTATAGTTCGCACTTGTATTTGTATTTGTTAGTTCGCACCATTATTTATATTTTATTCAATTCGCACTTGTATTTTAAAGAATTGTTTTGTATTTGTATTTTATAATTGACTGCATTTTGTATTTGTATTTTGTGATTTTATTGTGTTTGTATTTTTATTTGTATTTATATTCTATTTTTGTCGATGCATTTGTATTTTTAAAGAATTATTTGTACTTGTAAGTTGATCGCATATTGTATTTGTATTTGTATTTTGTATTTTATAATTGACTGCATTTTGTATTTGTATTTTGTGATTTTATTGTGTTTGTATTTTTATTTGTATTTATATTTTATTTTTGTCGATGCATTTGTATTTTTAAAGAATTATTTGTACTTGTAAGTTGATCGCATATTGTATTTGTATTTGTATTTGTAATTTCATTTGTTTCATTTATTTGTATTTGATTTTGTAGTTGAAAACATCATTTGTATTTTTAAAGAATAGAAAAAGAATTACCATTTTTCTTTTTATGAACACTTGTATTTACATTTACTGATACAATTTGCATTTTATTGATGCAAATGGAACAATAAAAATAATAAATTATATAAATACAAATGTTACATTTGTATCAAATGATACATGTTTATACAACTCGAACCATATGCATACAAAATGAAACTTGTTTATATACAAATATAAATGATAAATTTGAAATAGAAATACTAGTGATATATTTGCATTGAATGACACATTCTATATTTATGTATTTTAATCCCAATCAAATACAATTAATCAATATACTTATTTGTATACAACTTTAAATAATAAATTTATTTAAAATATATAGTATGATAAAAATAAATATAAAATATAAAATAAAATAACAAATGAGAGAAAAAATATATAAAAAAAAAAAAGAGAAGGAAAAAAATGACAAAAAGGGAAAAACGGAAAAGAACCAAAGAAAATACAAATAAAAGACTGCAAAAAAAAGGGAATAAAGAAAAAGATGAAAAAATAGAAAGAAAATATAGAAAAGGAGAAAAATAAAAAGGAAAAAATGAAAGAAAAAGAAAAGAAACAAAAAAAGAAAAAACGAAAAAGAAAGAAAATGGAAAAAAACAAAAAAGAAAGAGAAAAAGAAAAAAAGAAGAAGAAAAACTTGAAAGAAAAAAGATGAAGAAAGAAAAATAGAAGGTAGAGATTTAGAGAAAATAAAAGAGAGAGGTTATGGATTATATTTAATTGACAAGATAGGCTATGAATTGTAATTAATTAAAACTTATGCTAAATAAGATAATTACGAGTCTATGTTTGTTAAGACACGTATCCCCCTCTTTTTTTTAGCAAACATGTCAACTATTTTGAGAATAAGTGGCTCTTTAGCCTTTTCATTTTGTTCCTAAATAAGTGACGTTTTAGATAATCAAGAAGAGATTAATGGTGTTCTCCAATCTTACCGTGGAGAAATTATTAAAGTGTTACGTCTTTTTTTAAGGTATTTATTAAGGATAACTTAGTAAAAGTAATTTTGTTGTTTAAGAATGAATAATTTTTTTAAAGAGTATGACTAAGCTAAAACAATCACTTGTTTAGAAACGAAGTGAGTATATAACTTCTTAAATTCTATCACCGATAAATATCAATGTAATAGGACTGTCTTAAACTAAGGTAGTTAAATTTCAACTTTTTTCAAGGATGATTCTTTTGGTATTATACATAATTAAGAAATATGATATAGCCTTATAGGTGGTCCAAGAAAACGTAACATTAAAGTTAACCTATTGTAAAACGTACACGGAGTTGCAACACTCTCAATGTTGGAAAACACCAATTTTGTTATGCCATTCTCTTTGGGAAATCATGTTGGATTCTTTTCAGTTTATTTGGTAGAGAGTTGGGTCAATTTTTCGTACTTGCTTCAGGTTATGATACATATTACAATTTGTATATATCAATGTGCACCCTTTCTTCTAGTGCCTCATGATTTACTAGATTATTGATTTATCAAACACTTATCCGTTACTCTTATTTATATTGCCCGCTAGGCGAGCAACGATCATTGTCCTGATTTTTCTTTCTATTGCTATAGCCTATAATCATGATCTATGAAAGCTCCAACTCGCAATTGCAATTATGGTCTTAAGTATTACATAATAATAAAAATCTATGATTAATAATAAATGAAAGTTTAAAATAACTCAGACTAATAATGAAATAGTGCCATATAAAATTGTTTTTGAAGCTATAAATAAATAACTAGAAATTTTTTCTCTTTAATTTGTTAAGTTTTTCTTTATATGAGATAGTGATATGGACTGCGTACACTTTATCCTTCCCAGATCTCATTTTGTGAAAATACACTAAATATATTATTCCCGTAACTAGGTTAAGTTTTTAGATGAGTTCATGTATGCTTCGACAATATATTTTGGAATACAACTGATCAATAATTAACTATTAGATTCTAATTGAATTGATCTTGATGTGATGTTATTTGTATCAAACTCTAAAAACTCTCAGACTTTTCCTTTTTTTTAGATTAAAAATTAGAGGTGAAGCTCAACTCCCAAGGTAAATCAATTAAAAACAGGTTAATGACAGTTTAGCTAGTTGTTAATGACGGCTTTTTGACGCCTTAACCCTGCTGGTCGGTTCTGCAGGGAATAATGTTTTTATTAAATTACAGTTATCAGTAAGAATATTCGACTCTATTGGTCAAGCTACTTTCCACATAGCTTTAGGTATCAAATTTATTAAACAATGTCGTGGATTTTAGACTTTTAAAAATATTCAATCCCTTTCATTTTACCTGACCCTTATTGACCTGATCTGCCTCTTAAGAAATTAATAATGAGAGGTACACTTTTTGTTTTAAAATAGTCAACATTTGTTGACTTTTTAAAAAAAAAAAATTGGGGTTAGAGGAACGAAAATGGGGAAAGGGATTACAATGTGGGAAATGAACCCTCACCAACAAGGTGAGAGTTCAGGTAACTAACTAATTAAGCTACTAAGATTCTCCTGACACTTGTTGACTTGACAATCTCTTTAAGAAAATATTTACTGTGAATTTATTTTTATCAAATTAGTCTTATTAATTATGCTTTAAAAATATAAAATTGACTATATACACTTTTTGTAGTCATTTAATGATAGAGGTGATATTGGAAGAATATAATAAAATTATTTTAATTTCATAAATGGGACAACTAAATCAAAATAAATATTTTTAACAAAAGGACCAATTAAATCGAAATAGAGAAATTTATAACCTTAATGATATTAGGACTCTAAATTTAACTACTATTACTATTTTATGTAACTATTTAATAATGAGAATAGAAAGCGAAGCATATGCATAAAATTCTCTTGGTCTAATAAATTGAACAATTAAATCGAAATAATTTCAGTAAAAAGGCTAAGTAAAATGAAAGTGAAGGAATATATAAAATGTTCAATTTAAACCACTTTACTAGTCTATAGACTCTATACTTCATATTTGTTTAAGACATATTTTAAGTATGTGGTGGTTCACCTACACCAATTATTGTCAATATTAAATTATTAATCCTTAATTAATCTGCATGGCAACTACAAAGTTGACTTCATCATATCTAAGTTCTTGTGCCACTAAGTATAGTAATAAGCAAAATAATTGAGTTAGGTAAGAGTTCAAAGAAAAAGGTCATGCGTTGAGTTACTATATTATATAATATCTCTTTCTCGGTATATAAACGTAACCAAAGAGATCTATCAAATTATCGATTGCCGCATTGCTATGAGTTGTTAAAAGTTTTGAGCTTATGATCACTCATTTTATTTTATAATCGTGTTCAGGTCATCTTTCGCACACTTTGATTAAAGTTATTGGATATTTGCCATCTCTCACCACCAACAAATATCAGATAACTTTGTCCATCAAGGTTTAGTCACCATAATAGTAGTATATATACTCGCTAAAATTTATTCACTATATGGTAAAGTCATAAAATTATATTTTGTTTCATGAAAGATGATTAAATTGTACCCGTTATAATAGTAAATTCGTTGAATTTTTCCCACTATATTAACAACTGACAACTAAAGTGTTTTAGAAGAGAATAATTCTATCAATTGTATTTGTATAATTCAGATTATACGTATTTATGGGTACAAAATAAAAGTAGTTACAAGAGATAAGAAGTCTACATTAAATTGAGTCATCCCAAGGTTGTTTTGATAAGGTTGAGTTATCCTTTTGATTTTGAATCTGATCGGATAGGATTATCCTTAACACTCCCCCACAAGATTGAGGATCCATCCAGGAGACCAATTTTGGACCTGTTGATCTGAAACTGATTCTTAGATAAGGGCTTTGTAAGAAGGTCAGCGATCTGATCCTTTGAAGAGATGTGAGATATTCAAAGAGCATCTTTTTGAACCAAATCTCTAACAAATGGATGTCAATTTCCAGGTGCTTCATTTTGGAGTGAAGAACAGGATTTTGACAAGTGTATACGGTAGAGATGTTATCACAGTATATTGTGGGAGGTGGAATCGGATAACCAAGTTCCTTCAAAAGAGATTTAACCCATTGAACCTCGGCAGTTGTTGGAGCAACGGACCTATATTCGGCTTCAGTGGACGATCTAGCAACTATCTTCTGCTTTTTGGAACTCTAACTGATTGGAACATGGCCAAAATATAAAAAGAACGCAGAGGTTGATGTTCTATCTGATGGATCATCGGCTCAATCGGCATCAGAGAAAGCATGAAATTTTAAAGAAGACTGTGGAGTAATATGGAGACCAAAGTCAATAGTAGATTTCAGATATTTGAGAAGACGCTTAAAAGCCAGCCAATGAAGATGATTAGGACAATGCATGAACTGGGAGAGTTTGTTAACAGTAAAGACAATATCAGGCCTCGTAAAATTTAAATATTGCAAACTTCCAACCAGTTGGCGATAATGAGTGGGTTCAAGAGCATTTTTTATACAACGTGACTTGAGTAAAGAACATGTTGTGGCAATTGCAGTTGACACTTCTTTAGCACCCTCTATGTTTGCATGCTAAAGAATATTTCTAACATAATGATGTTGAGAAAGTAAAATGCCTTTTGAAGTTTTGTGAACATCAACACCAAGAAAGAGAGGCAACTCGTGGGGATCTTTTAATGAGAACTGGGCTCCAAGGGATTGAATAAACCACTTAATGAAGGATGAGTTGTTACCTGTAACAATGAGATCATCCACATACACTAAGAAATAGCAACATGTAGTACCTTGACAATATATGAAAAGAGAGTGTTACTTTATGATTGTCGAAGATCAAACTTCAAGGTAATTGACCGTAACTCTTGGTACCAGGCCATCGGAGCTTGCTTGAGACTGTAAAGAGCCTTGACTAATTTACAAACATGGTGTTGTTTGGCAGGATCAGTGAATCCAGGTGGTTGTTTCATGAACACATGTTCTTCTAATGGACCATGTAAAAAAGCATTGTTCACATCCAATTGAATGAGAGGCCAACAATGTGTAACAGCTAAAGTAAGAAACACACGAATTGTCACCGACTTAACCACTGGTATGAATGTCTCACTAAAATCAATTCCAGGTCGTTGGTTGTATCCCTTCGCAACCAACCGAGCATTGTATTTTTTAAGTGAACCGTCTGCATTTCTTTTGACCCTAAAAATCTACTTACAACCGACTAAATTCTGTTGAGAATCAGGAGGGACAAGAATCCAAGTACCATTTTTAACTAATGCATTGAATTCATCAGACATTACAGAGCACCACTAAGGATTGGCCAGAGCTTGTGCAACTGTTGTTGGTTCCAGTACTTCTGGTAAAGGATGTTTAGTTACATGATGGACAGATTTAGGTTTGTAAATATTATTCTTAGAACGACTGAGTGTTTTCCAGTGAAGGGGGAGGAATGTTGCTTTGTGTAGGAATAGAAGGATTCGTACTCGTATTTGAATGAGAATGGTTGGTGTTTTCCATTGAAGATGAAGAATCACAAGGTAATGATGATTGTTTAACAGGAGGATTAGAAGATGAAGATGTGGGAAATGAATTAGATTGGAATGGGATTATAGTGTGAGAAGATTCACTACAAGGGATAGCATACCAATTTAAATTGCATTTTGAATCTGAAGGATGGGTTTGATATGGAAAAATATTTTCAAGAAAGACAACATGACGTGAGGTTACGTATTTTTTAGATTTTAAGTTATAACAAACATATGCACTCTGATGCAAAGAGTAACCAAGAAATATGCAGGGGACAAAATTGACATCAAATTTAGACTTGGTATAAGGACAAAGACAAGGATAACAAAGACAACCAAAGACACGCAAGGATTGATAATTGGGTGAACGATTAAAAAGCTTTTGATAAGGAGAAGAAAACTGAAGAAGTGGTGTGGAAAGACGATTAATAAGGTAGGTGGTTGTTTTGAATGCAAAGGACCAAAACAAAGAATGCAGAGAAGAAATTTGCAGTAACGTAAGGCCAGTTTCAACTAAGTGACAATGGCGACGTTCTGCAGCCCCATTGTGTTGTGGAGTGTGAGGCGGTATTTGCAGATGATTTATTCCACAAGATTGAAAATATTTTTTGAGTGCAATATATTCTCCACCCCCGTCGGTGTAAATCGATTTTATCTTGACATTAAAGTTATTTTCGACAAGTTTTTAAAAAGGTGGAAAGATAACATACACGCATGATTTAGCCTTTAAAGAAAAGAACCAGATATATTTTATGTAATGGTTCACAAAGATAATATAATAACGGAATCCATCAATTGATTGCACAGGGGCAAGACCCCATAAATCAGAATATAATAACTCAAGAGTTCTACTGCTTGTTAGAGAAGAAACGCCAAAGAATTGACGATGACTTTTATTACATTGGCAAGGATTACAAAGAAACGATTTACTAGAAGATGCTGGTAATTGAAACTTTGAAAAAATTAAATTAAAGATCCTAGCATTGGGATGACCAAGACGTTGATACCAGAACTCTGATGAAAGTTGAATGTTGAAGGAGACAGGATTATTTGAAACATCAGAAAACAAAAGCTTGTACAAGGATTGATCAAGTGGGCCTTTGAACTGAATCTCCCCGTGAACTGATCCTTCATAAGAAAATAGTCAGAGAAGAACTCAATTGACACCTAGTTAGAATTACAAAACTTGAATACAGATATGAGGTTGGTTTTAGCGGAGGGAACACACAAAATATTAAAAAGATGAAATTTTTTGGTAGGGAGAGAAATAGTACTAGAACCAATATGCGAGATGGACAAACCTGAGCCATCAATTTGGTGTAGCTCGTCACTACCATCATATGGTGAATGAAGCGAAAGGTTGCCTAAGTCATTAGTGATATGATGAGATGCACCAGTGTCTAACAACTATTGTTGATCGGATCCTGAATTAGCATTAGAGTAGTGTGCTTGAGGATTCTGTGAAAATAACTCCCTAAAATAGTCACGTGCTCGATAACACCATTTTACATGATACCCCAATTTATCATAAAATTGACATTGAACTTTGGCTTGAGATCTCATGCCTTGAGGTTGTTGTCTTGGTGCATAACTTTGAGGCTTATATGATGAGGAGTTCACTGGAAAACCAGCATTAGCATTTTCATATTGAAAATACTGGTTCTTCCCCGAATTACCTTGTTTTTTGCTGATACGAAGATTTAGTATTTGTACCCTTGCGGACATGATTTGCTGAGATAGGAGTGGTGTCAAATGTGGGATCTATTTATTTCTAATACAATTCATGAGCCAATAACTTGTCTTGGAGTTCATCAAATGATATGATGGAATCTTTAGCATGAATAGCTACAGCAATATCTCGAAATTCAGAGTCAATACCACTAAGAACGTGAACCACAAGATCTACATCAGTAACAGGACTTACGCACAAGGTGAGTTCCTCGGCAATTGATTTGATAAGATGAAGATATTAGCAACTGGGCGTGAATCTCTTTTTGCTCTAAAGAGTTTGTCATGCAATGATAAAATCTGCGTAGCTGATTTGTTTGCAAACACCATTTGTAACTTGGTCCACGCCTCCGCTGAGGTTTTGGCATTTGCGATGGTATTCATCACAAAAAAGGATATAGAGGTAATGATGGCTGGCAAAATTAACTGGTCTTGACAGTCCCAAAATTCATAATCAGGATTAGAGACCTGCTGACCATCTTTATCAATGGTGGTTGGTAGTGACTTGTTGTCGCCAGTGACATAACCCATAAGATTGTGACCACAAAGTAAAGGAGTAATTTGGGCTCTCCAAGTGGGGTAGTTTTGAGAATTGAGTTTCAATGAAAGTTGAGATCCATTGATGGAAATCAGAGTTTTACCAGAAAATTGAGCAAGATTATTTATGCTAGGGGAAGCCATGAGAAAGAAAAAAAAACAATCAGGGTTGTTCAGAAGCAAGTTGGATCACTGCTCCGATATCATAAAGAGTTTTAGAAGAGAATAATTTTGTCAATTGTATTTGCATAATTCAGATTACACGTATTTATGAATACAAAATAAAAGTAGTTACAAGAGATAAGAAGTCTATATTAAATTGAGTTATCCCAGAGGTTGTTTTGATATGGTTGAGTTATCCTTTTGATTTTGAATCTGATCGGATAGGATTATCCTCGACAACAACTACCCATCATGGTGAATTTACTATATTATGGGTAAGTTTAGCTATTTCAGTGTTACAATTAGTGAAGTTTTAGTTACCTTAATGTGACAAAAAAAGTTTAGCAACTTTAATGTTATAGTGGATAAATTTTTAGAAACTTTAATTTGACACAAAATAATTTTGTAGCTTTACTTTACTGTTACATAAAATTAAGTTTAGTCACTATAAATGAAACATACCTAAATTTCGAGATAAACGTTTAGACTTATTGTAGAACTTACTCTTGAATCCAATTATACATTTATAAGATAGTGCATCTACACGAGATATCATCAATCATAATATTAGACAAAGATCCACATCGAACAAGAACAACATTCTACTGGCAAGGTAAACTAGTTATATATTTATGAGATAGTATGTTTGCACGAGATATCATCAATTGTAGTATTGCCAATACTCTACTGGCAAGGTAATCCAGCTATAGATTTATGAGATAGTTTGTCTATGAGATACCATCAATTGTAGTATCCGACAAAGATCCACAGCCAATTTTCACACAATGTTCAAGAAAAGTCTGCTTTTTTATTTCTATTTTCTTTTACTATTCTTTTAAATTCCTTTTGCTGCCTGTCACTGCCCTATACCAAACAGTGGGGTTACAATGTGGGAAGAATATCAATGAACAATTCAGATATTTGATGGAAACTTCTCATCTTTATATAGGAAGAGATTCTCTTAATTGTTTTGCAGACAATATTTCCAACTAGCATCATGCCTTTGTCTCAATATGAGAATTATATGGAAAGTGACTTTTCCTTATTAGGGAATAAATCAGTTTTTTCTGCCACAATAATGATTCAGCTTTACAATTGTTCTTTTAATTCCTTCTTATACCTATATGCTCAAACAGTTTCTGCTTATATACAGCCAAGTTTTGTACTCAGCAAAACAACTGATTAGTCCCAATCACCCTACTATTGGTAGCCAGAAAAAAAAAGTGGTAGGGTAAAAGTAGCAGTAGTAGTAGTACTTCTTGATATTCAAATAAAGCACTTAACCTTTGATTTGCTATTTACACATACATTTCAAAAAAATAAGATTAATAAAGTAAATACAAATGGTTTAGATTTTGTCGAGCCGCAGAAACAACCTCTTGTGGAAATGGAAGGTAAGGCTGCTTACGATAGACCCTTGTGGTCCGGCCCTTCCTTGGACCCAATGCATAGCAGGAGCATAGTGCACCGGGCACGAATGCCCTTTAATCAAGAACATAGCCTAGGCAATGATCTGGCACTGTTATGGCTTGATACTCTTGATTTCAACATCTTTGCCATTTGATTTTGCATTTTCCTGCAAGCTTTCTCCAATTCTAGCACTCTCCATTGCATGCCTTGTAAATGTTCTTTGAGTTTCTCATTCTCAGTCGAAAGATCTAGCTTTCCTGCGTATAGCACGATCTGTTGATCTTCGTTTCCTGGATTTTCTGTATCCACGAAACTACAAGGCGAATCGAGGTATGGGCTGGCTTGATTGGTTTCTTGAAGCAAGTTTTTGAGCTTCACTTGCTGAGTTATGAGAGCTTGTCCAGCAGATTTTAAAGGGAACTTTTTATTCTGAGCAAGGTGTCTACAAGCCCCGGATGACAGCTTCTCGTAGTTCAATCCACTGCATACTTTCATTTTTTCCTCTTCAGATAACCCTGAATGAACCTGCAATTTATCATCGATGATCAAAGTTTGACCAACCAGCTAAATATCGAAACAATGCCTAAATAATTTGCCATATTCTTGAACATGAACTAGTAGTAAATTGATATGTTTGTATCAGTCTAAATAAGCACTAAAATGCAACGAAACTAGCAATAAATTGAAGGCCTCTTAGGAAGGAATCGAAAAGGTATACCTCAAGATACATAACGGTAGCATGGTAGATTGCATCAAAAGAGTCCCTAGCAGATTCGGGGAGTACCCTGACCAGGGCAAGGAACTTGGAAGGTTTTAGACATGGATCAGGAGCAACTTCTGCTATGTACAAGTCCATCAAGCTAGCAACTTTCCTCAATCGAGTTAACGGAATACAACACACCCCTTTGCTGATGAATGATTTCAATAACCTAAGAACTAAATTCACATCATATAAATAACTTGATCCGACAGGTGACGGGAGCAGGAGGTTATCCAAAGACGCTTGATCCAACTGGGAGCCAATCATGCTCTCTAACTCGTTCCTGGAGCACTTGCTTATCTTTAAATTCAGAGTTACTCGAAGCATTCCAAATAAGGTTTTGAAGGAAATGCAGCTTAAATCTAGCAAATAAAGCATCTCAATAACTGTCTCCATGGTCTTGCATTTCTCGTCCATTGTTTTGGCCACTGAAAATCTTGCTTTTTGGTAATAGAACAGGAACTTACTAAGAATCCCATGGTCAAGGTTTTTGGTTACCATTTGCTTTACCAAAGTTTCGATCAAAAAGGGCTCAAAAGCAGCAAGATCCTCAAACCACCATGTTGCTCGAAATACGCTATTTCTCAAGCTCTCTGTACTTTTTGAATCACAAGACAACCTTAATCCAGAGCTGTCAGCAGAAGAAGTTGACGGACAAGGGCTCGTTTCACAGGAAGACGCAACCCTCCCAATAAGAGAATCCAGGTACTTATCAATTACACCTGAAGAGCTCGCCACAGGCATCAAATTTTGACAGAGTCTTAAGGCATCAAGAAGCTCAGACCAAGTCCAATACCTTATGTCTTCAAGCGACTTCTCTGTTAGCTCGAACAGATTTTCGTTCCCAGATACAGATTTCTCCATTTCCATATAAGAGGCAGCACAATACAGAGTTGAAACATTAACTGGATTTATCTCAATCTTCCCTTTGTTGTAACAAAATCTTGTAATGATCTCAAAACTCTCAGCTCCACCAGGAAAGTCATGAAATATCACCTTTAGATAACGCGTCCCTCGTTTCGATTTGCCAAACAATTTGTTTATTTTTCCAGAATAGGAGCATACAACCTTCTGCACAAAATTAACAACAAAACACAATAAGATAACAAAACTAGAATGTTCAACAAATTAAGAATCCACCAAGAATAGTACTCTACTAAATAATTATTTAGGGACCATACTAAAGGCTTATCATTCAATCACTTTGATATTTTTAGGATATAAGAGCATTAAATTAAAACCACCAAAAGCAAAAAACTTAAATTAAATAATCTAAAGAATTATGACAGGTCATTATACTGAAATTAAATTGAGGGAAAAAAGTCTGTGATGTACCAGCAAAGTAGGGAAAGCATAGTAATGAGTAGAAATGAGAGCAACCTTTTTGGGCACTCTAGAAAGATGTGAAAGAAGCAACATTTAAAAGGGGCAAGAACATTTAAACCCCATAATAATAGTAGCATCATCAATAATAAATGAGAGAAAACATATTTACATGTCACATTGGAGAAAAAAGTAGCCAAGAAAGAGAAGTAAGCTAATACAAACTTTAGCCCCACACATCAACAATGTAGGTACAAAATTTAATTTTGTGTTAACAAATGAGTAGCAAAAGTTAAGTACAATAATGTTAGAGAGAGTTGAAAGACAGCAAAGAAATATGTAGGAGAATGATCATGAACTTGAAAATAGCAAGAAATGGAGCCAGACAGACCCAAATTAAACAGAACACTACTTATGAAATTGCAGTCCGCTGCATTAAAACTCTCACTATGGACGTCCAGAGAAAGGGCTGGATTACAAAGGTCTATATTACGCGGTCTTATCCTGCATTTTTGCAAGAGATTAGTTTCACAACTGAAACTAGTTATCACCTCTTGATCACGACAACTTTACCAATTACTCCGATGCTCCCAAACACTATTATGAAAGAAAAAAATAACAATTTTGCATACAGTAATTGGACAAAATAGAGGATAAAAGAAGAGAGCCAAGAACAGAGAATAAGAAAAAGAAATAGAATAACATTAATTGAGAAAACAACAATTTGGACAAAGAAACAAAAAAGAAAGAGGGAGAACAAATTAACAATTTATTTGTTGTTATTTACAAAGACAAAAGAGAAGAACCAGAAAGCTTGAAAAAAAAAAAAAGAAAGAAAATTTACCTTATCTACCATAAAAATTTCTTCACCATTGACATCTACTTCAAGATCACAAGAAACATCCATTAGAGTCAAATTAAGAAAAATCCCACCTCAAATTAAGAGTACCTTTTGGAATTTACTTCAATAAAAGTACTTAAAACCTCATAAAAAAACTAATCTTGGGAGATTACCAACATAGATTTGAGAAGAAAACAAGAAGTTTATTCTGAAATAAGAATGAAGACAAATGCAAAAAGTTATGTTCTTGGAAGCCAAAAACTGAGAATAATAAGCTTAGAGAGACGAGTATGGGTGAAGCAAAGAAGTGAAGGGTGTGTGTTAAGGACAGAGAAATAACAGATATATAAATATATATAATAAAGGGAATTAAAAAAAAACAAAAAACAAAGAGAAATGAGAAGTCCGGTGTGTAGTTTATGGTTAAGACAAAGAGAGTTGTTGACTGCCCACTAATATGTATCTGACATTCCTGTCAATATATGAGTCAATTTCTGATAGCCATATGGCTAAATGAAGACCCTCCAGTAAGTATGAATAAATTTATTTATGCTCGTCTGTGGCTCCGAGTCGAGATTTATCAAAAATAACCTTCGTTCATTTGAGATAGTGATATAAATTGGCCTCCTCAGAGCTCTTGTTGTCGTGGTCTTTGGCTCTCAACTCTGGTGAACTCTTTTATGACATTTTCTTCGCAGTAATTTTCTTTCCTCAGCTGTCACTATATCTTTAAATAGCATTAACTTAATTATATACTTCCTTTAATTTATGTGACATAATTAGATTGGACACGAACTAAAAAATAAGAGAAAATTTTATTATATTTATTAATTTACCTTATTAAAGTTACTTTATTGTTATTATTTGATTGACTTTCTTATTAAATAGTAGAGCTGTCAATACGAGTTGGCTCAATTCTATTTGGGCTAGTTCACACGGACTTTGAGTTTGACAGGTCAGGTCGGACTGATTCATTAAAATAATGGACCAAAAAATATCAAATCCATAACATTACTCTGTGAGCTGCGGGCCTCACGGGCTCACTTTTTAAAAAATAATATTTTATAATTTAATTTTAGAATGTTAATAAACATAAATATTAACAGATAATATTGCATAGTGTTAATACTTGTTAATCAAGTCTCCAACACCCCCAAAAAATACTTCTAATTGCGAAATTAAATAACTTTTGGCATAATATCCTTTAAACCAAATAAAAATACTAATAAGCAATCTAAATAGTTGCATGTATTTGACTTACGGGTCAGTCCACGGGCTAGCCCAACCCACACTGCTAAGCCCTACAGGCCACGGGCTTATCCGGGTCAGGCTAAAAAGCCTTGTTTTTAAAGGGTCTACAAAAATTAAAGCCCAACTCCATCAAATTACAGGCTGGGTCGGGTCAGCCCAACGGACCTGACCTTTATTAACGGCTCTATTAAATAGGACTCAATAAGGAAAAAAAATGAAAATTGTACAATTAAATAGTTGTCAAATAAGAAAAGATTATATTCTTTTAAGGATAGACTAAAAAAAACTATGTCACATAAATTGAAACTGATAAAATAATAAAATTTAAATAATAATCAGAATAACAAGAGCATACCTAGTAAAATTTCATAAGTAAATTTCAAACATGGCGTAATTTACAATAATATTTAAATTAATAATACAATAAAATATTGGAGAAAGTGATTAGATAGAACATGACATTAGATAGAAGATTCTGGAGGATAGAGGATTAAGACAGAAGATTAGTAAGTAGTGTTATGTTCTTATTAGTAGGTGGTAGTGGTAGTAATGCTCGGATAGTTTTTTATTCGATGATTTATGTTATTATTTAATTTATTTATATTTGAACTATTATAGTGTTTTATTGTAGTTATTCTCTTATTGCTATTTATTTTTTTCTCTTTTTTTGATCACAATTTGGTATTTCTTATATTTTTATTATCTTTTTAGACTGTTTTAAATTATTTTTACTTGAGCCAAAAGTATATTAAAAATAATTTCATTTTATCTTTTTTAAATCTCATTTTATAAAATCATACTGAATATATGATATTGTTACACTAATGAATAAATTGTGAATTCAAGTAACAACAAAAAAAAAAAAAAAAAAAAGAAGTAACAACCATCCAAACAACAAGCTGCAAGTTACCTTGCGGATCAGTCACTGTATTAATTAATCTCTTTGTGCCGTATGATTTAAGTTGACGCTGGAGTATATTGTATTATTAGGCTATAATGACCCATTTGCCCCCTGCAAAGCACCTTTTCTGGAAATTGTTTTATTTGTTACATTATCTTTTTGCTTATTTTCTGTTTTGAGCATGAGCAAAGCTTTTGCTTTTTCGTCTGCCTTGTGGAAAAGAACAATTTATGTTTTCAAGATCAACAACAATGCCAATTTTCTCTCTAAAACTAATGTTTAATTATATTAAAATATTTGTTAAAAGTGTTCAAAATATTTATTTTTAAAAAATAATATACTTTTTAAATTAGTTGATTTAAAATTTTTATTTTAGATTTGATGAAATTTTCTTATATGACATATTTAAGATCATACATTTAAAAGTCCTTATAACCTCACAAGTGATATCAAGACCACAAATTTTAAAAACCTATCTTTATTACAAATTAATACATTTAAAAGTCCTTATAATCTCACAAGTGATATCAAAATCACAAATTTTAAAAACCTATCTTTATTTGTAATTTACTTTCTCTAACAAACTAAATAGTAATATAATTTTGAATTAGTAAAACTATTGGTGTATTTGTTATGGAGAAAAATATTTTTCAATTTCTCATATTTAGCTAGTCAAACTTTAGGAAAAATAAGTCTTTAAAATGAGGAAGCTAACTTCTATAATAAAATAGAGAAAATAAATTTAATAAGTGACATTCTAAGCTCATGATCTCCCCCCCATTTATTCAAGATGACCCTAACCACCATTACTTAGCTTGACCATCCCACTTCACGAAAAATTTTATTATGGTTAAGGTTCAACGAACAAAAGTTGGATGAGGCTCCATTGCCTTTTTGACACATGAAATGGTGAGCCCGTCTATCTATTTTTATAGCTAGAGTGAAAATAACTAGAGAAAAAAATATACTTATAGTAATTAACACTGATCTCATCAAACTTTTTGAAAATAATCTTTTTAGTTATTCATTTAGTAAATTAAAAAAGTTTAATTATATTTTCTTAATAGTATCCTTAGTTTAAATAACTATAGTACTCTTCCGTTAATTTGTACTTGTAACTTATTTCTAAAATTTATTCTATTTTTACTCGTTATTTTTGATATAACAAAAAAAATAATTTTTTTTAAAAAAATTACTTTCAATATTAATTATTTATTTCCTAAATCATTTTCAATGCCTAATACTAAGCATCAATTAATAAGAACGGTGTGATAAAATAATCATGTTAATTATTCTTTTTTTAATGACATGTCAAGTCAAAATTGAATAAGTAAAAATAAAGATGGGTAGTCAACTGGAAAGCTTCAAAGAATTATTAATAAGATTAATTATAGTGAAATACATCTCTTAAAAAATATTTTAAAAAAACTAGTGTCTAAATCTTGGTTGATCTTGCTGATGCTACAAAAATTTCAAAACTTGATGTTCAGATCTTGGTTCTTTTCCTCTAACTTTGACAATTTTTTAATCGAAATAAATTATTATATGAAAGACTAACAAAAATAAGACTATAATATTTTGAAACTATTTTCTACATTTTAGAATATTTTTCACCTTAATATCCTTAATTTCTTGCAAAATAATAAAAATACTTTTTCCAATTATTTACAAGTAACAAAGTAGAAAAAAAAAACAATCAGTATTATTTGCATGAAATTATACTCCTACATAACATGTACATGTACTTTTAATTAGATTTGCATTCAATTAAAGATTGATGGAACTTAATGAAACTGTAAAAGATTTTTTTTTTTTCATTCGATGCTTTCTATTAAGAATTTTTTCATATCTAGGATTCGAATTCGAGACCTTTGATTAAGAAAAAAGTAACCTCATCTGCTGCATCACATCCTTTCATAGTGTAAAGGTATTTTTATCTTGTCCTCGGATGAATTGTTAATCTTCCAACAAATACTTAAGCAATTTGTGGCAAATTATTTACAACCATGACCCACTTAATTAAGATGACAACTGATGAAAAAATATCAATCATTAATGTACACAGTAAATTATGCAAATTACAAATTATGTCACTTTTTATATTTATTTACTTATTGTGCCTGCGGAAGACACAGACATACAATTTTTATTGCCTTTTTCTATACGTACTATTATTTACTCTTTCTGTTCACTTTTATTTGTCATTATTTTTCTAATTGAATTTCTATTTTTACTTATCATTTTTGACATATCAAGAAAAGATAATCTTTTTTCTATTTTATCCTTAGTATTAATTATTTTTTCTTCAAATTAATTTTATGACATAATGTAAACATCACTTAATAAAGATATTATAGTAAAATAATTATATTATTAATTATTTTTCTTAATAGGTGTGTCATCTCAATTGTGACGATTAAAACTGAACGAAAAAGTATTTAGCTCAATTCATTATTCTTGATTGGACGCATGTCCATAGTACTATAAAATATTATTCTTTTCTCTTGTTAAAATAATTAAATGGGCCCACTATTTCATGTGTCAAAAAGGCAATGGAGCCTCATCCAACTTTTGTTCGTTGGACCTCAACCATAAAAAAAAGAAAAATTTACTTAAAACATCTTAAGTTTTCAATATTATTTAAAATCCCGTCCTATTAAACTAATTACAAAAATCCCTTCTAAGTAATTAAAGTAGCCTATTTTCTGATACATAACTACTCACTCCTTTACACAATTCAATATTCCTAAATTTTTACCCAAAATCACGGTAACAATACCAGAGTTGATGCCCAAATGTTCTCCTTCATTCCATCAATATTGAAGTTTCAACTTTCACATACAACCTCCATTAACAATACCATAGTTATTTTCGCGAGCTGATACATCATTTGTTATAATAGTTGATATGAATTTCGCGTCTCTAATATATTCAATATAATGAATTTTCTGATACATAGATCTAACCTGAAAAGGTTTCAGTTTTCGTTCGCTAATACATAATTTCTATGTATTTGATAAGGGTTTCTTATCCTGATACATTCAATATAATCATGTTCTTTTCTGTTAAGTAATGTATCATATGAATTAATATTTCTTCATCATTCTGATACATAGATCTAACCTCAAAAGGTTTCAATTTTCGTTCGCTGATACATAATTTTCTTTTCGTTCGCTGATACATAATTTTCTATGTATTTGATAAGGGTTTCTCGTCCTGATATATTCAATATAATCACGTTCTTTTCTGTTTAGTAATGTATCATATGAATTAATATTTCTTCGTCATTCTTTTCTGTTAAGAATGAATTAGTTTTGAAAGATTATGATTGATGAAACTTGATTTGACTATTCAAATTTCAAAAAATAAAGTTGAAACAGATTTTATGTAATTAAACAGACAAAATCTTAAATTACATCGGTTAATTACTCAACTGTAGGCGCTTATATCATTTTTTCCCTTTTTTATCTCCAATTAATTAGTTTGTAATGTATCATAAACTTATGTATCGGGACCAAACTTATATATCATATCCGGGATATTAGGTAATTAATATAAAACTTGGGAGAGAGGGTAATTAGACAGTAAAATGTTGGGGTTTATGTTGTTTATATCCCCACCTCCACCACGCTGCTACCTTCTGTCCTCGAACCTCCAGCCAGCCTCATCCCAACACATAATATTTTCTAGATTACGTATAAATATTTTAAAAATAATATCTTTTATTTATTAAATACGAAAAAATAAGTAAAAAGAAAAATTGATTTATTTTTCGAGAAAACGTTTTCCTTCTTACCAAACACACCATTAATTATGTCAATTTTGGAGCAAGTCATTCGAGCAAATTAAAGGGTAATCATTTTATTGCACAACTCTTTCAATATAAAGGTTAAAAAAGGTTAATGATTTCAACTTGATTAGTTCAAAAAATTATTTCAAATCTTTTATAACTTCCTTTTGCTTTTTGTTTCCCTTTTCTCAGTGGTCAGTACTAAATACTAATAGATGCTTTTGCATTGAGACTTCCAAGTAGATGCTTTAAAGTTGAAATTCAATTTGTTTGCTTTTTAGGAAGTACTAATTCTTTGGTATCAACTATCAGACATACCATGCATATTGTTGAAGCTTTGAATATGCAATTGTCAACTTCTACCTAAATTTTGCTTCCCACTTGATCTTTACTTGTCCATTTTCGTATTGACACAAGAATTAGCGGTAAATAATAATAATAATTTTACCATATTATTATTTGAATATAATAAATTTAATATTTTAAAAAATGCATTAGATAATGAATCATATTTATAGCTAAGGATAAGATGAGTAAAAATAGTTAAATTATCCATTGATTTTATAAACTGAACAGGCATTGTTGGACATCCCAAACTAAAAAAATGAACAAGTAAAAATGAGAGGGGTACTAGAGTTATTACTTTATAATCGATGTCAAGTTGTACTTTATGCATTTCTCCTTGTTCCTCCTACTCAAGCATAGCAACAATTTCTACCTTAATTTCAGATTTTCATCAATTTTACCTAAGATTTTCATCTTTCTCTCAATTTATGTGTCATATATGTTTTGTTTCGTCTGTCTAAAAAATAATTTCATACACTTTTAATTGAGTATCAATCTAACTTTCACTTTAAAAAAAGGTTAAGTATTACGGACCTGCATTGGCTCGTATTCTTTTAGGGGTTGTGTGGTTTGAAAACAAGTTATATTGGAATTAGTGATGTTGGGATAAATTATGATGTGATAAGTTATACTGAAATTAGTTATGCTGAGATTATTTTTTATTGAGTGTTTAGTTTGTTGTATTCAAAGTAATATGCATGGTATAATTTCTAGGAATAAATTGATTGATT
>NC_061117.1:195446816-195482646 GCF_002878395.1 Capsicum annuum | reverse complement strand
GAGAGAGAGAGAGAGAGAGAAAGAGAGAGAAAAATGAAAATAATAGAGTTTGAGGGTATTTTTGTCCTTTCATACATTTATCCCAACGATAAATTATGTGAGATTGTTATCCCACCAATTGAGTGGATTACTTATCCCGAGACTATTTATTAGTCCCGAGATAAGTTATCCCGAATATTGTCAACCAAACATGTAATAAAAAATTTTATTTCGGAATTATTTGTTTTAACACCTCAAACCAAACTACCCTAAGGATCAGTTTTCTGTTGATACCTAATTTTCCATTTTATCCTCTAAATTTTTTTTAACTAACAGTATTAATCTAGGCCCAAAATGTTGAACATCTGGTCACTAAAATGCTAAGTTGACCGGGCAAAAAAGGAACCACTAAATTTTGCCTCTAAAGATGAAAGAAATAAAAATAAAAGCGCAACAATTAAAATCATCATTATTCTCTCAAATGCCATAAAATTTCTAAACCCTAGTGCATTTGCAAAGCATCTAACTCCCTATAACAAATATGAAATAATTCTTTGAAGAAGGGAAAAGGTTTCATTCAAAATATACCAACCATTGATTTATTATCGTTATATAATATACCAACCATTGATTTATTATCGTTATATAATTGACGGCAAAAATCTTTTTATTGTAATGTGGTGTGACAAACATATACATATATATATATATATATTGATTTTGCTAGCATACTACATGAAGGTAGTATGTTAGCATTGTACCCACTTTTGAATTCACTTAAATATTCTTAGTATTTGATTCCAACACATTAAATGTAGTAACCTTTTTGTCTTTCACCAAAATTCCTAACTTTCCCCTTCCTTCATAGCTCCATAGTATCTGTGGCGGGAAAAAAAACCAAACAATCATTTTCTCTCTTTGAAGTTACTATTTGTTTATAAGTTTTGTCTTCTCCCAACATTAATTAATGGATTATGAAGGTAAGATTATACCTTTTAAATTCCATTTCTTTTGTTGATTAAATTGTAAGATTAAATCTAATATTTTTCCTTTTTAAAATATATGTGTCGAATGATGATTCTATTTATTACTTTTTAAATTTCTTTAGATTTGTTCTTATTTTTTTATTCATAAATCTCAATATCTATGTTTTTTATAATTGATTTTATCATTGCATAACTTAGTGTGCTGACAAATTAAAATTGTTTCTGTTAATGGTTTAAAAACACAGGTCCTCAATAATATTGGTGATTCTATTATAGAAATTTCAAGAAATCGATGTACATGTGGTGATATTGGTTGCATTATTAATGAAAATACAGTTGCAGGAACTACAACAATTTTATAAGAACTTAGACAAGAAAATAATATTAATAGCAGTGATAACAGTTTAAAGACTGGCAAAGTGTTTAACAGTGATGATGAGACTTATAATTGTAATGAAAATGTTGCTAAAAGACATGGCTTCTCAGTTAGACGCGAGCGTCATTTGGGAAGTGTAGAACATCCTATAGAATTTATAAAAGGGATTATGTTTGTCATCGAGCCGGTAAATGTCGTTCTCAAAAAATAGCTGACAAAGACCAACAAAGAGATCGAAAATCTTCCAGGTGTAGTTGTAAAACCAAAATGTCTATTGCAAATTATAATAATGAAATTGATTAGATTTGGCTTAGCTTTTCGTTTTTAAATTATAACAACGAAATTAATTAGAATTAACTTCGATTTTAATTGTTGAATTTATAAACTTAAAAATATTTGAAACTTTATATGAGAAAATAAGCAGAAAAATAGACACAGATGAAGGCGAAAAAAAAGTGGACACGGATGGAGGCTGCAAAAGCTTTTTAAGTTGATGTCTATTTGAAAATAAGAAGAAACGAGGGATTCTGGTGAAAGACAAAAAGGTCCCTTCATTTAATGTATTGACACCAAATAGTAAGAGTAGTTAAATGAATTCAAAAGTGGGTACAATGCTAACATACTACCTTCATGTAGTATGTTAGCAAAATCCATATATATATAATATTAAAAATGTAAAGACCCTTAAAAAAATGATTGAAACTTTTTATTCTTTATTAAAAGTTTTCACAATAGACAAAATAGTCTTTTTATTTTCTTTTAAAATTACTTTTATGATATTAAATATTACTATAGTAAAATCTTTCGTAACTAAAACAAGCTTGGTACAAAAAATTCAAAAATATCTTTTGCAATGCCTAATATTATTGGCAAAATAACCTTTCCATTTAAAATAGATGTGATAAAAAAAAAGGAAAAATAAATATACTAAATCCGTTTTTAAGGTAATAGTGCCAAAACTCTCGGTGCATCTTTCCTGTAAAATTAATTCGGAGTCTTTCTTTTTATACTAATTGTTTTGTTGTTTATCCATATCCATAAGTCATATCCTTTTCCATAATCTATAATATTTAAAAAGAAAAAAGATTTGGGGTAGGGGAAGGGGAATGAGGGAGGGAATTACAATTTGGGGAATCGAACTCTCACCAGTTAGGTGAGAGTTTAGGTATCTAACCAATTAAGTTACTTAGATTTTCCCATAATCTATAATGTATTAAAAGTGTGAAGACTCTTACAAAAATGATTTGAACTTTTTGTCCTTCATTAAAAAAAGTGTGAAGACTCTTACAAAAATTATTTGAACTTTTTGTCCTTCATTAAAAGATCCTCCTTTAGATAAAATTATTTTTTCACTATTTTTTTAATTTATTATTTAATTATTTTTATTATATTGACTAGACTCCTAAAATATATATAATATATTAAAAGTGTGAAGACTCTTACAAACATGATTTGAACTTTTTGTCCTTCATTAAAAGACCCTCGTTTAGATAAAATTATTTTTTCACTATTTTTAATTTATTATTTAATTATTTTTATTATATTAACTAGACTCCTAAAATATATGAGACTCCTAAAATATTGGAACGAGAATCAATTAATTTTTCTTTTACTGGTCAATTAGAAAAATATTCCTAAAATAGGACTCTATTAAGAAAATACTTCTATAAATATTGAGATTCATGTTAAACTACCGAAGAAATCGATTTACTCATTGAAAAAATATAATTGATGTTCATCTAACTTGATTCGGTTGCATATCTAGATTGGTGGATGCTTAATTTTCTAACCCTCAACTTCTTCACTATTTTTGCCAACATAATAGAATTCAACGTGTGTGTATATATATATTTTCTTTGCAATTGTTTTCATTCGAGTCATTTTTTAGTGTCAAAATTTTTGCTCAGAAAAGAATTATTTTCATCAAAACTGAAGCTTTGTGGTCACTATTGTATTATTTTGTTATAGTTTACAGGTCGTAGATGAATTTACAGGTCGTAGATGAATGTTGGTCACCTTTGAGAAATTTTTTAGATAAAAGTTAGGTTTAATTGTATTATATTTATATCTCTATTTTGAGAATTTTTTCGTGTAAACGTTAAGTTTAGTTGTATTATGTTGATGTCTCTATTATCTTATTATTTTGTTATAGTTCACACGTGATAGATGAGTGTCAGACGACTTTGAGGAAATTTTTGTGTTAGGGTTAGATTTAATTATATTGTTTTGATGTTTCTATCATCGTATTGTTTTGTTGCAGTTTATAGGTGGTAGATGAATGTCGATCAACTTTGATAATTTTTTTTGGTAAAGGTTAGGTTTAATTAAATAAATCTCCAAAAGATATTGAATTTAATTATTGTATCATCTTTATTATTTAAACAAATATTCTATTTAGTGCAATGTTTGAACTCAATAAAGTGAGGTACACGCGCGAAACGCGTACCAACTAAACTAGTATATATATATATCCTTTGTATGTGATATTGCCAGGAGACAAATTTATTGTTATTGAAGAGCTCTATATATAATATCTGATCAAGACTATTAAACTTCATATTTTGATTAAGACAATTTCAATAATGTTTATTATGCATGTTTTTTAACTAATGTAGTCATATGTTATTGCCCTTTCTTTTAAGGAAGGAACATGTGTTGCATATAATTTGACTTGCAAAATTTAATGTTTGTTATGAATTACTAGATTCAAGTAGTTAGCTGGTCCATTTTAGAAGATGATGATGTTTTCATGCAAAAGCAAACGAGACATGATTAAGCATATTTTTTCTCCTAATTTTTATCTATTTAGTGGTAGGCATAAGAATTTGCTTTTGTTGTAAGCATTTCAAGAAAAGCAGAGATAAGTTGATACTTATGTTTATAGCTGATTGACACATTTTATTTCGTCAGTTGAAGGAGATTTTTAATTTTTAAGTATTTGGTCATTTTAGTTTGTTCACTTATGGAGATTATTTTTGTTTGCTAGTAGATAAATCCTAGTCGTGTGTACAAAATTCAATTTATTTTATTTTTTATATATGTATGCTAGTTGAGAAAATTAAGTGTAGGGTGGGTACATAAGTCATCAAATTAAAATTGGTGACAAGTTTGACCAATTTAAGTCAATTTCTTTTTATTTTGTGATTAAATTAAATTGGGGTGCAAAATATAATTTTTAAAACTCTTAAACTTTACAAAAATACAAAATAAAGTCAATCAAAAGACATGAGTCACTTTATCAAATTTTTCAAAATTAGTCTTGTTGACATCCAATTTTTTGCTCTCCGTGCCTAAAATTAATGTCTTAAGGCTTCCTGATCACTAAAGGGCACAAAATATAATTTTTCACATTTTTTTTATAATTGTTTGACAATTTGTTAATAATCATCCTTACTTTAGGATTTTAATCAATTTGTTGTCATACTTTTATTTTTATAATTTATTAATAATTTTTATTATTTTATGATTTTTTATCAATTCATTATCATTTTTAACATTTTACAATTATCTGCACATGTGCACGACATGACGTCACATTTTTACAGTATTTTCAAATTCATTACATTTCAATAATTTTAATATTCTGTACATTTTTTCTATAATTACATATCAATACCTGTATTTTTATATATTTATTATAATACGTAAAGTCGAGTCGAGACAATTATTTTAATACATAGAGCAACATATCAGTCAAGTCAAGGTCTCGTCATCATTATGATACTGACTTTTCCTTCATATACTATCCATAATTTAAGGGATATGTTGGGAAGAAAGTAGATTTGATATTTATTTTTTATTATTATTATTTTTCTTTTTAAATACTCAACATACATACACACAATACACACCTGCACAATATTACATCATATTTTTATAATATTTTAAATTAATTATATTTTTTTAATAATTTTAATATTCTTTATATTTTTTTTTATAATTACAAATTAATATTTGTATTTTTATGATTTACAAATACTGAATTGAATCAGTTATTTTTAGAAACAGATTCATAAATCAACAACTAATGTTTCAAAACTACTAAAAATCTCTTCACTTTTAAAAAATTACAAATATCTCAACATTTACTAATTTTACCTTTATTTTGAAAAAGTGAAGATACATATTAAAAATTCCTTTTACGGTTTTCTACTTTACCAATTTTATTGCATCCACATTCTACGCCTTATTTTTGGTGGTTGTTTCATAAGTTTTTTTTGGCTTGATTTCAAACTTTTGAACTAAGATAAATTTCTCCCTAAATTCATATACACTTTCTTATTATCATATTTTATAATTTCTATCAAAAATTGATTCTTTCATACCGTTTTTCTACAATTTGTGTTTTTTTTCTTTCATTGTTCAATTATGTCTTTGAGTTTTGTCTTTTTCAGTCAATATTATTTGAATTTATGGAATGAATAGAGATTCCTACCATCTTTTAGTCTTGAAATCTATTAATTGGATAGTATCAAACAATATGAAGAAATTGTAAACTTTGTTCCTGATAGTTTAGACTACGAATCTGATTGTTTTGATGAAAATAGATCCAAGCATAGAAACGATCCACATACTATGAAGAAATTACGGAAAAAGTATGCCAAGAAGGATAAGAAAAAAGAAGTTTATGTTTTCAAAGGAATTTGCATGTTCAGATCTGTTGAATATTAGGCCGAAATACATATTTAGACATGTATGATACGTTTTAAAATTTCTTGTATATCTGGTTCTTTGTTTATGATTTTATATGTATCTTGTGTTTATTAAGTATTATTGAAATTAACATAACGAAAGATACATGTTTATAAGCTTATAGATGGATATTGTTTTATCTTGTATCAGTGGTCTACTGTTAATGCATTTATACGTATCTTGTGTTGTTTAACTTTTATTGAAATAAGCATTACAATAGATACATGTTATTTCATCCAAGATACATATTGTACTATCTTGTATATATAGTTACCTGAATATGCATTAAAATGTATCTAGTGTTTTTTAAGTATTATTGAAATAAGCAAACAAAAGATACATGTTTTAACCTTAAAGATACATATTGTAATCTCGTATAACTTGTTATCTGTTTATGCATTTATATGTATCTTAATCACATTGACTTTCTTTTTTGAAAAAAGTGTTTTGTTTCTGCTTCAATGCTTTGATGTTCTGAATGTGATTTTACTTGTGTAGTCATTTTGTATTTGATTCATATTTCGAGTTTTGCAAAAGAAGCTTTAGTTCAGTCCTTGACATAATACCTATTACTAATTCTGTGACCAAGCTTACCACCCGATGTGAACTTTATAGTGAACGTGCTTATTTTACCTTGAGGAAGACAAAGGAGACAAGGACGGAGTTGATTGCACGAGTAGAAGTATTTATGCCCGTGTGCCGCAAGAACTATGTGAGTGAGCAAGTAGCCAAAGAGGCTGCTAGATGTGTTCTGGAGTCTCAGAAGGTTGAATGCAACTCTATTTCGTAATATCTCAAGCGTTACTTGTCTTTGCAATATAATAGTGGTATTGATGCAACTTTTTCCATATGAAACTTTGCACCTTCAATAGATAGGTAGTAAATAGGACATTTTCTTAGAAATGTTAAGCAATTGTTGTAGTTCCAAGTCTCTCATCTTTCAAAGTATTTGAGGACAGAGTTACTCGATGTATGTGTTAGTGGGAGGTTGTTAAATGTTAGATGAAATATTTGAGGTGCAAACAAGTTATCTCGAACACCATAGTTAAAAATATGCTATTGTACTTTCAAGTCATATTTTGGGGAGTGTTCCCTCAAAGTGATGAAAGCGAAATAGCTATCTATGATTATTGTATTTATAGAACTTTTAATTTCCTCTGTTTTATGTTTTTAACTTCAAATATGATTGATACATGTGCTTTACTATGTTTTGTTTAAAATTTTAAGTAATGAATACACAATTTTGAATCACAAGGATTAAAATTCTTATCCCAAACACATATCCCTAGTGTTTAAAACATAAAAGATCCCAGGCTATTGGACAACACTGTAGATAAACAAATATTGTTATACTACACACAAAAGCTCTTACAAAATATTTCTACCAAAGTATCAGCTACATTAATTTGCATCATCCTAAATTTACCCTTGTATTACAAAGTAATAACAAAAGAGACAGATTACACAGAAGTAACATAAACAAAAATAAAACACAGAAACAAGATTGTCTTCCTCTACATTGTCTTGCATATTGACTATATATTCAGAACTCTATGAAAAACTGGATTTAGATTTTTGATATTGATGATCAAATGTTTCCCAGGATTGTTGTTTACAAGAATCGAGCTACGTGACATTAGAACTCTTGCTAAAACTTGATGGCACATTTTTTCTCTATATTCCTGCAAAAAGAAAATGAATCTTAAATCAGCTTTTACAATCATGTTAATTTGCTATTAAAGTCGGACCCTTCTATAACAGTCATCCTCTATAGCAATCAAGTTTTTATACAACTGACGTTATATAGACGTTTGACTGTAATGATAAAAAAGAGAAGATGCAATAACTTACCTTAGTGGATTTCAATGCATTCTGAATCACATAATTGCCAAAACAATCGTTGGCAAGTTGAACTAGTATTTTTGCATCAGATAGAAGAACATCAACTACTGAAATCATTCCAGATTTTTTTGACTCTCTATTTCTCTCTACTGTTGTCACTGCCGGAGCTTCGGTGAATGGGCTTCGGCGACTACCATCAACACAAGCATCTGTCTTCTTCTTTCTCTCTTTTTCCCGCCGGCGACCACACCTACAGTCACAGCCACGCCGCCGTCGCCACCTTCCTTTCTCTCTACCAGTTTAGTCACCACAGCAATAGCCATGGACTGCGACCATCAGCCCGCGCCTTTATTTCTAGTGAACTGATTTCTTTATTTTTTGGTTACTGTGTTTATTTTGGTCCGGTGAATTGATTCCTTTACTTTTCTTTTGTTACTGTGTTTATTTTTTTTAACAGATGTGGGTTGTTTGTGGTAATACAACATTCATTCACTATTTTAGATATTTTCCCTATATTTTGGGACCGGAGTCTCTTCGTTCTCTAATGAAGTCCTTAAAATTAGCTAATCTTTATTTGTGTTGCTTATTTTTTATTGATATGTTTGTTGCCTTATTTTGACATGCTTCTGGTACATTTGAGAATGACTTATGATTTTTGAGTATTTTATCAAGGTCCGTTGTGGCTGCTTTGTTTATGACTATTTGGATCGTTTTGGCGCCTTTAGCTAGATTTTAATTGCTCCTATTTTGCTCTACTGTTGGTTATGTTTACTGATGGTTGATTTGCTATTGTTTTTGCGTTTGATGGACTAATTTTGTATGATTTTTTTCTGTAAATTTTATTTAATTAAAAATACATGAGATACTATATCCTTGGCCGATGAAGTTATCTTTTCGTTGGATATTTGAGGCCACCCTAATACAAAAGACGGATCTTTACTTTTCAAGTTATTTAACATAGATATTTGGCCAATGAAATTATTTTTTGAGGCCATCCCTATACAAAAGACGGATCTTTATTTTTCAAGTTATTTAAAATAGACACTTGGCCGATGAAGAAATTATCCGTTGATTTTTTAGGCCTTCACAAATGAAAAGACAGACATTATGTATACAAATATGTAATAAAAAATAAATAAATTTGGGTGATGATGAAATCTTTATAATATTTCAAAACTTTATCTAAGCTCACTGTTTAACAAAAATTATATTTTTAAATACGTATATGCACACGTATTTTTTAATTTATTTTAATTATTATTTATTTGTTACTAACATTTTTATTACGAGTGTTTATACAGGCTATCGAGAATACTTGTCGGAAATGATATTGTTAAACTTTTTTGTTATGTTTTGTTGAACTTTTACTATGGTGATGAGATGAGATTCACATGTAAATTGGTTCTCTTGAATTTAAAGAATTTTTGTAGTGTGGTGGGAGCTAGAATTCATAGATGTTATTTTATTAGTATAAATGTTGTTTGTTTGCAGTAAAAGTTATTGATAAAAATTAGCCGTTTGGTTCAGCAATTGTTGTAAGTTGCTAAAAATTTCATAGAAATTGCTGAAATATGCTACAACAAGTAAGTTGCTGGAAATTTTATCGTAATTACTGAAATATGCTACAACAAGTACGTTAGTTGCTGAATGTTTTACAACACTTGCTAAAATATGCTACAACAAGTACGTTTGTTGTTGAAAGTTTCACGACAACTGCTGAAATATGCTGCAACAAGTATGTAATTAGTCTAATTTTAGAATGTAAGTAGATTTTATGGTTATCAAATGCAATGAAATGGTAATTTAATATATACTAGACGATCAATTAAACGATCACAAATGTGATCAACTAAAATTGAGTTAAATGATCACTAATTGATTTGATCAATCATATTTAATAATAAATAGAGTGATGTTAATCTAATTTAAGAGTGTAATTAAGATTTAATTACTATCTTAATTGAATTTGGTACAACAAGTGAGTTAGTTATTAGGAATTTCATAACAATTGTTGTAATATGCTGCAGCAAGTACGTTAGTTGCGTAATATTTTACAAAAATAGCTAAAATTTGCGACAACAAGTACGTTAGTTGTTGAATATTCATAACAATTTTTGCATTATGTTACAACAAGTACGTTAGTTGCTAAAATTTTTATTGCAATTGCTGACAATGTAATCAACTAAAATTGAGTTAAATAATCACTAATTAATTTAATCAATCATATTTAATGATAAATAGGGTGATATTAGTCTAATTTAAGTCTAAAAGTTATATTTTATAGTTATAAAATACAATGAGATAGTAATTTGAGATATACTAGACGGTTAATTAAACAGTTGCATATGTAATCAACTAAAATTGAGTTAAATGATGATTAATTGATTGGATCAATCATATTTAATGATATATAGGGTGATATTAGTCTAATTTAAGAGTAAAATTTAGATTTTATAGTTATCAAATACAATGAAATAGTAATTTGAAATATACAAGATGATCAATTAAACAGTCGAGTTTAAGAGTAAAATTTAGATTTCGTCGTGATCTTAATTGAATTTGCTACAACAAGTAAGTTAGTTGTTCGAAATTTCATAACAATTGCTGAAATTTGCTACAACAAATATGTTAGTCGCTGAACGTTTCATAGCAGTTGTTGAATTATGCTAAAACAAGTATGTTAGTTGTTGAATATTTCATAACAATTGCTTCAAATGCAATCAACTAAAATTGAGTTAAATGATCACTAATTGATTGAATCAATCATATTTAATGATAAATATGGTGATATTAGTCTAATTTAAGTCTAAAATTTAGATTTTATAGTTGTCAAATACAATGAGATAGTAATTTGAGATATACTAGAAGATCAATTAAACGATTGCAAATGTAATCAACTAAAATTAAATTTAAATGACTGTCAATTGATTGGATCAATCCTATTTAATGATAAATAGAGTAATATTAGTCTAGTTTAAGAGTGTAATTTAGATTTGATTGTGATCTTAATTGAATTTGCTACAACAAGTTAGTTGCTAGAAATTTCATAACAATTGCTGAAATATACTATAGCAAGTATGTTAGTTGCTGAATGTTTCACAACAATTGCTGAAATGTGTTACAATAAGTACGTTAGTTATTGAACAATTCATAGTAATTGTTGCATTATGCTACAACAAATACGTTAGTTGTTGAATGTTTCATAGCAATTGCTGCAAATGTAATCAATTAAAATTGAGTTAAACGATTACTAATTGATTGAATCAATTATATTTAGTGATAAATATGATGATATTAGTCTAATTTAAGCTAAGAGTTAAATTTTGTTGTTATCAAATACAATGAGATAGTAATTTGAGATATACTAGACGATCGATTAAACGATTGCAAATGTAATCAATTAAAATTTAGTTAAAGGACTGCTAATTGATTGAATCAATCATATTTAATGATAAAAATGCTAATATTAGTCTAATTTATGAGTAAAATTTAGATTTGACTATAATCTTAATTGAATTTGCTATAATAAGTAAGTTAGTTGCTAGAATTTCACAACAATTGCTGAAATTTGCTACAGCAGGTATGTTAATTGTTGAACATTTCATAACAGATACTGAATTATGCTACAACAAGTATGTTAGTTGTTGAACGTTTCATAGCAATTGCTAAATTAAGTTACAAGAAGTATGTTAGATGTTGAACATTTCATAGCAATTGTTGTAATTTGTTGAATCTCCTAGACAGTATAATATGCATTTTTTTGAAAACTGAATAATAAGAACAACAATAAGATAAAACTTGTTCATAAATGATAACAACAACAATAAGATGTTTCACAAATAACAAAAATAATAAGATCAAATATGTTTTTATGGAGCATTTCGTTCGAAGCTTGTAGTCCTTTTGTATCCAGCCTTTTGCATAGATATGAAACATTTATTTTCTTGGTTGAAAATAATTCTATGACCCATTTTCTTCTTTTTATTGGTCTTCTTCCAATCCTGCCTAGCTCAACAAATGGAGGAGATATTTTTCTCTCTAAAAATCTCAACCCTTTTATATATTTTTAGTAGTTGTCGCGATTGATGAAGCATTTGCTGAATAAATTATTCAGCAACTGTTGTATATTTTTCATTAGTTGCTGCATCTGTTTCACCACCTGTTGTAGTTGCTGAGACATATATTGCAATGGCAAGACCAACAATATAAAACTCGAACTCAAATGAATAACACACACCAGGCTACATATTTTATTTATTAAAATGATCAAAAATTATTTTTTAAGCAATTTTCATTGCTACACGAACAAAAATTAGTCGAAAATTGAGAATTTTTTTACTCTCAAGCTCTTCGCAGAAGAAATTCAAAACAACAGCAGCAACAACAACACCAAGAACAGAGCAACAAAACAGAGGAGCGAAAGAGGGGGAGAAGAAGAAGAGGAAGAAGAAAACACCGGGAGAAATCATTGGGAGAGAAAAGACAAAAAAGTTTTATTTCTCCTCTTTTAGGAATTAGGATTTTATTTAAATTTGGTTAAAGTGTAAAAAGTAAAACTTGAGAACTTGTTTTACAAAAAGTCAATTATTATTAAACTCTAATTATAAGTCGTTCTTTTTACATTTCAACTCGCTTTTGTCACCTTTAATCAATTAATTCATGTTAGTTCTCTTTTGAGGGTTAAATCATAGTGACTTTATACGTCGTATACATACATTAATGCTGCTGATGGAATCTTCTTCATTTAGCTGTAATAGCTCTTTAAGTATACAAAAGCAGGATATTATTGATAATGTCGCCTCCACGCATTTGCTATCTATAAAATTGCATAATATTTTTTCAACCGTGTTAGCATCTTAATATGAAGAAATGCTCCTTATTTTTTTAAGTAAATGAAAACATGGAGGTCCAGAAACCCAATGAAAAATCTTTCATCGCGCCACATGATTCTTTCGAGTAATACTCTTCCCACTTCTGTCCCCAAAAACAAAAAAGATTTAGATATATCCATCTAGTGGACAAAGCGTATGATCCATAAATATGGAATATATGAAGATCAGGAGTTCTAGATTCAACTGAAAGGATCGATATGTATGAAGAATATTAAGAATCGAAAATATAGTGCCTAAAGTTTTTAAAATTTAGGGACCGAAATTTGTTGGGCACTAATAACGACCTTCAATAATTGGTCACATATTGTACATAAATAATGATTAAATGTGATTTCTTGGTTACATATAACTTGGAAGAAAAAATAATAATCCTTTTTAATTATATAAAAAGTTACTTATTTGAATTGAATATAAAAAATTAAAAAAAACACTATATAACATGGAGGGGAGGAAGTATCACCTAATCAATAAATTTTTATCACGGGAAAAATGAGAGGTTAAATATGGGTCTCTTTTACTTTTGGGGTTCGTAACATATACTAATATATAACTGCCCGCCCTATGATGTAACCTAATAACTTTCAGAAAGTTATGGACTAAAGTCAAAACTCATTGATTTTACTTTTAAACTAGGAAGAAGTGAATTGCATTCATTACTTGAAAGGAGAGCAGGCTTTGAGCTAAACCTATTAACCCTCAAAAATACCATACCTAACGATCATGTTGGAAGTACAACACTTCATCACCAATGCAAAGTTATAAACCGACATTACGTTAGTTATTTAGAAATTATCATGCTCGTGATTCTTCATCTATATAGATAACAGGCTCTTGTTTTCTATCCTTATATGAGGCTGGAAAGTGGATTGATATCAGATCCACACGAAATGAATCATCTTGCTCAAACATGAGTACTCCATCACTTGTTCGGGACAAATCATCAAATTTTCACGAAGAGAATGAAAAGTGGGTTTAAGTAAATGATCAAAACCTTGCAAACAATAACCTCCTTCCCCGTACAAAGTTCGAAATCCAAAGACAATCATCAAGTACTGAAGTTTATGTTGGAATTGTTTCTTCTTATACGGTGTAAACCAAATGACTAAAAATATTTCACTTATCACATACCCGAAATATAATAGGTAAAAAACAAACAAACATAAAGCTTGGTACAAATTAAATTAGTTCAGTTCACCTTTTACCACCAGGGATCGATTAAGTACTTGGAGAGAGGTGCATTTTATTTGAACCTATATTTGTTACTATTCCCTTAGTCTATAAATACTTGTCCATTTTTTATTTGATATATACATTAAAAAACAACAAATAAAAGAATAAATTTTTTATTTTAAAAAATACAATGAGTGATGTATTATATTTAATATCAAGGATAAAATTGAGAAAAATAGATAAATTATACATTAATTTCTTAAGTTGAATAAGTATTGTTGGACATTTCAAAATAGAAAAATAAATAAATAAAAATAGACATAGAAAGTAGGCATAATAACTTGACATCAAATTATAACTATGACCTTTAACTTTACCAATACACAAGTAGGCCCTTAACTATACAAAAACTGAACAAAAAAACACTCCAATCTTACCTGAAAAAATGTGTGTATACACTCAAAACCATGCGCGTCAGAGTTAAAATTGAAATCTTTTTTTGTTCAGCTTTTGTATAGTTAAAGGACCTACTTGTGCACTGACAAAGTTAAAGGTCATAGTTATAATGTGTCTTTTTTATTAGGTGGCAACATCTGAGTTTTTTTTTTTCTATGAAGGTTCCCACATGGGGAGTTTATTTCATGATAGATCAAAAGGAGTGTAAAGAGGTAGATATATCCTTAAACCTCAAGAATTACAAAGCTCGAGTATAGAACACTCATATAATTTGATTTAAGCACAAAATAAACTAGGAGGATCTCTCCTTTAACAACTAAGCTCACAAAAAGAGAGGCTACTAAGCACCCTTAGTAGTAAACTAAGTACTCAGCCTGGATCAAAGATGAAAGAGCCTTTCTTGACTCGAATTTTAAATTTTGAAGAGCCTTTAATGTCATTCTTCAAAGTAGATATAATTTGAGTGGGCAAGTTTGTCGCCTCATTGAAGAAGGTGTTTCTTTTAGTACTTTCTGCCAAATTTACGAGAAGATCAGCCGTGGTGTTGCCTTCACGAAGAGTGTGCATGAATTGAAATTGACCTTGAGATTTCATAGTCGAGATTTGCCCGAGTTCATTCTTTAGTTTCCAGGAGCTTTTGAATTTTCCAGTGATCATCTGGATGATAGGTAGTGAATCAGATTCGACAGTAATTTTGTGATATCCATTGTCTAAACACTATTTCATTCCAATAATAATAGCCTTAATTTCTGCTAAGTTATTGAAGCATGAATTAAAGTAGGCAGTGAATGCCATGATCAACTTTCCAAGGTGATTCCTTAGTAGGACACCTTCTCCTGCACTGCCTGGGTTGCCCTTGCTGCATCTATTCACATTTAGCTTAATTTCTCCAAGAACAAGTTTGATTCATGTAACACTCCAATTTAGGAAGGAGTCCGGGTCGGATCGTGACAATCCATCTGACTAGTTTGATATCTAGCTTAGGCTTGATACTGTCAATTAAACAAGTAATGTTAGGATAGGTGAGTTAAAATAAAGGGATAAGAATTGAGTATTAAGGACCATTTGGACCATGTTGGTAACTTGATCAATTATCCTATTAGTAGTAGTATTGATCCCTTCATATTTGAATTCCATAGTTCCCAAGTGAGAACAATGGGAAGATATTGAAAAAGGGTCGCATGCACTTTGTTGTGAGATTTAATCAACCACCATCTAATAGTTTTGTATCTAATGTTGCCACTGTGAGGATGAAGGATGCCACAAGCATCAAGGAAATATTTACAACTGAGGGTAGCAATCTCACTTTCTCCAAATAAATGATTGACATCCTCATTATGACCATTTTTGCAACAATAACATCCATGAACTTTAAATTTTGTAACAACGTCATCAGTGGACAATTTATTATTGAGGAGTCTGTGTAAGAAAAAAAAATTTTTAAAGGGGAGATTGTTATGCCATGTCTTACTATTGGTTAGGAAAGTACCTTCGCTCATTCTAAAAGAATGCCAAGCAGATTTACTAGAAAAAATACCAGTAGGATCAGCTAATCATATAGGAAGATCGTTTTTATCTCGAAAGAACGAGATTCTTTGAATGCACATAACCAAGTTATACGGAAGAAGTTGTTGGAGCTTAATAAGGTCCCACTGATTATTCTGAAAGAAATCAGAGACTTTAACATTCTTGGGAGTGTTGTTATGATTTACCAGATAGCCCAGAGCTCCTTTGTTGGTTCAATTGTCCCACCAAAAGGAGATGCCACTTTTTTTAATTTTTCAAGTGATATAACTTTCACAATTATCTTTAATATCCATAAGCCTTTTCCAAATATGGGATTGAACATAGCTAGAGGTTCTGTTAACAACATGAGTCCTTTTAAAGTATTTAGAATTTAAGAATAAGTTTAAAAGAAAATTATGGGTTATGAACCTCCACCAACATTTACCACTGAAAGAGATACATATCATGAAGAGATTTAAAACTAATACCACCCTCTGCTTTAGGAAAACATAATTTAGCCCATTTTATCCAATGATAATGATCTTTCCCATCGAAACAACTCCAGAAAAAATTGGCAAAATATTTTTTAATTGTTCCAAGACAGTTTTAGGGGGGGAAACTACAGAGATAATAAGTAAAAGAATAGAGTGAAGAACTGACCTGATGAGTACAACTTTACCACAGAAAGAGAAGAGTTTACCTTGCCATCCTTGAGTTCTATTGGCAATTTTAGCAACCATGCTGCTAAAATATGTGACTTTCTTCTTCCCAAATATATAGGAGCACCCAAATAAGTAAAAGGAAATTGAGAATGAGCAAAATTAGTGATTATCTTAATATCATCAATAATTCTTATTGAGGTTCTAAGTGAAACTAAAAAGTAGATTTCTTTTTATTGACAAGTTGACCAGAAACCAGTTCATAAAGATCTAAATTTTTCATCATAATAGTAATAGAAGGAATATCCCCAGATAAAAATAATATAGTATCATCAGCATAAGCGAGGTGAGTAATAAGAGGACTGCCAGGATTAACAGAATAAGGAATGAAATTATCAACATGCAACTGATTCATAATTCTTGAGAGAAGCTCAACGCCAATTAAAAAAAGAGAAGGGGAAAAAGGATCGTTGATACGGGTATCATGGGCTCGAAACCAATAACTAGATCCAAGCTCGAGAACTACAAAGGCTTCAAGACACGTTTATGAAAATGGACGTATTGAAGCATGTATTAGAGCCGCACAAAGGAGTATATGCATTGACATGTGAGGAATTTCCTTAGGTGTTACAAAACACACTAAAGCTGTCCACTTTTGCATCCCAAACCCACCCCTTTCATTAAGGGTAGAAGGGTCCTTTCCTCATGACTTTTGTAATAGACTATTTATAGGATCGTTTTAGTCTTGCTCTCGTTAGTTAGATTATTCTTGAAATCACTTGTAATATTGAACATCACTTTCCTCTCAAGAAGAGAGTAGACCACCACTTTGACATCACAAGAAATGATTTCTTTTTGTGTTATGTGTATCAGTTAGAAACGAGAGTGCTTGAGTAAACCGAGTTCCTTTTGTGTTCCGTAAGAATGTGGTGATTGTTAACTTATTTTGTGAAGGTTTTAGAGTATTAATACTCTCTTTAGTTGCTGCATTATGAGTTCTCATTGTGTCAAGTTACATATCTTCTTTATTGTTTAAGTTTGAGTTTGTTGTTTCCGTTTAGCGTCTTGTGCGTGTGGACTGTTTGTGTGTTTTTGAACTATTTTTGTGCTCTTTTAGATATTGTTTGGTATTATTTGGTATCAGAGCCATCATTGATTTCATTTTCACGACATCAATCTTGGCTTGTTCATTTAAAAAATACAAAAAAAAGTGTTGAAAAGCTGAAAAACTCAAAAAATTGAAGCTGTCCCATTTTTTTTGGTTCTTGGCCGAAATTTTGGTCTTGAATTTTGTGTTTTTTGTGTGTTATAGTGTTAGATCTTTATTTTCTAACACTAGAAGAGGTGTTTAAAATCTAAAATCTCACAAAAAAAAGAGTTGTTCCCATTTTTGTACCTTAGCAGAGAAATTGTGTCTTGTTTGTGTGTCTTGGCTGAGATTTGAAGCATAGATTTAGGTATATTTTGATTGTCTTAGTAGTTTCGTGTGTTAGCTTGTTGTTTACCTAACATGCTTGAGTCTAAGGTCCAAGATTTGAGCCTTTGTTTAGCGTTGTTGAAGGGTTGGACAGCTTAAATATTATTGTTGTTCATAAGTGCTCTTATTATTGTTCATAATGTTCTTGAGGTGAATGTTCAACAAAAGGTGTATTTGATTTGAAAGGGGGAAGAGATAGGTTAAGTCTTGTGTTTGTCTTGAAAATAGTTTTAAGACAACACCCAAAGAAGCAAATTAACAAAAGACCTCCCAAAAGCTCCCTTACCAAAAGAGTGTCAAAATCTTTTTTAAGAAGAACCAAAAGAGGAAAGGGACAAAGCCAAAGCAAAAAGGTGATTTGCCATTTTGGTGCAATTTGGTGAAAAGTTTATTGACACCTTTTTGGCCTTTTAAAAAAAGAGTCCAAGGCCTTGTATTTCATTTCAAAAACCTAAAATACCTCACCAAACAAACAAAATTGAATTATTCAAGTTGGACAACATCAAACATCAACAAAACAACAACACCAAACGGCCAAAATAAAAATTGTGGGCCACATCAACAATAAAACTCAAGTCATAGGACCTTCCAAGTTTCTTTCCTTGTATTTATTAGTTTTCTTTCTATTGACTCCTACACTAGTTGGCAACTAAGTAACAACCTACAAAGTTGTGAACTAATTTTCGAGTACGTCTTCGTGTAAACATTCTTTGTGGTGCTTTGTTGGTTTATAATTCGTAGTTGTTCTTGGTTCAAGTGCGTACGAAGCTTCCTTGAGTCTTCAAAATCGAAATCCATTCTAACTCAAGAGTAGGCTCATTCGTAAGCACTCAAGGATTGATAGCTGGCTTACAACACGTGAAGAACCAAGTAAGGAAGCAGAGTGTGAAGAATGTGTGAGCGTATTTTGAACTACATTTGCTTGTTTTATAGGTACAGTTGCAAATGGAACCCAAAAATTCCAATGCTCCAACCGTGGACAATAATGTTATGAATGCCCTCTTAGCTAGTCTTGAAACTTTGTCTCGAGGCATGACTAGGATAAAGGTAAATGTTGAGAAGTTGGGCTCGGATGTGGCCTCAACGAGTGAGAGGTTGGAGAGGGTGGAAAGCCAAAGGAGTTCTCGACCTTATACCCCTCAAAACACCTTACCTACTATTACTTTCGAGTCCTTACACTAAAGATTGTATCCACCAAGTGCTATAAAACAAGTCAATCTTTACTCTCCAAGTCGAGAACAAGATGGACCTAGCCGTTCCTCACTCCACCAAGTCCCACAAGATGGACTTGGAAACCAAATTCCATCCCTAAACTCGAATTCTCCAATTCAAAAACCCTACACTCCACTAAATCTAATATCTCCTTCCCAAAGCTACACTAAGTCGAAAATACCCCATCCAAGTAGAAAAAGAGAGAGAGTTAGGATCCGACGAGAATGAGGCCAAGGCTCAAGATGGAGAGAAACTTAATGGTGAGATACAAGAAGAATGTGAAAAAAAGAAGGCAAGAAAAAGAGAAACCATGGGTAGTGAAGTCGGAGAGGGAAAGAAAAATGTGCTCGTGGGGTTTGACAACAAAGGATCTTTGATACTCACTAACCCATATGCTAGCACTTTTCCTAGAATTGATCCTTCTTATGTATAGGTTCAAGTTCATATGCTATCAAATAAGGATCAAAAAGGGGTTCCACACGATAACATGGAAAATGAGCTAGTGACATCCTTGGCCGAGAGCTCCAAACAAGTGGACTGTCGTGGCATACACCGAGGTATAATTGCTACACTCTACACTTACTTAGGCTTGAAATATTGTGATAACGATATTAGTATCCAATGTGAAGTAGCTTCAGGTTTACATAGTGTAGAAAAGCATGAATCCTTCATTGGTAGTTCTCTTGTTGAATATGTTGGTCAATTTGCTCTTAAGGATAATTCACTACTTAATCATGTGAGTGGTGTGATTAAAAATCCTCAAGTTAGTGTTCATTCTTATAATATTGAACATGATATTGGACCTATTCCTTTGAGATTGTGTGATGCAAATCGTGCTACTAGTTTTGCTCAAGGTAATCATATGCTTGGAAAAATTTTGAATAAAGGTGTGCTTGCTCTTAAGAGAAGACTTCTAGGCCACAAATCTTTAGTCTTGGATGATATCCTAGTAAAAGGATAGGTTAATCTCGACTTATACCCTTGGTTACACCATCCCTTTGATCTCAGAACACTAGTGGGTTGGAAAAGGAGTTGCCTCGGCTTATGCTTATCTTTCCTTGATGATTATCTTATCCCTATCCTTTGTAATTTTCAAACTACATGTTTCATGGTAAAAATAAAGGATTGCTAGTTGAATTTTAAAAGTGTACTCCCTTAGCAAGATGTCTTCACACTTGATTCCTTTCTATACTACCTCTTTACTTATGATGATAACCATGTTAATTTTGAATTTGTATTTGTATTGTGTAGTGGTAGAAAGTTTGGTGACTGATTTTCTTGTTTGCATGATGGTGATATATGGTTGAGGTGGATCTTAAGATCAATAGAGGCACTATATTTGATGAGGTCCTTTGTAGAGGTAATGAAACAAATGTATCTTATGGTTCCTAAGATAAAGGAAGTCTTACCTTTTGGGTTTAGTAAAACAATTAAGACCATTGTAGTTTTCTTATCTCTTGATATTTTCCAAACCACTTTCTTTGAGACATTCATGCTAAGCTTTTCATGTCACACACCAAGGACCTGTGGGTATATTCCGAATGTGAACAACCTTGGCTTGATGACATATATGATAGTTTTGGATTGCACTTCTCTTTCCTTGATGTTTATCTTAGCCATGTCCTTTGTGATGCTTGTGGTACGTGTTTCATGATCATAACAAAGGCTTGTTGGTTGTATTCCAAAAGTGTACCCCCTCGGCATGTCTATATAACTTGTAGTACTAATGCTAACCCTCCTATCATGAGAATTGTGTGCTTTTTTTCTCTCTCTTTGGTTTTGCAAGGTGCGAATTTGAGGATAAATTTCTTTCAAGATGGAGAGAAAATGATACCAAATGGTATCAAAAGAGCACAAAAATAGTCCGAAAACACTCAAACAGTCCACATGCATAAAACACTAAATGGAAATAATAAACTCAAACTTAAATGATAAAGAAGATATATAACTTGACACAATGAGAACTCATAATGCAGCAACTAAAGAGCGTATTAATACTCTAAAACCTCCACAAAATAAGTTAACAAGCACCACGTTCTTACGGAACACAAGAGGAACTCGATTCACTCAAGCACTCTCGTTTCTAACCGATACACATAACACAAGAAGAAACCATTTCTTGTGATATCAAAGTGGTGGTCTACTCTCTTCTTGAGAGGAAAGTGATGTTCAATATTACAAGTGATTTCAAGAATAAGCTAACTAACAAGAGCAAGACTAAAAGGATCCTATAAATAGTCTATTACAAAAGTTATGAGGAAAAAGACCCTTCTACCCTTAATGAAAGGAGTGGGCTTGGGATGCAAAAGTGGGCAGCTTTGGTGTATTTTGTAACACCTAAGAAAATTCCTCATATGTCAATGAATATACTCCTTTGGGCGGCTCTAATACATGCTCCAATACGTCCATTTTCATAAACGTGTCTTGAAGCCTTTGTGGTTCCCGAGCTTGGATCCTAGTGATTGATCTCGAGCCCATGATACCCGTATCAATCGCCTTGCTTGAGTTTCCATCTGAGTTGATTACTAATCCACGTAGGAGCGGTTGAGTTTCACATATGTAAGTTGCAGAATTAGAGTGTTTTTTTTAGCTTTTATATAGTTAAAGGGCCTACTTGTGCGCTGACAAAGTTAAAGGGCATAGTTATAATTTGGTGTCAAGTTAAATGTCCTGTTTATGTATTATGCCTAGAAAGTATCAATCATGTCCATATCATTCTATTCTTGGACCAAATAAAGTCATTAATTATGGCATTGCTCCCTTTTCACTTATTGCTTTGCTTCTCTCATGTTATCAATGAATAATCCCTCTATTTTCCATTGCCAGGGAGTAGGGATGTACATAGGTCGGGTTGATTTGATTTTTTATTGAATAAAAATTTAACCAATTATGTCGGTTTATTAAAACTATAAACCAAATCAAACCAACATAAAATCGATTTTTTCGGTTTAGGTTTTAGTCGGTTCTTTCGGTTTTTTTGGATTTTCTAGGTTTTTTTATAATCTTTATTTTTTACAATTATATTGTGATTGAAGACTGGATCAAGTATGTTTTCACTCATGTGCTAATGAAAAAGTGAAGAGCGAAAAACTCTCTTGAAACTTAAAAGTAAGATGAAGAGTGAAAGTTTAGATTTTAAGTTTATATTGGGTTTTGGATCATTTTATTAGCAATCAATGGACAAATATTATAATTTTATATATATATATACACCAACTTTCTAAATATTGAAAATTAATAAAACTAATTGAAAAAGTATTTAAAAAGTTGATTAAAATTAATATTTTATGAATAAAAAGTTAAATTATATATATGCATATATACACACATATATATTTATGTCGTTTTCACCCTGCAACACACCCCATTTCATCCCTATCTCCCATTCCTTTGTACCTTCTACAATATTTGTTTAAATCATACACAAATATTTTTAAAATAATATTTTTTTACTTACATACAAAAAATTTTAAAAAAGCAAGAAACTTGAGTATACTTTCTTTTAATGATAGTATATATTTTCCTTCGGACCAACGCACCTATATCCGTGCATGTTTAATATGATTGGATATTACTATAATTTTCTTGCCAGCTACATATATAATTTGCAATTAGAAAATTTTAATAACTTAATTGATTGACTAACTAAACATAAAATGACTGTTGAATTTAGTGCCTTGTAAGTTGTAATTTCCTCCCCAATTTCCCTCAGTACACTTTTTTTTTTAATTTAAAAATAAAAATAATAATTTGCAACTTAATTGCTTCTCTTGGCTACGTTGCACTCTATTTATGGTTTTCTCTTAGTTTAATATAAGCTTGTCGGTTGCATTCAATATACAATTCGTCCATCCTAATATTCTACTATTTGCAGTCAGTCCTAGTCAGGTAGTTCATGCATGAGCATCTTGACGTTCACTTTAAATCGGTAATAATATATAGGAAAAATTAGAGAAACTAACATAATTAAAACTATAATTATAATAAATAGCAACATTTTAAAAAAATTATAGCTTATAGTAAAAGTAGTAATATTTTACCCACTTCATAGTAATGGAAAAATATGTATTTTTCAGTTGTGCATATGTATTTATGAGTAATACATATATATTTATACATGTATTTATATAGCAACATTTTACTTAAATACAAAATACAATTTGCTACTTTTTGTAATTATGAAACTGTTACTATAAAAGTTATAATTAAGGCTAAAGAGTTGCTATTTCTGAAATTTTCCCTAGTATATATAATTAATAATTTTTTAGTTTTTTACTTAATATTTGATATTTTTGTTAAAAGCATAATTAAATTCAAATTTACGTCAAAAAAAATTAACAGTTGGTTAAAACGCTTCCTACAAAAATACTTAATGCCGTTTGCTAACGTGGAATAAGGGGAGATTTATACCATTATCCAAATCTAATATCAAATTTAGCCTTGCATATTTGACTTTATCTTATGCAACATGAGATTATTTTATACCACCTTCACATGAGATAAATTGGATCGATAAATTAGTGCAGAAATTATAATTTCATGATAATATAATATACGTACCAAACAACCTCGTTACACAAGGGCAGGTCTACAGTATCGAGTGGGGTTTTCGGGAACCCCCACCCGCTACCGTAGTTTCGACAAATATACTAAAAAAGAGAATAAGTCAATAAAATATTATAGATGGAACCTATAAACAAAAATAACATCAGCTTAATGGCATGGAATGGACTCTTGAAGTGCTTAGTCCCATGATCATGAGATTGATCCCCACTGGTGTTATCTTTTTTATTATATTATTATATATTACTATATTTTATTGGAAACCCACAAGTTTGAAATTCTAGATCCGTGTCTACCTAACATGAATAAGCTTTCCGTGGAAATCTCAACTAATTAAGGACATTGGAACATTATAACACAAATAATGCATGAGGTGATCATCTTACCATACAGTATTCTCCTTTTTGTATAAACAGTAGGATTTAATTTATATACATGACAAAGAATATAAAGATTCTTTCAATATCAATTCTTTGTTTATTATTAAAAGTAGTTTAACTATATAAATATCTTTTACTAACACTAGTATTAAACTCTAAAATGATGTATACTTCAATCTATCCACATTGGATTGGATATTCTAGCACAATTAGTTAGAAAAATTTGTTTGTAGCAAAAATGTCTCTCATCCAATGGTGAGGACATTGCAAATGAACCCAATTTGTTTTAGTGAGGAGTTTGTTAAAAAAACAACCTTATCCTAAACAGCAGGCAAACGGGACTCACGTGAATAACTAACTTTTTCACCTCCTTTTTACTTTCTTTTGGGTGTGTGTTTGGGTTTGGAGTGAGTGTTGTGGTGGTGGGGGATGCAATGGCCTAGATACATCGATAAAAGATGGTTAGTTGAATTTTTTTGTCAGAAAATTATATTAAATATAGGGAAAAGTTATTATTTTCACTTTGAATTTGTCCCGAAAAGTCATTTACACACAAACTATTGTCGCGACCTAATACATACTCGTACTATGTAAAAGTAAATTTATTTTCATCCCAAAACGTATACAACCAGTCACATGATGGAGAGTGAATTACACTCCCGCCACATCATTGTCATGTCACTGCCACATCAGATATTATGTCCTTTTTTTAAAAAAAAAATCCATGTCACCCATTGCTTTTTCTTCACTAAAACCACCATTAAAACACCACCATTGATACCATTACCATCAAACTCAAATCTCCATCATGATAATTTTAAGAATCCACCATGAATTTCATTACCGGAATCACAACACAACCATTGGTATCACAAGAATCACAAACAACCACCATAAAATTCAATATCCACTACTAAAATTGTCATCAGAATCACAATATCACCACTGTTAACATCCAAAGTTACAATGAACCACCGCAAATTCGCACCACCATCACTACTAAATCCTACAACAAAATCAACTACCATTATTGATTAAGCAAAATTGAAATAGGATTTTTATAGAGAGAAGATAAATCAACAAAAAAAAAGGTGTTAAAAGATTGAATTTTGAGCAAATTTATAAACTTTTACAGAGAAAGAATAAAAATACAAAAATAAATTAAAAAAATGATGTTCAATGTGGGAGCAACAATATCTGATCGATTTTAAACGTCTCAACGAAATAAATTTCGATCGGCGGCGATTCCACGCTCAATTTTTTCTATTTTTCTCTCCAAAAACTATTATGAAAAAATCATTCTCATCAACCATAGCAGGGGAGAAGTAGTTGTGATGAAGAAGGAAGATGGAGAGAGACAAAAAAAAGCAGATTAAAGATGGGTGAAAAAAAGAAAGTGTGTGCATGGGTGGGGGAGGGTTTAAAGAGTTTTTGGTTATTTTTTTTCTCCAGATGCGCCCTTTTATTTTTTTAATATAATGTTATTTTCACGTCAGATTTAGGGTGAAATTAAATTCATTTTTAAGAAGAATAAGTGTGTAATAAAGCGGCACATTGGTTTAGGTGTGTAAATGACTTTTCAGATATAGTTTAGGATGATTTTGATGACTTTTCCCTTAAATATATAAAAACAATACATTAGTCAAATTCTATTATATATATATATATATATATATATATATATATATATATATATATATATATATATATATTAAATCTTGAGCACTTTCAGTAAGATTCTTAGTTTGGCTGTCGAGGAGGGGGTGGTGAAGGGGAGATCTAAGGAAGGATCATTTAGTTGCTAGTTATTAGAGTTTATTTTGAATTCGAATTTTTGTAGCATTTTTTGTAACAAAAAGATTATCTTTCCTTAGAATAGACATTAGATAAGGACTCTAATTATATTTATCTTTAACATGTACAAAGTTTATATATAAAGAGATGCAATCAACAGAATAATCAATCTGCACTTATTTTCTCTAACTCTTCTTGTCCTTAACCTTATTATGGTATCAAATTTTTCCATCGATCTTATGGCCAATTCTCCAAACTCCAACGAGTTGCTGTCACTTACAAAAGAGTCTGGTTATTTCACCATTATTCAACTACCAAACCTCTCTCTCAAACTTGATAGAAACAACTATTGATTTTGGAAAAAATACTTTGGACATACTCAGAGCCTTTTCTCTTGAATCTTTTGTTCTTGGTTCTAACCCTCCTCTAAATACTATTACGGTCACCCCCTCTGCTACAGAGTCCACTACCAGCCAAGCACAACCAGTGGTTACTTCTAACCCTACGTATGATGAATGGCGACGCAACAATCTTCTTATTCTTGTTTGGCTTCTTCAAATAATTTTTTATTTTCTTCTTGGTCACCTAACTCGATCTACCTCTTCCTATGATGCTTAGAATAAAATCTAGTGTATGTTTCAATCACAGACACGTGCTTAAGTTATGCAATTAAAATCTTAACTTCAAAATCTTCCTAAAGGCAATCTTTCTATCACAGAGTACTTTGAGAAAAAACGCGCAATGACCGACTTTTTAGCAGAAAGCTTGTACATTGTACAAGATGATGACTTCATCTTATTTGTTCTTAATGATCATTTTCTTCATTTGGAATTTTCAAGGTTGCACTTAATATGCGTTCTGGTTCAATGATTCCCGAAGAACTGTTTGGACTCCTTCTTCAGAAAGAAGAACGCTTGGCTAAAGAACTTCGTTCTATCGCCATTAATACTCAATTTGACTATACTCCTTCTCATGCCCCCTTAACTCAAGATTCAGTTTATTTATTTTTTTCGATTTCTCATCCGATGTCCGATACCCACATTGGAGCCCGACTAATTCGAATTCGCGCCGGGTAGGGCCCCATTCGGGGGGTAGCACTCCCAACAGAGTTTTCTTCATGCCCAAGGTCGAACCCTCGACCTCTAGTTAAGGGTGGAGCAGCCCCATCTGCTGCACCACAACCCATCTTATTCTCCACCTCTTAATAATACTAACCAGTCATATATTCTTGGATCACCCTCACGCTCTAATTTCGTTGCCTACAATTCTTATAATCATACTCAATCTATGGTACCTTAACAATATTCCTATTCATCATTCTCTCGATCCAATAATCGTCAGTCCAAGCATCATGTGCCATGTCAAATATGTGGTAAAACTAATCATGAAGCTCATCATTGCTACCATCGCTCTAACAAAAAATATTATCCACCAGCAAGGCCATCACCATCCCGGTCAACTCCAAAAGAAGCACATTTTGCTTCTCCTTCGACTATTGTTGGTCCTGCTTGGTATTTTAATTCGGGTGCTACACATCATTTGACCTCAGACATAGCTAACCTCCCATTACAATCTTACACTGGCAATGATGATTTAGCGGTTGGTAATGGTATGAAAATTCATATTTTGTACATTGGCTCATTAATTTTTTCTACATGCACACAACTCATTCATCTTAAAAATATCCTCCATGTCCCTAAAATTTCCAAGAATTTACTTAGTGTTGCTAAACTAACTCATGATAATAATGTCTATCTGAAATTTTATCCTTATAATTGCTATATGAAGGATTTGTAGTGCAGGAAACTGCTACGAGGAATACTTGATGATGACCTATACCATCTTCAACTATCATAGCCTCATTCTCGATCGTCCCCACCTTCAGTATTTCTTGGTGAACCCACATCTCTTGTTGTTTGGCACCGTCGACTGGCTCATCCAAATGAAGCTCTTCTTTGATGTCTTTTGTCTAATTTTAGGCTACCTGTTTCTAGATTTGATTTTCCTAATGTTTGCGAACCTTGTCAACTAGGCAAAAGTCAACGCCTACCCTTTTCCCATTCCCATGTTTCTAGTAGTAGTCCTTTTTAATTAATTTATTCTGATGTTTGGGAACCTTTCCCTATTCCTTTTATTAGTAGATTCTCCTACTTTGTTTTATTCATTGATGATTGCACCAAATTTATTTGGATGTATTTCATGTCACATAAATCGCAATTTTTTCAATTTTTTGCTCAATTTAAGTCTGCCGTTGAAACTCAGTTTGCGATAAAAATAAAATCAGTTCAAACTGTCTGGGAGGTGAGCACAAAAATGTATCATCTTTTTTATAAAATCACGACATTCATCATTGTATTTCTTGTCCTTACACACCTCAAAAAAATAGTCCATCGAAATGTCAGAATCGTATTGTAATTAAAAAAGACTCGCTATTCTTTTCCATGTTTCTCTTCCATTTCAATTTTGGAAGCATGCATTTCTCACTGCTACGTACTTATCTAATATTAACATATCATCGTCTTTGTCCTTTAAATCCCCATAGCAATTACTGTACAAAAATTCTCCCGATTATGGTTTTCTCACAACTTTCGGTTGTCGTTGTTATCCCTTTCTTCGACTCTACAATTATCATAAAGTTGATTTTCAATCTTTTCCTTATGTATTTATAGGGTATATTTCTCGTCACAAAGGTTACCTTTGTTACCATGTCACGTCTTCTCGAATTTATATTACTCGTTATGTTGTATTTGATGAAAATATTTTCCCGTATTCCTCTGTGTTGCCGATCGTAAAGTCCTCCTCCTCCTCCTCCTCATATTTTAGCAACTCTTCTTTCTCTTTACTCAATCAGGCTTCTCAACGTCCAGTGCGTTCACATTCTCCCCCGTTAAGGTCATTATCAAGTCCTCCAGTTGCATCACCTATCTTCTCATCTGAGCACACTAATCATACACACATTATACACTCTGTTGTATCCCCTCAAGAATCACCCAAAAAGAGCATATACTAGCCATTAACCACCTAAACACCTGCCACCATATGGTTCCTCTTACTTGACCTTAACCTCTTTCTATTTTTGCCCCTCCGATACCTCTCGCTATCACATGATTGTTCAAAGTAAAACTAATTTTTTAAAACCAAAAGTTCTTATAACATCTCGATATTCTCTTTCTCCCGATCTGTCTCACATTCCAAAACCTACAACATATCATTAAGCCTCCAAATATCCTGAATGGCATCATGCTATGCAGATAAAATTCTTAGCCTTTATGTAAAATAAGACTTGGACATTGATTTCACCATCGCTTAGTTCTAACATTGTTGGTTGTAAATGGGTCTACAAGGTTAAAATAAAAGTTGATGGATCTATTGAACATCACAAAGCTCGCCTTGTCACGAAAGGTTTTCACCAAGAGGAGGGTGTTGATTCATTTGACACTTCCAATCCCGTTGTTAAGCCCACAACCATTCGGCTTATTCAGTCTTTAGCTGTGACAAATAAATGGTCCATTCGACAACTTGACATTAACAATGCATTCTTAAATGGTGATCTGTCTGAACAAGTGTTTATGGAGCAACCAAAATAATTTGTTGACCCTCATCGGCCACATTTTATATGCTAATTGAATAAGGCCTTATATAGCCTCAAACAAGTGTCACGAGCTTGGTTCAGTAACTTAAAGATTTTTCTCCTCGATATTGGGTTTCGCTCTTGTTTATCTGACTCTTCTCTTTTTGTGCAACAAACTTCTTAGCATATAACATATGTCCTTGTCTATGTGGATGTCCTTACTATAACTGACAGTGATAGTGATTTCATCGCTATATTTATTTGCTCTCCTAATCAACAGTTTTCTGTTAAAGATCTTGGTTCCTTAAATTATTTTTCTTGGTATTGAATTATCTCCAACATGAAATGGATAATTTTATCTTAAAGCAAGTATATTATTCGCGACTTACTTCGTTGAACTAACATGGTTGATGCAAAGCCTATCTCTAGTCCGGCTGAACTTGGATCTTACTTACTCTTTCTAGTGATCCCCTGCCTGATGCTTATTTATACTGTAGTGTTGTTGGTGCACTTCAATATGTTACTATCACTAGGCCTAAAATATCCTATGCAGTCAATTGAGTATGTCAATTTATGCAATCACCCACCACTGCTAATTGGTAAGTTGTCAAACGCATGCTTTGATATCTAAAAAGATCCATCCATGATGGCCTCTACTACGACCTATGTTCGGTTCTAGCCTTGTAGCCTTTTCGAAAACTGGTTGGATCTCTGACCTTGATGATAGTCTCTCCTAACATAGTTTTGCACTGTTTTATGGAGGTAACCTGATAAGTTGGTCTTCTCAGAAACAAAAGGTTGTAGACCACTCAAGCATTGAAGTTGAGTATCGTGTTTTAGCTTTTGCAACTACTGAATTAATTTGGGTTCATCAACTAATCATTGAGCTACGTGTTCCTCACACTGCACCTCCTATTGTCCTTTGTGATAATCTTAGTGCACAGTTTTTTATCTCAAAATTATGTCATCCATCAACGGTCAAAGCATATTCGTCTTGATTATCATTTTGTGTGAGAGATGATTGAAGATCAATCTTTAGTGGTTCGCTATGTTTCATCTCATAATCTACTTGCAGATATATTTACTAAAGTAGTTGGCACAAATCGGTTCCTCAATCTTTGATCCAAGCTCATGGTTCAATCCCAAACATGATCTTGCAGGGGGCTATTAGAGTTTATTTTGAGTTCGAATTATTGTAGCTTTTTCCATAACAAAAAGATTACCATTCCTGTGGAATAGACATTAGATAAGGACTCTTATATTTATCTTCAACATGTACAAAGTTTATATATAAGGAGATACAATCACTAGAATTATCAATTTGCACTTATTTTCTCAAACTTTTCTCATCCTTAACCTTATTATTAGTAAGAGTGTTATATCGATATTAGTAATGTAGAGATTAACAAAGTAAATCTAATTGTATAGATAAAAAGATATTAATAATGTATGTATTAACTATAGTTATTCTATCTTCTATTCTTCATAAATAATAGTACACAAATTTTCTCATGAACCAAACAAACATTATATTAACGATATAAGAAAATGGCCAAATACCCCTCCAACCTTTACCCCAAATCCCAACTACACATTTATACTTTGAGGAGGTCCTATGACCCCCTGAACTATTTTAAAGTGGAGTATTTACCCCCCTGAACTATTTTAAAGTGAAATATTTACCCCCTAAAAGCTCATGCCCAAACATTATTTCAGGCAGTGAGTTGCACTCGTTGCCACGTCATCGCCATGTCATTTTTTCTTGCCACGTCATTAACACATTATTTTTTTTTAACTCTAAAAAATTAATTATTTAAATAGATTGAAACCCACCAAATTCTCTTTGTTTCCTGGACTTCCATAAAGAAACAGATAATGGATCATGGATTTTTTTTCTAAAATCTTTAAGCCTCCATTTTTCATTGAGGAGCAGAAAAATGAAGTTTTATCAGCCCATGCTTATCAATCCAATAATAGATACTGTAGAAGAGAGACATTGCTGTTGATTGTGAAAAAATTTAGTGTTGATTTTGATTATGGTGTTGATTTGATTATTTCAATTTCAAGGCATTGTTGGAAGTTTATGTTTCATTTCATGAGAATGATGATTCTTGGTATGGTAATTTGGTTAATGAGTATGTAAGTTTGATAAATTAATTTTGGATTGGATGCCATTGTTGAGTTCTTGAAGATGCCATTATTGAGTTCTTGAAGAAGAAGAAAAAGAAGAGGAAGAGGAAGAAGAAGAAGAGAAGGAGGAGGGGGAGGAGGAGGAAGAATAGGAAGAGGGGGAGGAAGAGGAGGAAGGAGAAGAAGAAGAAGAAGAAGAGGACGAGGAGGAGGAAGAGGAAGGGGACGAGGAGGAGGAAGAGGAGGAGGAGGAAGAAGAAGAAGAAGAATAAAGAAAAATAATAATTAAAAATAAATAAATAAAATAAAGAAATATTTGGCCATGTAAGCATTCCCACTCTCTTTAAGGAGAGTGAAGCCCACTCTCTTGCCATGTCAGCATTCAGGAGGATAAATATTCCACTTTAAAATAGTTCAGGAGGATCACCCCCGCAAAGTATAAGTGTGTAGTTGGAATTTGGGGTAAAGGTTGGGGGGTTATTTGGCCATTTTCTCTTAACGATATTATGTTCTGTGGCAAAAGAGAAAAACCAAGCAAAACATCGTAAGCTAGACTCTACGGGGAGATCATTTCTTTCTTCAATTCAAAACCAAACAATATATAAAAATAAACTATATTTTTTTAAAAGAAATATACTAATTTTAACACATAAATAACTTTTGTCTTACCGAAAACCAAACAACCATAAGGTAATGAATACATAGTTATAATTTTACAAACCTTTATAAACTTCATTTTTATAAAATAGTAGTATTAGATAGACAATTGCGAAATCAAAAATTTTATTATGTTCTAGATTTAATATATACATATAAAAAATATTTTTGGACGAAGTGTGTTCAACTTGTTACCCTTTACTACATATACCGCTGTAGATAATAGTTCTAAAATGTTAGGTGAGAAAAAATATATAACTTCATCTAAATTTAAAATGATGAGTGAACTATCTCAAAATCGTTACTCCTTTGGATACGTTTCATTATAGAACTGATCCATATGGGAAGTTAATATATTGTTGTGTTTACTTTTACTTGTCCACTATTTTAAAAATAAATTTTTATTTTTATTTTGTTATTTTTAAATATCAAGAATTTTTTATATATTTTTTCATATTTTACCCTTAATTAGCTCTAATTAGTTATTTTCAAATCATATATCAAGACTTAATACGAAACATCAATTAATAAAACAGTGTGGTAAAATAATTATATCTATCATTGTTTTTTAATGGATATGCGTAGTCCAAACGTGATAAGTGAAGTGAACGAAGGGTGTATATATCTTATGTTTGCAGTAGAGTCAGAGGCGGCCCACATGTATCGATCCCTGAGTCTCGCAATATTTTTGCTTTTATTTTCAATACTTGGCTTCTTGCTAAATTCATAACATCAAAAATTTTTGGATTGGGAATTCGAACCTGTGAACATCCCGTAAAACGAGTCATCCTTGACCATTGAGCTACCACAACTGATTATTCAATAATGTTAAAAGTAAGCTTCTTATAATAAGAAAGTAAAGTTATTAACTTACAACTCAGATTTGTTTTATATGTTTCTTTTTTCAGTATTGCTTATGTCTTTGGCGACCAATTGAGTATAATATTATCCCTTAATCGGCACTGAAAGTTTTTCTAACATCTTAAGATAATATTGTGCACACAGTATTATCAAAAGCAATAAGCGTAAAAAAGCTTCTCGGTCTATTGTGTTTAAGCACAAAGTACAAATAAAGTGTGAGATTTAACGAAAAAAGGTATAAAGAGAGAAAAAAGATAAATATATGTCTAGTCCAAGATTAATAATATAAGCATGAATGACAAATATATAAACAAAAAAGTTATTTTTTTTTTTTATAAAGTGAAATAGTCCATCTCTTTAGAAAACCTCATTGACAAGGAAAAGTAAGTATCAGAAATTAGAACATAAACTGCACATTAAGCGAGGCGAGCGCTCAACACATTTTGAGTCTTACTAAGAGACTTATGCGCGCCTTTGACAACGTTCGCAACTGAGCAGAGTCATGTATATTGTCAATTGGAGCAGATGAAGTCTCTTTCAATTTGAATTAAAGGTGAACAACAAAAGTGGAATTCTTAAACTAAAGGGTCTACAAAGATACAAATAAGGTTCATTCATGGTTATCTCATTAAGGGGTCGTTTGGTAGAGTGTATTGAAATGTTAATGTACGTATTAGTTTAATGTGTATTAGTAGTACCTTATTTGGTATACCTTTTTACTTGCATTAGTTATACACTCTATTGTCTATTGAGGTATGTATTACTAATACCTCAAAATCTATGACATTAGTAATGCAATGGATATAATGCATGTATTAATATGCTTAAAGACCCTATTAGCCCTCAAAAAAATTCCCGCATCCTTTTCCAATATATATATTGAGGGTATTATGTAAAAAAAAAAACGTTTTTAGAAATTACGTAATTCATGTTTTTTTTAATACATCGAATCAAATACTGCATAAGAAAAATACAAGTATAACTAATGCAAGTATAACTAACACAAGAATTACTAATACAAATATTATTAATACACTTTATTTTACATTATTCTTATACATTCTACCAAACAACCCCTAAATCTAACCATTATATGCTACAATCCAACCAAACTGACGACAAACCTATAATATAAAAAAGATACCACAAAAGGAGTTTTTTTCTTGTTTTCAGACAAATTATGTAAGTTGAACCCACAATATTGGAAAAATTTAAAAACGTAATCTATGACAATCGATTTTAAATCAAATGTTGATTAGGAATCAAAGATAAATTCAAAATTTACCAAAATTTAGGGAAAATCACGAACAAATAATTAGTCATCCTTCTTTTAAGGAGACTAATCGAACATACAAATGTATTTAATCAAAAATACTGAATATATGTATTATTATTGGTTGACTCTCCTTTCATCCTCAGAAAATTTTCCAAAATTTAGCTGGGAATGTCTAACAAGAATGCTTTATTTGTTTATTATGTGTTCGAATGCTCAATCGAAAGACAACATAATTCGAATATCTAAATAAAATAATAGGGATCTTTCAAAAATAACTACATTTTGCTTGAAAACTCACCTTTCATAGTCATATTTTACATAATTATCATTTATAGTTGTTGTATTCAATTTATGCCCACTGTATTCGATTTTATCACAGTACCATTTAGCTGCTGTATTCGATTCACAGCCGTTGTATTCACTTTTACTTAGTGGTCTGTATTCAAAAAAAACATAAATACACTACATATTTAGTCTTGTCAAAAATACTACCATTTTTTTATCTTTTTATTTTTTTTATATTTTTTCTTTTTCGTGTTTTCCTCATTTTTTCTTCGTCTTTTTTCTAATTTATCCTATTTTTTTTTTTTTTTATTTTTTAATATATTTTTTTTTCTCTTCTATCTCTTTTTTTTTCTTTTTTTTTTGTTTTCTTTTTTGTACTTATTTTCTTTATCATTTTTTTGTTCTATTTTATATTTTTTAAAAATATAACTACTCGAGCACAAGTCATTGATGATAACGTAAATACCATAATTGTTTATCTATTTGTAGTCACACCATCATTTATATTTTTGTATTCATTGATACAACTATATTTGTATTTGTATTTTAAAGTTTGCGCTTATATTTGTATTCTATAGTTCGCGTTTATTTTTGCATTTTATAGTTCGTACTTGTATTTGTATTTGTTAGTTCGCACCATCATTTATATTTTATATAATTCGCACTTGTATTTCAAAGAACTGTTTTGTATTTGTATTTTATAATTGACTGTATACTATATTGGATTATATTTGTATTATGATTTTATTGTATTTGTATATTTAGATTATATTTGTATTTGTATTCTATTTTCGTCGATGCCTTTTTATTTTTAAAGAATTATTTTGTATTTGCATTTGTAAGTTGATTGCATATTGTATTTAGCCGTGATTATGTACAGTTTATCATTTGTATTTGTATACAAACAAGTAAATGCATTAATTGTATTTTCTTGATTCTAAAATATATAAATATGCAATGTATCATTTGATACAAATGTACCGTTTTGTATTTGTATGTCAAAATTATTATTCGTATTTGTAAATAAATAAATATCACTTGATACAAATACAATTACAAACAAATA
>NC_061117.1:195306526-195446716 GCF_002878395.1 Capsicum annuum | reverse complement strand
TCTTGATTCTAAAATATATAAATATGCAATGTATCATTTGATACAAATGTACCGTTTTGTATTTGTATGTCAAAATTATTATTCGTATTTGTAAATAAATAAATATCACTTGATACAAATACAATTACAAACAAATGAAACCAATGATTTTAAAAATACAAATATATGTTGTATTTTTATAAAAATTTGAATTGTATTTATTTTTATCAATAAATATAACTCGTATAAATAAATACAAACAAATATTCGTAAAAAGAAAATCAATCGTTCCTTTTCAATAATTAAAAAATACAAATGATAGTCTATATGTTATAGTTCGCATTTGTATTTGTATTTTATAGTTTCACTTGTATTTGTATGTTATAATTCGTCTTTGTATTTATATTTTATAGTTCACACTTATATTTATATTTTCTAGTTCGCACAAATGAAAAAGAAGAAGAAAAAAGAAAAAAAGGAGAAAAAATACAAAAAAAAGGAGAGTAATAGAAAATAGAAAAAAAAACAAATGAAAAAAATAGAAGGAGAAAAAATAAAAAGGAAAAGAAGAAAAAGAACAAAAAAGACAAAATGAAAAAAAGACAACGTAAAAGAAAAAATTGAAAAAAGAAGGAAGAAAGAGAAAACAAAAAAAGGAAAAGAAAAATGAAGAAAAAAATTGAAAAAAAAAAGGAGTAATAGAAAATAGAGAAAAAAACAAAAAAAAAAATTAAAAGGAAAAAAAGAAAAAGAAAAAAGATACAAAAGAAAAAAAAAGAAAACGAAAAAATTGAAAAAAGAAAAGAAAAAGAAAACGAAAAAAAAAGGAAAAGAAAAAAAGAAGGAAAAACCCGAAAAAGAAAAAAAAAGAAAAGTAACAGTAAATAGAGAAAAAGAAAAAATACACGAGAGGGGCTATGAATTGTAATTATAAAAAATTAATAAGTAAGAGGAGGCTATGGATTATAAATAATTAAAACTAGGCTAAATAAGGTAATTAGGAGTCAATATTGACTAAGTTATGTAATTTTCCCTATAATAATCAGCTAATTAATTATAATATTTGTTGAACCTGATGTGATTATCATAAAATAGTAATACATTAATCCAGCAAGTTTAAACTTAAAGAAGATAAAGATTCATACGGCGAATCTCATTTATGATTTATTACTACCTATCAACAAAGTACTTATACACGTGCTTAAGATTTTTTTTTTTTTTTGATTTACTTATATGAAGTAGTGAATAGCTAGGGAGTGCGGGGAGATTTGGTTAGTTTAATTGACCAAACTTTGGATTTGGCATTAAAAATGTAGTTGATGTCATTATTGCAAATTGCAATCAAATGAAAATCATGTGGTATTCTTCAATTTGATTCTCTGAATTTGGAATTAGAACGAAAGGAAATCATAAATTCAATTCTTTGTATAGTAATAATTTCGGTTAATAACATTTCACCGTAATAGTTATATTTTTTTTAGAATCCATCTATCCTGTTGTGTCATATATTTGTTCTCTATAATGATGTGTTGCTATAACAATTCGATTTTATTTTATTTTTTTTAAAAAACAATTATGAAAAGATTTGGCTCCACTTAAAAGTCAACCAAAGTTTTCAACATCTCAGTGGTCACATGATATCTGTTGATGGTTATGGGACGCAGCAGCAACGTTATTTTTTATTTTTTTTTGAGCATTTTAAGTAGATATTTGATTATAAATTTTAAATATTTTTTATTTTATTTGACATTTATGAGGTTTAAATTGAAAATAAAGTTATGTTTAATTATATGGTTCGCAAATGAGAGAAGATATCATTTTAGAGTGTAATTTTTGTGTATCGTTAGCGTATTAATCTTTGACACAATCAGGTAATATTAATATGTTATACTCCTCTGTTAAATATTTGGCTCAAAAATACCCCTCCCCTTAACGAAATTCCACTAAGCAAGCCATTTAGATAAAAAAAAATCACGTGACTATGCCACATTGTCATCTACATATAAAATGTTAGTATTTTTTAATTATATGACATTCTTTTCATCTTGATAAAGGAGTTAAATAAAAAGATTATATTCAGTGATGTTGATTTATTTTTTTTGGACTCAATGAATGTTGATAGTTTTTCTAATTTTATGTTTAATCATCAAGTATTCTTAGAATTTTTGAAAATTTCACTTTCAGAAAAGTAAATGACATTTAATATATTTTAATCATTAGAAAAACATGGATATAATTTTCTTTAATAATCTAAGTGAAAAGTTTATCATATAATAAAAAAAATTGAATAATTTGTACTCCTTTAATAAAATTTATTTAGTACTTTCCCAATGTCGAGAAATCCCAAAAACGTTAAACTAAATCTAGTAAAAATACTGATTTATTTTATTTTATTTAAATATTTTTAGAAATTTTTAATTTTGGTGATCATATTTTTTTTCAGATCAATAAAACTGCTTTGCAAAAAAATAAAATAAAACTAAAAATAAATAAGAAAGGAATGTCATATAATTAAAAAATACTCACATTTTACATGTGGATGGTAATGTGGCATAGCCACGTGGTTTGTTTTTATCTAGGTGGTATACTTGGTGAAATTTCGTACGGGAAGGGGTATTTTTGAGCCAAATATTTAACAGAGGGGTATTTTTAATCCATTTCAGATAGTTCAGGGGTATTATTTATCCTTTTCCGAATTCCGTTAGAGGGAGGGTTATTTATGAGCCAAATATTTAACGGAGAGATATTTTTGAGCCAAAAATCTAACGTGGGGTATTTTTAAGCTATTTCAGATAGTTCAGGGGTATTTTTGAGCCTTTTTCGTTAACAAAATTAGCATATTTAGCTTTAATATTACCTGATGGTGTAGAAAATCTTATACATATTGTTGTACAAAACTTAAACTCTAAAAAGAAATGGTCCACAATACTTGTCATTTTAGAAAATCAAGATATAATTAGTTGTTTCTTTCAATCTTTATCCTTAGTCATACATATAGAGAGATATTAATATGGTGCAAAAAATAGATGTATTAAATTGAAAGGTATAATAAATAAGAATAATTTAGTTAAATTACTCTTTAATAATAGTGTTTTTCTTAAAACGTGTGCAAAATAAAACAAGAGAAGTATTCAAAAATGAATTTTGTTTTATGTGCCTAATTTACTCTCATGAACAATATCGTCTTAAGTAGCGCATCCGATTAAATACTCACATACAATTGATAACTATTTATTTTGCACTCACAAAATCCAACTTATCTTTTGAAAGCTATTATTCGTAATAATGACACAAAACAAAAATAAAAGATGATTTTTTTTAAAATAACATCTATTTTTCCACATTTTCCTAAATGAATTAACCTATATAACACGGGTAATAGATAAACATTGCTAACTTGACCTATGTCACACTCTTGAGTGTGCATAAATATTTTAATTAATTACAATAAGTTATTCTTTTTCTTCTTCTTTTGTCTATCATTGCTTTTTTTTTTCTTTCTAAAAATTAATTTCAAAACTTAAATATCAACTCAAATAAACTCTTAATAAATTAGTTTTAGGATGCAAAATATGTTGGATACTAGTTAATTAGTAATGCATTATGTAGCAAAATTGGGTAAATAACTTTTTAAAAAGAATGAAAAAAAAGAAAAGATAGACACAATTTGTGCAATCAGTCACATGTATGTTGGATGCATTAAGTGAGTTTTATTTAAAAAATAAAATCAGTAGAGTGGGAAAGTTTCAAACATTTGCTCAGAATCACAAATTTTTTTTTTACCTCATTTGTTGATTTCTTTTTGTTGTTTTATTACCTAAGAGCTATCGATGGTTTCAAAATTTTTAAAAAAATTGTGAAGCCAGAAAAATTTTATGAAAGAAAGGACTGACTTTTGTGCACGAGTATTGCACACGTGTTCAATTCCGTCGCTATGAATTTTTTTAAATGATAAATTCTTCATTTCTTCTTACTCTTCTTTTCTATTTTCTTTTTAAATGCTTCCCTCTATTTATTCTATCACATCTTTAAAGCATATCGAAAGTTATTTTCTAATATTTTAGTATTCTCTACAAAAATTTCCACTTCTTCAATTTAATTACTGAATATGATAGAAATTAAAATCATACTTCTTCCATCCACAAATATTTGTTTACTTTTGATTTAACACAAACCTTAAGACATAACAAATAGAGCGGTGATTTTACTATATTACTCTTTGAATATAAGAAGAAAAAAAGAAGAAATTGTGGTTTTAAAAAAGCTGAATAAGTGGAAATTTTTATAGAGAATAGTAAAAAATTAGAAAATAATTTTCGATACGCTTTAAAGATGTGAGAGAATAAATAGGTGGTAGAATTTAAAAGAAGAATTTATCATTTTGAAAAATTGATACAGATAGAATTGGACATGTGTGCAACACACATGCCCAAAAGTCAGTCATTCTGATACAAGTCAAATTGCGTCCGGACCTTTGGATGAGATACGTATGATGCTCAAAGTGCTTGATGACTCCTTAGTGCTATTAAAAAATGTCACATGGATGAAGATTACTATTAAGGAGGGTCAAAAGACTTTGATGAGGTGGAAAGAGTACAAAACGGGGCTCGAAAGCCTCTTGGAAAGATCATGCGCCCAAGGTGCTTTGGATCCGCTTTTGATCCGCTCTAGTACTTTAAGAGCGGCACTAACAGCCCCTAGAAGGCCTTTTCATGCATTTGAGTCACTTTTGGGCCCTAATTATGTAATATTTAGCCAAACTATAAATACTTGATAGTTAGACTTATTTGGTTAGTTTTTATTTATTGATAATGATGAATTCATGAACCTCCATTGGGAGTGTTTTAAGAGCTTGAAAAAACGAATGTTGATCTTTGATTAGAAACATCGGTTGTAAGTGAGATTCAAATCCCTTTACGGTCACGTAAGAGTTAGGTGCTATTTGATAATCTTTAAGGGATTTTTTTTGGTTTGATACACCCTTTGGTTGCCCTTTTGTTATCATATTTGTGTCTATATTTCTATCTTTGATATTTTATCCCTCTTTCTTTACTTTTTCGCATTTAGATTCAAGTTTTCGTGGTGAGAATCGTATCACATTCCCTTTCAAAAAGTTCCTCTGGTTTCACATTTTATTTAACTTGAAACCGTTGATAGTTCCTAGGTGATAAAACAACAAAAACAAATCAACAAATGAGGTGGAAAATGTGTGCTTCTGAGCAAATTTTTGAAAATTTTCCACCTAACTGATTTTGTCTTTTTAAATAAAACTCACTTAATGCATGCAACATACGTGTGACTGATTGCACAAATCATGTTTACCTTTTTTTTAAAATTTTTTTTTTTTTTAAAAAAGTTATTTATCCAATTTTGACACATGATCATTACTAATTAACTATTATCCAACATATTTTGCATCCTAAAACTAATTTATTAAGAGTTTATTTGAGTTGATATGTAAGTGTTGAAACTAATTTTTTGAAAGAAAAAACAAGCGATGATAGACAAAAAGAAGAAGGAAAATAATAACTTATTGTCATTAATTAAAATGTTTATGCACTCTCACGAGTGTGACATAGGTCAATTTAGCGACGTTTATCTATTACCCATGTTATATAGGTTAATTTATGTAGGAAAATATAAAAAATAGATTTTTTCTTAAAAAGTAATTATAAAATTCATCTTCTATTTTTGTTTTGTGTCATTATTACTAATAGTAGCTTCAAAAAGACAGATTGAATTTTGTGAGTGTGAAATGAGTAGTTATCAGCTGTAATTAAGTATGTCTAATATTTAATCTTATGCTACTCAAGGCGATATTGTTCATGAGAGAAAATTAGACACGTACAACAAAATTCGTTTTCAAATACTTTTCATATTTTATTTTATGCACCTTTTAAGAAAAACACTATTAATTAGAGGGTAATTTAACTAAATTATTCTTGTTTATTACATCTTTTAATTTAATACACTTATTTTTTATACCACATCAATATCTCTTCACATTTATGACTAAGGACAAAGGTTGAAACAAACAACTAATTATATCTTGATTTTTTTGAAATGACAAATATTGTGGACCATTTCTTTTTAGAGTTTAAGTTTTGTGCAACATCGGTGTATAAGATTTCTACACCCTCAAATTTAAAGATAAATATGATAACTTTATTAAGTAATTAATAATAATTTTTGAAAATATAATCATAATTATGTCAAAATATAATCAAGAAAAGCTGAGTCCTCTTTGAGCTCTAATCAAAATTAATTCATAGTTATCTTCTTAACCAACTTTATTTTCTTTGCTAAATTTGAAAATTTTCGTTCATTTTTCTCAACATCATACTTCTAAGAATATAAATCCTTGGTGCATAGTTTTTAAATTTTCATTGTTTTTTCCTGATGAAATTATGGCAAGAACTTGATAACAATACAATTACAAATACAAATTAAATGCAATTATCATCCCTGAGAAAATTCACAAACATCTTAAAAAGATAATTTGACTGAAAGTGATCAAAGAATCAACGCAGAAGAACACACTAAAATTAAAGAAATAAAAAAAGTTAATATTGATATAGAAAATGTGAAGCCAATTGACTTAAACTTTATTGATAAACTAAAATATCATGTGACTATTCACCATTTAAGATTTCAGAGATTAATTAACAAAAATAATGAAATTGTTATAAGTGTATTAACATTATAGTAAATGTCTATTAAGATCTATTTTGATATCTATTAGGATTTGAAGCATCTGTCTTGTACTCAAACTAGGAGTAAATTTTCCCTATAAATAGAGGGTTTTTGTTCATTGTATTTACAATCATATAATCTCTCATCCTTAAGAGAAGAAATAAGAATCACTCTTTCTTCTCTCTCTACTCTTGTTCTTTATTCTTTATTGCTTTATAACATGTTATCAACACGAAGTCTCTTATCAATTGAGATCTGTACGAAGTCTCTTACCAATTGAGATCTGTTCGCACGAGACTCTGCAAAATAAGGTGAGATTATAAATCCGAAGGATTTCAAGGTTAGTAATTCTTTATGTTATCTTTCTTTTGCTACTACTACTATAATTATTATTGGATTTGCGAAAAAATAATTGGTTTGGAACCATTAATATTTTAAATTTATTCCTCAAGAACAATATTATCAAAAAGGATGATAATATGTTGGGTTCAAGTCCCATCGATTCATGCCTAAGATGCCTTTATATGGATCAAATATTGAGTTTGAATCTCAATACACCATATTGATGATATTGTGATGGCTAAGACAAAATAATGGGTGTTTGATGAAAAGTCATGAAATTCAACCCATTGAATATGGAATGGGTAGTAATATATGATAAGTCTGAAATATGACAACTTCATTCTTGAGGTGTATTTGGTAGCAATGCATAATATGCTGAAAGAAGACAAGTGATTGAATGCACGAATATACGCGTGGAGAGATAATATGATAATGATCATCAAAAGTGATGATATTTTCACACGCTTATATGATCATAAGATATGATAGAGAAAAATTCTCTACATCATATGTATGCCTCGATTTGCTTCTGAAGTAAAAAAATCTTGAAAGAGGTTATAAGCTATCATAATTTGATAGGCTTAAGACACGATTATATTCCATTCCTGGGGAATGAGAAGCTTATTAATGCAAATGTGTACTTGATTGTGATTGTATCACAACTCACCTCCGAAAGAGGTTGAATAATTTTGAAATCTACTTCTGAAGTAGTAAATCTGAAATTTATTCATGTAATAGTAAATATGAAATTTACTAAAGAAAAAAGTACATGTCATGGTAAACTTGGAGTTTACTAGAATAAAAGTTCATAAGTTGATATGAACGATTGTGACATCTCGAAGATGTGCATGTATTGAAGAACTAGAAGATTCTTCAAGAATTGTTTATGTCGTTTGTTCTCATGATAAGATGGTTGGACCAACTAATATTGGGATTAGATCCCTTCAAATCTGAAAATTATAAAAGGTGAATAAGGGCTCGTTCACCTATCATGTGATATGTTGAAAAGATACATCAATAAGATAATCACATGACATTCATTGTCAAGCTGCAGTTTGACATTCATAAAGTTGCTTGCTCAATAAAATTGAGTCAAGAACATAATTTTCAGATTGTTCAATCAAGAAAGTTATCTTGATGATGATGGTTTGACATTGAATGCCTTCGATAAATAGCTAAACCATCGCTAATGAGAACAAAGCTTCATGTGTTGGTCTGAAATATGATATGTTGCATACAATAACACTTGTATGCATTAGACCAATAAATTATGATTATTTCTTCCCCCTTAATTGGTTCAAGGTCATGAACCAACTATTCCATCTAATAGTTTTGATGTGCGGTATACGATTAATGAATATACCATGATGCACAAAGATGGATTCCTCAAAGAAGATAGAGGATGCATGTTAGTTTTCATAAAATAAGGGGGAAATTATAAGCTCTATGAAATATGTTAGGAATTATCACCAGATCCTCATCCAAAAGATAATTCAAGTCAAATGCCGAAAATATGTCATATTAAGCGCAAGTGCTCTTATTTTGTGTTCCTAAAGGACAAAGTCTATGCATGCGTGAAGCGTGGTGGACTAATCGGTTCTAAATGAAATAGTCCTTGAAAAATAAGGAGCAAATAATCATAATAAGAAGGCAATAAGCTCTTGAAGAGCCTACGACATAACACTTCATGAAACCTTGTGAGAGGTTCATGTACCTGAAAATAATGAAGTGATGAGATCTCAAAATGTTATGTCGCATTGTGAACCGATACTAAATGATATATCATCAATATCTTTGACACAATATTGGCGCAACATTGTGAAAGATTACGAGGATCTCAATTCTATGTTAATTTAAGCATGCTGACGTAGAAACATTTATCAAGTGACATGAAAGGATGCATCTTGGTAAGTGAAAACTTATTTGATTTGCAGTCCAAACACTTGAAGATGTTATACATAAAATGTTGAATATTGTCACTTTGACAAAATTTGTATGAAAACTTCTTTAAGGATTCAAAATATAAAAGTTTCTGAAAAACTTATTGATAATCCTTATATTGTATAAGCTTATAGTTTGAAAATTATTGAAACTCTTGGAGAGTTTTCAAAAGCAATAAGATTGTTTGCTGAAATGAGAAATATACTAATTTGGATTGGTTATGAAGTACCATATCTTAGTACCATTAGTGCACTCATGTATTTTGTAAAAAACTATAAGACCCAATATAGCTTTTTGCTCAATTTGTTTGCAAGGTATATTTATACTCCTACTAAGAGACATCAAAATGGGATAAGATACATGAGTTTATTTTATTCTAAAGATTGCAGTCCCAATCTTACTGGTCATGCTGATGTTGGGTACTCATCTAACCCACATAAATCTCGGTCTCAAACATACAACATGTTCACATGTAGGGATACTGCCATATCTTGAATATATACAAAGCAGTCTATCGTAGCCACCTCATCGAATCATGCTGAGATAATAGCTTTTCATGAAGCAAGCCGAGAATGTGTATGGTTGAGGTCCATGATACATCTCATTCGAGAAAAATGTGGTGTGAAATATGACAATCTACCCACAATTTTATACAGAGATAATTCAGCATACATAGCAAATCTTAAGGGAGGATTCATAAATGGAGATAGAACGAAGGACATTTTGCCAAAGCTTTTCTACATACATGAGCTACAAAAGAATGATGATATTAACGTGCAACAGATTCGTTCAACTGACAATGTGACTAATTTATTCACCAAGTCTTCTCCAATTACAACTTTTAAGAAGATGATGTACAAGATCGGGATGCAAAGGTTCAAGGATGCTCTCATTAGGGGGAGTTAATACGAGCTGTACTCTTTTTCCCTTTACTTCTTTAGAGGTAGAGGTATGGACTGCGTACATCTTACCCCCCAGACCCCACTAGGTGGGAATACACTGGGTTTGTTGTTGCTGTTGTTGTTGTTACTCTTTTTCCCTTACGAGGTTTTGTCCCACTGGGTTTTCCTTGTAAGATTTTTAATGAGGCAGCCGAAATGCGTATTATTAGAGATGTGTATTCTTTTTCCTTCACTAGATTTTTTTTCTACTAGGTTTTTCCTAGTAAGGTTTTAACGAGACATATTATATATCAATTAGACATTCAAGGGGGAGTGTTATAAATGTATTTACATTATAGTGAATGTCTATTAAGATCTACTTTGATATCTATTAGGATTTGAAGCATCTGTCTTTTACTCAGACTAGGAGTAAATTTTCCCTATAAATAGAGGGATTTTGTTCATTGTATTTACAATCATATAATCTCTCATCCTCAAGAGAAAAAATAAGAATTACTCTCTCTTCTCTCTCTACTCTTGTTCTTTATTCTTTCTTGCTTTATAACAAAAATAGTGAATGAATTATAGGACAAGTAGTTAAGAGATTGAGAAAGATGGAGAACCTTGATAAGGTTAAGCTAAGAAACGAGCTGAAACTGACAAATCAATTGGCTAAAAACCCTAATTCAGATGAGAGATAAGAGAGAACAAAAGAGGAAAGAAACCATTCGTTGAATTGAAAAAAATCTCCTTACCCCCGTACCTACTCATCCCTCTTATTTATATTCATTACAAGTGGTCCGGATTTCACAAAGTATAGATCCCAAAAAAATCATTACAATACAAAGGCCTAATAGAAATATACAAGCCCAAGAAAAATATACAAAGTTCAATATTAAATGGACAATAATATAATACAAAAAATACATCTACCATGTGACTGCTATGTAGTTCCAACACTCCCTCAAGCTGGAGAGTATAGACACTCCAAGCTTGGGAAGTAGAGAATAATGAGCCAAACCTGGAAGAGACTTAGTGAGAACATCAACAAGTTGAGCAGTAAAAGAAACAAAATGTAAGGAGATAAGACCAGATTGAAGTCAGTCCCGAACATAGTGGTGGCAGTCGATCTCAATATGCTTCGTACGCTCATGGAACATTGGGTTCTTGGAACTATGTAAAGCTACATGGCTGTCACGGTAAACAGGAACAGGCTAGGCTGCAGGCACACGAAAATCACAAAGAAGACAAACTAACCAAGAGATTTCAGCCCTAATCTTTAGAAGGGCCCTATATTCAGCTTCAACAAATGATAAAGAAATTGTAGTTTGTTTTTTACTTCTCCTTGAAATAGGAGAACCACCAAAAAGAGAAAAAAATCGATCACTGATCGAGGAGAATGGGCACAAGAAACTCAATCAGAGTCAGAGTAGGCCACCAAGGAAAAATTACAAGAATTGGATAAAAAAAAAACCAAGATCAAGATAATTAAGTAGATACCTCAGAACATGAATACCAACCATGAGATGAGGAACTTGGGGAGATTATAAAAATTGGCATAGATGCTGAACAGAATAAGATATGTCAGGCCTAGTATGTTGGAGAAAATAAATTTCCTAACAAGGCGATGATAAGTGGAAGGATCAGTAAGGGGTGCACCCATGTCAATAGTAAGATTAAGAAAAGCATCAAGGGGAGCAGCCACTGAAAAGTACTAATCACAAAGAAACTCAACCAATAATTTAGAAGTAAATTTATGTTGGGTTATAAGATATCCATCAAGATGAGATGTAATCTCTAAGCCCAAAAAATAGTGCACTGACCAAAGGTCTTTGATTTTGAATTGAGAATTCAAAAACAGTTTTAAATTATCCCGCTCAGAAACATTATCACCAGGAAAAATTATATCATCAACACAAACAACCAACACAGTAAGAAAACCATCTACAAATTTGGTAAATAGTGAGTAGTCATTCCTACTAGAGAAATAATCTCGGATGGAGAGAGCATCAGACAATTTTGAAAGCCATTGCCTGGATGCCTGTTCAAGGCCATAGATAGATTTTCTAGTTTACAAATCAAAGGGGCAAAAGTAGGTATGGAAGAAGATAATTCCAGACCCAAAGGAGGTTTCATATAAACTTCTTCATGTAAATCCCCATGGAGAAAAGCATATTTCACATCAAGTTGATACACAATCCAATTTCTTTTTGACAACAATTGGTAAAAGGACTTTAATAGTAGTAAACTTAACAACAGGGGAGAATGATTCAGTATAATTAGTGCCTTTCTTTTGAGTATCTCCTCTTATGGACATCCTAGATTTTTACCTCTTAATGAAACCATCAATTGCTTGTTTAACCTTGTAATCCTATTTGCAAGAAATGAGATTCTTTTGGGGAGGAAAAGGGATAAGGTCCCAAGTGCGATTGGCCTCAAGAGCCTGAAATTCTTTAAGCATAGATTCTTGCAAAGTAAGGTAAAAAACAACTTGCTGATAAGACTGATGTTCATGTATATTGAGTTCGTCAGAGAACACCTTGAAAGCTATAGAGATAACAAAAAAAGTAAGAAGAAGTGCAGGTAACCCTAGAGGACTTTCTGAGAGGAACATGAACAGAAGGACAAAAAACTAAATCAAAAAGTGAAGAAGGAGGTGAAATAAGAACTGGAATCATAGGACAAGGAGGAGTGGGCACAGAAATAACATAAGAAGGTGGAAGAATATGTAAATAGAAAGGAAGAGATAGAGAATGAAGTGGAGAGGAGCTGGTGGCATAGGAAAAAATATGCTCTTAGAAAATGACATCTCTGGAGAAGAAAACTGAATGAGTGGATAAGTTGAGAAACTTGTAACCTTTCTTAGCACATAGGTACCCAATGAACACACATGGTAAAGCCCTTGGCTGAAATTTGTCTCTGCCATAAGACAAAAGAATCATAACATTAACAACCAAAAGAAACAAGTGACCATAGAAAATGGGTTGTCCCATGTAGTTTTTCATAAGGTGACAGGTTATTTAAGACAGGTGATGGAAGTCTATTTATGGGTATGTGGCAGTTAGTACATGGTCACCCTAATATTTGATGCAGAGACGTAACTGGTACAGTAAAGCTCTGGATGTTTCAAGTAGGTGCCTATGCTTTGTTTCCACAACACTAATTTGCTGTGTTATATGTGGAATGAATGTTTGATGTAAAATTCCATTTTCATCAAAAAAGGAAGAAGTTTCAAGGCTAGTGCCTAATTCATATGTATTGTTAGATCTAAAGGATTGTACAAAGGTATGGAAGTGTACTTTCACCATGGACACAAAATTTTTGAGTATTAAAAGGGAATTACCCTTGAAATGAGTTGAGTCCAAGTGACCCTATTGAAATCATCAACTAGTGTAAGAAAATATCTAAATTCATTGTAAGTCCTTGTGTGATAAGGACCTCATCTGTCAATATGGACTAGTTAAAAAAGAGTTGTAGAATGAATAATGCTAAGTGGGAAAGCGAGTTTGTGTTGTCTGGATTTGGGACAAACATCACACGAGAAGTTCTATTTTACAAGAAGTTTGGAATGTAAAGAAGGAATAAACTTCATTTTATGGTAAGGTATATTCCCCAACCTTTAGTGCCAGAATAAACCCACTTTATTATTGCTTTCAGAAATATTATAGATAGGAAATTCATCACTATTTATCTGATTGCAACTGGAAGTAGATTTACAAGTAAAAACAGTATTAGGGTAATCAGTAGAATAGAATTGAATCTATTTAATTTACAAGTAGGGACAGTATTAGAGTGATTAGGACTTGAGTTGTTGGATGTAGTTGGAGTAGCACAGTAGTAGTACAAATCATTTGCAGCTTTACCAATTTCTAGTGGTCTTTTCAAAGAAGGGCCCTGTAAATGACAAGCAAAAATGGAAAATATAGCTAAACGACATAATTGTTTAAGGAGTTGATAGATAGAAAGTAAGTTAAAATGAAATGAAGGAACCAAAAAGACATTGTGTAAGGTGATGTCATCTCTTTAATGTAGGAAACCAGTAGAGATAACTTTAACCTTATATCTATTTGGTAAAGTACTGAGAAATGAGACAGCTAAAGGTTGTAAATTGTGTAAAAGTTGTTTGTGAGGTGTCATGTGGTTTGAAACTCCTAAGTCTAAGATCCAATATTTACTCCTAAGTGTGACGAACCGCATATACTATAACCATCAAAAGTAAAAATGGAATTATTTGACAAACTTGCAAAGTTTGCATAACCTGATGGCTTACCATAAGGAAGATGTTGATTAGCTGGTGAGAGTTGAGCTTGTTGAAACAAACTCATAAGATGACTATGCTATTACTTGTTGAATCCATGAGCAGATCCCTCTTGAGAGGATAAAATAGATGAATCGGTACCAAAATGAGTTGAGGTTGCAGAGATATTTGAATCCAACATCTGGACACAGAAAACAATTGATTTCTTGTTCTTTATGAACTTGAAATCAGCTAGAAAGCCATGAAGCCTATAGCATGTTTCAATGTCGTGTCCAGTTTTTTTTTTTTGAAATATTTGTAAGTCAGGGATCCACTTTGATACTTATTAGAGTTGAAGGACACTCTTTGGTTGAAAGGTTTACTGTTCGAGTTAGGTATAGAGATGGAAACTGTAAAGGAAGTTGACTTACTGAAAATTTTTGAAATTTTAGGATTGTGCTTCCTTATAGATCTCATTTTATTGTCAAAAAGCATAGACCTTACTGAGAGATGGCAAAGGTGTCATCATCAGTGTATTGATCTTCATAGTAGAATAAGTTCCATTTCATCCACCGAGGAATTGAAATAACTATTGATCTTAGACAAATTTAATTAGAGCTCTACATGTGCATTCGGGACCAACATAGGGGGCATTAAGTTCATCCCAAAGACTTCTCATTTTTATGAAATATGTAGTTATGTTGGAAGAACCTTGAACAGTGGAGTTGATTTTCCTTTGAATTTGTATATATCTAGACCCATAACTGACCAAATCTATCATTCCTATTCTTCCAGCCATCCTTAGCAATAGAATGACACATCACACTTACTTCTATATCTTTTGAAAGAGAATTAATGATCCAGGCCTTTCACCATGTGATCATATCTTTCCCAGAAGTGAAAATATGGATTATTAGAATCAGGTCTAGGGAATCTACCATTTACCATGCCTAGTTTGTTCTTAGCAGACGGGGAAGTGATAATACTATTTCTCCATATAGCAAATCCATTGTCATTGAAGATAACATGAACTAACTGAAAACTAGGACTTTCAGAAGGATGTATATAATAAGGATGTGATGGATCCAAGGTCAATTCCTCAAAACCACCATTATTAGTCAAAGGTGCACTAGTACTAGCATGTTGAGCATTGCTCACAGGATTCACCATCACAAATATATGTTCAATAGGCAACTATACACAATATGCGCAAATTATAGCTCAACCAAACAAATCTAAAACTGATATAGGTGAAATACCACTGATATCGCACCAAACACAGTTTATGGATAGAGATTACCGGTCTTTTTATTAAACTCGAAGAAGATACGACCTTGTTCAGCCTGAAAACTCGAATTTGATCTCCATCATTGCCTCCATGAAGCTTCAAAACACCACTCGAGGGTAGGATCGAACGAAAAGGGATATTTAGATCTACCAAATAACCCACTTTGATACCATTTCCAAATAACCCACTTTGATACCATGTTAAGCTAAGAAACTAGCTGAAATTGACAAATCAGTCAACTGAAAACCCTAACTCAGATGAGATATAAGAGTGAACAAAAGAGGAAAGAAACCATTCATTGAATTGGAAAAAATCTCCCTACCCCCGTACCCCACTCATCCCTCTTATTTATAGTCATTACAAGTGGGCCGGGTTTCACACTTAGTACAAAATATGGAGCCTAAAGAAATTCTAAAAATTACACAAATACACAACTTATGTTTTTAATATTACAAAAAATCCCAACTCCCTAAACATATTACAAAAATCCCAACATATACACGGAATGTTATGTATATGACGGCTATGTTATGTATATTAATAGGGAGAGAGAGTAAAGTAATTAAAAAAGTGGAAGAAAGTGTAATTACTTCTAAAAAGGTTGTTATTTATGTTATTTATACGAAGAAATTATTACAATATAGAGGCCTAATAGAAATATACAAGCCCAAGAAAAATATACAAAGTTCAATATTAAATGAAAAACAATGTAAAGCAAAAAATTACATCTACCATGTGACTGTTACGTAATTCCAACAGAACAGCAGAGGAAGAGAAAGAGAAAAAAAAAAAATACGAAATAGAAAATTATCTAGAAATAAATTGCTAACCTACTATAGCAGGTTAATATTACTTGCTGGTATAAAAAAATTAATACACCGACGATGCACACAATTTAAACTCAATCATTTTATTTGGAACCTAATTGAATATGCATGAGCATCTTGATGTTCACTTTAATTAAATCGGATTGCATAAATTAAAATTTAAGTTAGTGAACAGGTCCAAAGGGAAATCAAAATATGCACAGCTGTAACAATGATATACAGTGAAAGAATACATACTATATGGCAAGACAGAAATCTGAGAAATTTTTAACAAATGGAGAGGGATCATCAAAATACTGGAGAAATTGCATTTGTGATCAATGCTAGAAACACTGCTAGACTGAAGGTAATGCTGCAGAAGCTAATATTTTTAATCGATCAAGTTCTGAATTGGCATAGAAAGGATGGCCAAAAATTGTAAATAATGGTACCCTGACCCTCAATTAACAAAGTATAGTTAATACAACAACAACAAACCTAGTATATTCCCACATAGTGAGGTCTGGGGAGGGTAAGATGTACGCAGTCCATACCACTACCTCCGGAGAAGTAGCAAGGCTGTTTCCGATAGACCCCCGGCAAAGTATAGTTAATACTGATGAGGCATTTTATCCAACACAGAACATTTAAGAAAAATTCAAGAACACATACCTTCACCCTTTTATTAAGGTCTCTGGCTTTTTGATCATTCTTAAAATGATCACGCGCTGGCTGCATTTCACATTGAAAACTAAGTCAGTCAGACAATTGAAGAAAGGAGGATATACAAATATATTAAAAGGGTAGAGCTGAGTACGCTGAAGCTCCCGCTATACACAGGTCCGATAAAAGGCCGGACCACAAAAATAATAAATAATATGTGTGTGTCGTCCTAATTTTGCAACACCATAGTCTATTCAACATAAACTATTTCAATCTCAAGCTCATCAGATACTAGTCATCAAATGTTCACCATCTCAAATTTAGTATTAGTTGATATTTTAAATTGCCGATATACTGATTCTTTTTTATCAAGTAATAAGATTTATTACTTGAAATTGAAAATATAAATAAAAAATGAGAATACACTACAAATAAATAAGTTAATTCGAAGGGTGTTGGGGCTATACTAATTGTATATATCAGACTCAAAGAACTATGAGGTAATAACACCGACAATCAAGAGATCAACTTTCACATTAGCGCTACTAAAGTAAAAGAAGAATATCAAAATGCAGAGTCAATGCGAAACAAACAGGTCAAAATTTCCAAATGTGTCAATTTGTGGTTAAATACAAGGACTACACAGGAGATTAAGTCTTTAAGATAATGAACTATTTTGAATGCATACCTGTAGTATCTTATTGAGTGCTTTAGTTCATGCAAGTTTGAGGTCAGCAGGATGCAAGCTCCCACTTTCACCAAGCATGAGCTAAAATAATGATACTATTGTTAGCAAATCGGCTGGATGGATATGAGCAAATGTGTGAAATGACTCACCTGTCATCGCCATTCTAAGCACCTCGTTCAATTTTGAACTCATCAAAGCAAGGAAGGACGATATACAATGTACTCCAGACATGGATTCTTCTCAACAACCTTTGGTGGACAAAAAGCCTTTGGTGTTCATGCATAGCACAGAAAAAAAATACTGTCATTACAATAGAAAAATCTATTACAAACTCCGGCACTCAGCCCAAAAACAATTATAGCAGAGTGTTAACAGGTGAATAATACATATAGCTAGATAGCCTAGAGGTAAAATCTGAAGATTCCTCTTCATCATCCATGTAAATTGAAGAAGAGTGGTGACATCTTCTCTTGACCTTCTTGCAAGTCAGGGAGCACATCTGTACACAAAGATCATAAGGAGAAAAAACATATCAAAGAGAAGACCTAGTCAAGTAAAAATAGACCTAATTATGAAAAGATTATCATACGATGGGACAATATGATAGGTTTGTTTTTCCTCGTGATGTCATCTCAGTACGCTCTTGCAAGTACATTAACCTTTCGCTGGTCCATGCTGAGTTGACAGATGTCAGCCTATAAACAACAAAAGTCCTTATTTATCTGGTGCAATCATGATTAAACAAATAATTACTGCACTATGGGACAGAAGACTTTACAAAGCACACATATTCACATAATAGTACCGGCAACCAATGAAACAAAAAATACACAGCTTGCATATCTGTCAATATCAAGAAGCATATGCTAGTGAAACTAGAAGCTCAAGGCAAGCCAGCTATATGCATAGAAACAGCCGGCAATGCATTTTTTACTCACTGGTAACCTAGACAATCAAGAAATATAATGATATTGCAAGATTTACACCAGACAGGCAAGAAGTTGATTAATTTCCTTCTATTCTTTCTAATAAAGTCTTATATTTGACTTATCCCGATAACTGAATAAGAAAGAAAATATTTCCACATAGTTAGCTGCCGTTAACTCATAATTTGGCAGCACCTTATAATGAAGAAAAAGCATGTAAGCAAACCAGGAGAAACAAGAGATGTTTAAATGCTTTAACCTTTACCTTAAAACCCTTTGAAGCTTATTCCTTCGAGATATGTCCATAACAAGAGGTCAGCACTCATCAGCTCTGGAATTGTTCTCTTTTGAAGCCCACAAGAATTCTAGTTGATCCCCTTCAAGATAGCCTTCGATAACTCAATAAAATACTCACTAAGAACTCTAATTTTCTTCATATCACCTCACATCTTGTTATTTAGCTGGGCAAACCAATCTGCAATCAAGATCTTCACCTTGCAGCCAGCCGAAGTCTGTTTGCTGACATTTAGTGCCTTCAAAACTATCTGCTTAGCAAAGAAATTGTAAAAGAGAAAAAAAACAATCATGAGATGCTAAAAAGAATACATAACTGCACAGGAGCCCCTCCACTAAGTTCAATAACTGACCTTTACAAATGTAACAGGAAGAAGGAATGATATAAAATACAGATTTTCCTATCGATTTATTTAACAATGTATTACTGACGTTGCAGTGACCCAATTACCTGGTGCTTTATTTGGTTCTGAATATTTGACATCCATTTTCAGAAAGTACGAAAATTAGTTGGTTGGCCATTGACATCTTAGAAGATTTCATAATCTTTATCACTTAGTTTTAGACTTCACAGGAATATCTTAGCTGATGAATTAATAGTTGTTCTTTTTGTTTCTTTAGTACCTTTAGTACTTCCTGTACCTGTCATTGCTTCTTGGATTATTTACATGTATTCAAGCTCTTAGTTTTGCGAGGTGATGAAATTAAAAGTAAGTTCTGGTGAATAAGAAGCAAATAACTTCTAGGGGTTAAAAAGAAAGTAGGACAATAACTTAAGCTTCTGAAAGGTGGTTCCTGACAGGCCCCTCATTCGAAGGTATCATGTTACTGAAAATACATGGAATTTCACCATTGTGGGGACTGTGAACTTTTCGGCATATTAAATATTTAGGACTACAGGTAGAATTGAGACTAAATTGCTACACTCACGTAGCAGAAACGTACCCAATTGCACTCCTTAGTATAAAGTGGAGCATGACCGTTGGTCTGATCTAACTCCCCACCCAACCATCTAGAGTATGTTTTCAAATCAGCTGCATCATAAGCTTCTATATGTTACTAGGCACGTAACGTACCCAACCACACTCTTTTAGTATAAAGTGTAGCAGACTGTCGATCTGATCTGATTCCCCACACAACCATCTAGAGTATGTTTCTAGATCAGCTGCATCATAAGCTTCTATGGATCTTCCAAAATACCCTTAAAATTAATAAAGAAACTCTGTCCTCCTGCCTAAGCAGTTATATTTCAGGGTCAGTTCGCAGTTCATTAATTTTCCTACAATCAATCAACTATGCCTTAATTCCAAATTAGTTAGGGTAGTTTGGGCAGAGCGTCTATCAAAAACAGCCTCTCTGCCCCAACAAAGGTAGCGATAAGGTCTACGTACATCCTATCCTTCCCAAGTCCCACTTGTAAGATTATATTGGGTATGTCGTTATACTAAGGGTAAAAGGAAAATTTTGAAATTAAATTGCTTCTATCGTAGAAAGATGACATTCTTTTTGGGACAAACTAATTAAGGTGCCACATATATTTGGATAGAGGGAGTATATAGTTTCTCAGAAAGTTGTCTAAGCTACATGATTTACGCTACATGAATTTGCCATAGACGTTCTTTTCCATAGAGACTGGAAACACTTAAAATGGAACCATGGACAAGTTAAGCATCAAATTAGAACTTACAGAAAAGTAATTTGTATGTTGCAATGTGGTGTATCCGTTTACCACAATAGGTATTTGAACACTAACTAATTTCATTAACATGATATGTAGGCTTTTTATCAGTCTTAAGTCACTGAGCATTTTTTTTTTTTGACACAAAGTGAAACATTTTATTCATCTTTCAACGAAAAGGGTACATCAAGAGTGTTGGGAAGATCTACAGATCACTCTTGCAATGCTATGATGACAGTAAACCACTATCCTAGAACTTGAAAGATGATGTAAATGCCAAGGGAGGATAAGGACTCCTCAAAAGGAACCACTTTACAGATAGCAAACATCTAAGGAGGATTATAAGTGATTTCAGAATTCTTTATTCTGATTGTGTGCAAACTAGGCAGGCCCATCGGTCCATGTTCAATAGTCCTCTAACTTGACTTGGAAGATCTTCGAAATTGTGAAAAGTTTGATCATAAGAGAAATTATGACTTAGATTCGCCAGTTTATCAGCAACTTGATTCCCTTCCCTAAAGCAGTGTCCAAGGTTGAAACCTGTAAGATCTTTAAGCCTGACCAGTTCCTTAACTTCATCGTTGATCCTCCATGGAGGGACTTGGGATTTGTTGACCATATCCACCAATAGTTTGGAGTCAGTTTCAGCACAAAAAGATTGGAAGTTGTTGGCAATACACGATTTTACCCCATACACCAACGTTGTAGCTTCTGCCCATGGAATAGTATCATTTTGTAGAGACAATGTTGAGATTGAGCTAAGATGATGACGAACCTCCATTAATGGAGTGCGTTGAGCTCGCAGTTGTGAAAATTATGATGTGAAAGAGAAGATATTTTGTGGAAACTGAAAGCTGATTCTCATTGTAAAACAAGAGTCTATTTATACAGGAGGAGTAGCAATTAGGTAGTATAATTAACTACAGCTAACTAACTGATGTGTACAGAATTAACTAACTAACTACTTGATTAATTAATTCATTTAATTAATCTCAACACCCCCTCTCAAGTTGGAGGTGAGGACTGCACTGACAACTTGCCAAGGATAGAGTGATGTTTGACACCACCAAGTGCTTTAGTAAGAATGTCAGCTAACTGTTGTGTGGTTGAGATATGCTATAAACTGATGAGTCCATCATGGAGCTTGTCTCTGATAAAGTGGCAATCAACTTCCATGTGCTTGGTCCTCTCATGGAACACAGGGTTCCTTGCAATATGAATTGCAGCTTCACTATCACAATAAACAAAAATAGGCTTGGTGGGACACTAACCAAACTAACTCTCCTACTACCTTTCTGAGAGACCTGTACTCTGCTTCTGCTGATGAGAGTGAGAGGGTGGACTGCTTCTTGAACTTCCAACTGATGGGAGTATTACCAAGGAACACAATATAACCACTTACTGATTTTCTAGAGTCAGGACATGAGGCCCAGTCTGAGTCACAGTGTGCTGAGACAGTGTAGTCTGGTTTGTTGGATAGAAAAAGTCTTAAAGTTGGATCATTCTTAATGTATCTCAGCACATGTAATGCAATCCTGGTAGTGTGGTTCCCTGGGAGCATGCATAAATTGACTAAGATGTTGTACACTGTAGAAAATGTCTATCCTTGCATTAGTAAGGAAATCTAGTTTTCCTACCAGTTTCCTGTAGACAGAGGGATCAAACAACAATTTCCCTTTGTCTGCATACAACTTAACTGAGGAGTCTAATGGTGATGAAATGTTGGTATAGTTCAAGCAATCAAATTCTTTGAGTAACTCAGCAGCAAACTTTCTCTGAGATATCAAAGCACCATCAGCTATATAGAGTATCTCCAGTCCTAAGAAATGATGCAACTTTCCCAAGTCCTTAATCTTGAATTGGTAGTGTAAGAATCTTTTGAGATTTTGGATGTCACACATGTTAGTGCCAGTGATCATAACGTCATCAACATAGACAACAACAAAACATAAGAACTTGTCATTCTTCCTATAAAACAAGGAATAGTCACTAGCTGAATGTATAAAACCGTTTGAACACAAGGACTCAGTTAGTTTGTCATACCACTATTTACTCACTTGCTTTAAACCATATAAGGATTTCTTCAATCTACAAACCAATCCCTCTTGGTCAAATGACTGTCCTGGTGGTAATTCCATGTAGACTTCTTTCTTTAGATCTCCATGCAAAAATATATTATTGACGTCAAGTTGGTATAGTGGCCATCCTTTCTTTGTGGCTAAGCTTAGTAAGGTTCTGATGGTTGTCACCGGTGAGAAAGTTTCAGTGTAATCAACACGTTGTTGTTGTGTAAAACCTTTAACTACAAGTCTTGCCTTAAACCTTTCTATACTTCCATCTGCTTTATGTGGCTTTCTTATTAGTAGGAAACTTCACTAAATCCTAAGTTTGATTTACATAAAGTGGCTCAAATTCTTGTGTCATAGCGGCTTGCCATGCAGGATTCAAAGTTGCTTCCTCATAAGAAGAAGGTTCACTAGCAAGTGATATGTTTCTCATTATCTCTTGACTATCTTGGGTAAGTGATGTGAATAAGGTGCAATTATTTATCAATGATAGGGATGCTACTGGTGAAGAAAGAGAAAAGTTTGATGTACTAGTGGTTGCATTAGTAGGTTTAATGTGGAACCCAGGTAGAGTGTAATTGTATTCTTGAAGGTAGGTAGGTATTGTATGGATTCTGGATGATCTTCTTGGTGCAGGTGGATCAGGTGCAATAGGTAATATATCCGTAGGTGTTGTTGTAGGTGTATTATCATTGGTTTCTTGTGATGAAGTATGAGATGTTTGTGTGGGGAAGTCTGAATAATCTGGCATGAATACTTCAGTGCGGGCAGATTCAGTATTAACATAATCAGTGATATCCTCTCTATCCAGAAAACTAGTACCAGTAGAGTGTGTGTTAGTGTTCAGTTGTGAAGGATTGCTAAAGTAAGATTTTGCTGATTGTAAAACAGAAGGGAAGGTAGATTGATTAGGACATAATGCAAAAGGGAAAATATTTTCATGGAACACAACATCCCTAGAAATAGATAATCTTTTTGTGGCCAAGTCTAACACCTTGTAACCTTTGATGCCAAAAGAGTATCCTATAAAGATGTATGAAGTGGTTCTTATCTTTGCGTGCTTTGAGAATGGTAGGATGACATAGACAACCAAAGTCCTTGAGGTGATTATATAATGGTGGTCTTTGGTGTAGTAGTTCATATGGGCATTTGTGGCCTAAAATTGAAGATGGTATTCTATTTATTAGGTATGTAACAGTCAATATGCACTTTCCCCAATATGAAAGGGGTAGTTTTGATTGATATAACAAGGCTCTTTCTATCTCTAAGAGATATTTGTGCTTTCTCTCCATGACACCATTTTGTTGTGGTGTGTAAGAACATATTTTCTGGTGTAAAATTCCTTTGAACTGAAGGTAGTGCTTTGTGTTACTATTGACAAATTCTAATCCATTATCAGAACTGAGGATCTTCACAGTGGTAGCATACTGATTTTCAATAAGGGAAATGAAGGATTTTATGACATGTAAAGTATTACTTTTGCTGCTCATCAAATCAGTCCAAGTTGATTTGGTAAAATCATCAACTAGTGTGAGAAAGAATATGTGATTATCATGGGTAGGTGTATGGTATGGTCTCCACATATCAACATGCAAGATATCAAAAGGTTTTGTTGTTGTTGTGGTTTTCTCTGGAAAATAGAGTTTGGTCTGTCTGGCCATTGGGCAAATTGAGGAAGTAAAAGGTTGTTTAGGTGACAAGTTTGGTAGTGCGGATATTCCCTTCATTTTCACAAAGGGTACATGGCCTAGTCTTAAATTCCACAAGAGATTATTACCATTTCTATGAGATGCATGAGTTGATGCAGAAAGTGAAGAATAACTAACAGAATAGGTTCCTTGGTTTATAGTAGAATGCAAATTATTTACAAGATGGTTATGGGAGACTGATGCATTTCGTTTATTGTATTTATAGGAACCACAATTGATACTGGACAACCTAGCACAAGAACCAGGAAATTGCAATGGAATGAAAAGTGGTGAAGCGGACTGGCAAGATGCAACTATACTTGAGTGCTTGTTGTGATATTTGGAGTAAAGGTAGTATAGTCCATCTTTGGTTTTACCAACACCTGCTCCACTGTATTTTCCATTCTTACAACTCCCATCAGAGCTGATTTTAACAGGCGAGTTTGTAGGCATATTCCAACTTACCCAAATATTTTTCTTCACTTGGAAGTTATAGCTCAATAGATAGAGGATATCAACCCATTCACATCCGATGTTCAGATGTTGAAACTAAGATGAAAGAGTCTGGCAGGTGTGGAAAGCAATTAAACACATAGATCTATTCAAATTCTTTTTGTACCATATTTACTGGCACACCTCGCTCTACATATTTCCCAGGAAGTAAATATATAGGAAGGCATCTGTAGATTAGAGCCTTGATAGAATTAAGCCCTTTAATTTTTCAGATGCCGATCAATAGTTGTCTATATGCAGTGTTATTTCGAGGAACTCCAAGCGCTCCACATATAATTCTCCATAAACTACTAGCCAGCTCACCCAAATAGAAGAGATGATCAACTCTTTCACGGTCCACGTTTTTACAACAGACACACTTTGAGGGATTATTAATCCCCATTTTGCTAATTCTTACATCAACAGAAAGTTTATCCATTAATGCTCTCCATACTTTAAAGTACATTTTAAAAGGTATATCTCTACACCAAGTCAAGTTGTCAATTCATGACTTCTCATGTTTTTCCCGTATCAAATTTCATATAGAGGCCACCTTAAAAACTCCATTGGAGTTAGGAGTCCAAATAGTTTTATCCAGAATATTTGGCTTGAACACAATCTTTATATTATATATAGTGTGGGAAACCTCATCTGGTAGAATACTTTCCCAACAATTTAGTTCACAGTAGCCATCAAAAAACATATCTCTAACTTTGTAGTTACCAGGCTTACTCTAATCAGGCAAGTATTCATACAATGGTCCCAAAATACTCCAGTTACCGTACCAAAAGGAGACGTCTCCTTTACCAATTTTCCATAAAATATGTTGGTCCATTTTATTCTTGATTTTGCACATAGCGTTCCAAGAGTGTGAATTTCCAGAATACCATTTCTTGATCAAAGGGTAAGCCCTTTGACAATACTTTGCCATAAGAAATTTCTTCCATAAAGACTGACTGGTTCTAAAGTTCCACCACTATTTAGTTGTGAAAGAGTCACATATATCTTGGAGTTTTCTAAATTGTGACCCACCTTCATCATAGGGTCTGCTAAGTTTATCCCATGAGGCCCAGTGATACTTTTTCTTCTCAAAATTACCTTCCTAAAAGAATTTGGCAAACAACTTTTGTAAGTACTTCAAGACCCCTTTGGGAGGGTGTATTGCAGTGAGCATATGAATGGACAGTGCTAATAGCGCATATTTTATAAGGACAGTCCTACCTTCAAAGGAAAGGAGTTTAGATTGCCAACCCGTTATCTTGCTAGTAATCCTTTCAGACATCTCAGTGAATAAAGCAATCTTCTTCCTTCTAGCATAAATTGGACAACCCAAATACTTTATAGGAAGATTCTTGTGTTTAAAACCAGTGATCCCCTCGATCCTTGCTATCTTTTCTTCTTGTGAATTTGGTTTCAAGATCACACAAGATTTGTGTTTGTTGATCATTTGCCCTGAAATCCTCCCATACTCTGCAAGAGTCTTAAGCAGGAGCTTCAATGATACCCTGCAACCACTAGAAAAAAGTATAATGTTATCAATAAAGGCTAAATAATTAATAGACAGTCCTTTTTTACTCATATGAAACCCAATACAATCCTTACCAATAGAGATTTTATTAAGTTTCAACGACAAGTAGTCAACACTAAGTATAAATAAAGATGGAGAGAAAGGGTTTTCTTGTCTAAGACCCCTTTCAGTTTTAAAAAAACCATATCTAGAGCCATTTACTGAGAGGGAATACCAATTACTAGAGATGTGTCTATGAAGCATATCAATCCAGAGTTCATAGAAACCCATTCTCCCCATAAGAATGAAAAGATATAGCCAAGACACTTTATCATAAGCTTTGGCCATACCTAGTTTGATTGCTACATTACCATTGGTGTTAGGACAATTAATGTCATGAATAATCTCTTGGACTAGGAGAATGTTCTCAGTTATGTCCCTACTTTTATCAAACTCACTCTGATTACCACTAATAAGGTTAGGGAAAAATTTACTAAGTCTAGCATTAAGTAACTTGGCAAAAATTTTGCTAATCATATTACAAAGACTAATTGGTATAATATCGGTAAAATGTTGAGGGGAGGGGACTTTAGGCAAAATTAAAATGCAAGTATGAGTAAAGCTTCTTGGAAAAGAGGCACCATAGAAGAAAGCTTTTAGAGCCATAGATACATCTTTAGAAATGATCTCCCAACAAACCTGAAAGAACTTAGCAATCATACCATCTGGACCTGGTGTACTACCAGGGTCCATACTAAAAATAACCTCCTTAATCTCATCTTCAGAAGGACTTACAGTAAGCTCTCTATTTGCATTGTCATCAATTATCAGAGTGATGTTATTAAGTTCTTCTAGATCCTGATACTCTGGAGTCTGACAGAATATCCCTTTAAAGTATCTAAGGGCAGCATTACTGACATTTTTGTTGCCTTCTACCCATTGCATATTTTCATCTTGGATCTTGTTGATATACAATCTCCTTCTCCTATCTTTTAGGGAACTGTGGAAGTATGCAGTATTCTGATCTCCATCCTTCAGCCATTTTACTCTAGCTTTTTGCTTGCGGATAGAATCTTAGAGCTTAAGATATTTGATGTATTCAGCCTTGCTCTTATTTAACAAAGACCTAGTCTTCCCCGTGTTATCCTTGATCTTGATCTATTCTAGTTCAGCAATCTTACTCTCAAGCTTTTTGGTCACTTCATAAATATCACCATTGCTTCTCTGGACCACTTGCTCTGAGTAGATTTGACCTTTTTAAGCTTTAAGTGGAGGTTTCACATTGGATCAGGTAGACTACCTGATACTAGAATAATCAAGAATATGGACTTATGAAAGTGTGTGTTGGACCCGAGCCTTGGTGTGTGCAATTGAAGTGTAAAAGAGGCCCAAAATGCACCAAAATCAGTCTATAATTAACACTTGATGGGTGCCCACTCTTTGAAGGTCCTTTTGATCATTTTAACTTAGATTTTATAGTAGATATAAAAGGAACATTGTAGGGATTTTAGACTTAGATTTTTGATGATGTTGTAAGTCACAAGACACAAAGAAACACAAGTTCTCTCTCTCTAAAGAGGCTTGGCCGAAACTAGGGCTTATACAAGAGTGGAATAACTTGTGTTTGGATTTTGATCGAAAACTTAGGTGCTTGAGAGGTGATCCTTTATCTTGTGTCTTTGTAAGAGCTAGGTGATTGTTGTGTATGGTGTTAAGGGTCCAAGATTGGAATAAGATCTTGGATTCTTAAGATGAATCTTTAATTGTCTATCTATCTATCTATCTTTATCTTGTTGTAATTCTTGTAACTGTTTGTACCTTGTACTCCTAAGCCGTGTGTTGTTGTTGTTTTAATATTATTGTTGCTCATCTTGTTTCTTCATCTTGTTGTTGTTATCATTGTTTGGTGGGATGTTTGGTGTGATAAACACTTTGTAATCTCTTTATTCTTGTTCTAGTTAGTGAATCTAAGAGTGGTCATCAAAAGGGTCCTCGGTTCCTTGAACTAGTGGACTATTTTGGTGTATGTTTCCTGCCCTTCCTTATTATTAGCGTATTACTACCTTCCCCCAACTATACTTTTCAATATTCAAGAAGCCATTGTGATCAGTCTAGATAGTAAGAAACCTAAAATATTTCACAAAATCATACCGATTTCCTCGAATTGAATTAATAAAGGGACATGGTCAGAACACGCATTAACAAGATGAATGACATTGGTTTTTCCAAATTGGTCAAACTAGGCTGAGTTATAAAGCATCCTGTCCAATCTCTTCCAAATTGTATTAGGGGCATCTCGATTATTGCACCATGTAAATATATTCCCTGCAAAACATGCATTCTCAATCCCACAGTTAGAAATGCAAGAAATAAAATCAAGACTTTTTCAACTCTATGAGGTCTACCTCCCTTTTTTTCAGAGGATTCAGAGATGACATTAAAGTCTCCTACAACGGCCCAAGGCCCATTAGTATAATTAGAAATATCAATTAACTTTGCCCAAAGCTCTTTTCTAAGGAAAGACCAGCATTTAGCATAGACATTAGTGAATTGAAAATTAATGGTAGAGTGTATATGGCATACCTGGAAGGTTACTTGTTGTTGAGTGTCTTTCTAAACTTTTACATCAAATTCATTGCACCAAAAGGTCCATATTTTATTATTTGTGTTAAAATGACTGTGTTAAAATGACTACCTTCTATTCCCAGATGTCTCATGTAGCTGGTGATTAGCTCACTGCTCGTGAAAGGTTCCTGCAAACATATAAAAGAAAGATTATATTGGGATTTAATTAATTTAAGTCTTTCAAAGGCACTTTGGGTGTTGACACTCTTAATGTTCCAGGATAGAGCTTTAATCATTAGAATCATTAGATCATGTAACTTTGTTGGTATTATTGTAGGTAATTTCTCTTCTAATTAGAAAACAAACATTATTTGGCCTGTCGATTCCTCTTGGCGAGAGGTTGGATTTCTTGATGACGTCTTGTTCCTTGGGAGAGCCTTTAAGGATATAATTATTGTTGTTATCAATTTTAGAAGACAACTTATTCACTTCTCCCTCTGATATAAAAACATACTCAGAAAGAATGCAATCAAATCCAGGTGGTGTGATATCCTCTATAATGGATTTTTTGTTTGGAGGATCAGGGGGTTTCCAGGGTCAGGGGTTTCTTTTACTTCTACCGTCAGTGCACCTTTGTACATTTCTTTCTATTGTAAAAAATCTCCCTCTCCCCAAATGAAATATGCCTCATTCTTGTAAGATTCTTATTATTCTTCTTTCTCTTGACTCTTTTGTAAGGAGAGTCTGCCTTATTGAACATAGAATTCTTCTTCCCTCTCTTGGTTAGTGGCATCCATGAAGGGTCTTTAGTTTTCTCTGATAAGACCTTATGATTTTTGCTCCCTTGTTGCCTCAACCCTTGTGCTTGTTTGGTGATGACATTTTTTGGTTATTCTAGATTTCCAGTAACTTCCATCGATGTACCCTCGTGTGATAGTGTCTTTATGTTGACTGTTTTTGACACATTTTTGATAATTGTAGAGGCCTTCTCTGGTTGCTTATTTTTTTTTAAAATTTTGCCTTTGTTGTACCTCTTTCCTCTCGTAACAGTGGTCCACTGTTCTTCCACTTGGTTCTTTTTTGAATCCATGGTAGTACTAACCCATTCACCAATATTTGTTTCACAAAATTTGGTTTTGTCTATTTTCATTGCGTTTACAACGGTGTCATCCTTAACTTTTTCATTAGAAGAGTTGGGGTCATCAACGCCGCCTTTCCTATCTCTTCCTTACTTGTTATGCTCTGTTCTCAACTCGGGATGAAGAACCTTAACATAGCATTATTATGACATTGAATCATATATTTGTGGCAGTATTCCGAAATGGACTCAACTTCAACTTTCTATATTATATATTATTTCACTCCTACTGCATTGATAACTTCAATAAAAACCTCATTCAAAGGTTGTTTTCTAACATCGATTTCTACCTTGACCTTTGCTGTAGTGGGCCTGATTTTGGACAGAGTGGCTTTATCCGTAATGATTGGAGTACCTATGGTAGCAAGAATACGACATACAGTATCCCACTCATAATATTACCATGGTAGTTCTAGTAAATTAACCCACACTACAGCTAAGGTGATCTCTTTTTCTGGTTTGAAATTTTTAGTCCATTTCAACAATTTCATCTGCATATCACAAATTGGCAGGAAACTTCTACTATAGATGTTCCTATGATCCTCTTCTAGATTAAAATCAATAAAAACATGGTGCATGTTGTAAACCGAAATTTTCACACCACTTTTTAAACCAATAGTTTTGTTGAAATCAGACCTAATTCTATCAATTGAAGGTCTAATTCTCATGAATTTTCCTAGCACTGTAAGTCTACAAGTTTCAGCTAAGAGATCATCTTCCTCCTTTGTGAATTTAACAATAGCTTTACCTTCCTTGAAATCATACTCTCTATGTGGGAGGTTTACTCACCTCCTACGCCCAGAGTTTGTAGGATTTCTCAGTGCTCCTATAAAATTTGTTCCGTCAGCAACCATATGCCCATTCCTAGATGTTGAATTTCTAGTGAAATATTGGATGTTCCAGCTTCCAATCTGCATAGCGGGTGTAACACCCCTTTGAGAATTTGAGTCATTATTTTGTGATAGGAGAGGGGGAAAGCTTTGATCAAGAAAGAAGTAGGAATCCGGGGGGAAGGGGGTGGTCGAGCCGATATGTACCTGGCATCGTCATGGTCATCCGATACTATTAATCGTTAGAGACAATTGTAAAAATTGTAATATAAGGAAAGGTAGAGAGAAGTTAGTCATTGACCATTTGATTTTATTGCTCAACATACAAACAGTAAATATGGAATAGTAGAGGTTGTTTCGTCAATCTTCCCATAACTGAATAATGTGCATTTGGCCAGAAGGGTCAAAACCATCATAGCAAATAGGGCATGGCTTATTTGCAAAAAGATTCACCAACTCATCCTCTTGTATGCATCCCCAATACTCCTAACAATCTCAAACTTCTCCAAACTCATCCTAATGTTATTCTTGGGTACACAAAAATCTGTATTTTGTCAAAACAATTTCGACACAAGTTCAAGATTAAATCAAGAATACTTATGAAGTTTCCAACACCTTCAACATAAGATCAAAAATGATCTTTCAAAGAAGTGTGTTTTAAGTATTTTAAAGAAAATTAGATAAAGCATAAAAAGCCAAGTCCTCTGAATTCACAGAGTGTCCTTAAGGAAATAATTCCCTTCAAGTACCCGAGGTTGTAGAATTTTTCTTCCAGGATAAAATGGCTTAACAATCCGACTGTAGTGGTACCTCAAACGATCGAATTCTCTTTGAACTCACTCAATAGTTAGATGATCACACGGAGTATTTTAGAAGACAAGAAATGTTTTCAAGTGCAGAAAAATTTGTACTAAACCTATGGAAAAATACAGGTTTATATAGACATTAAGTGCCCCTTCCGAAAAGTGGCAACGGTTCACCACAAAGGTGTATCTTTTTTGAATAGTCATGTCTGTCCATTCAAAAGAGTGTGTCTTTTCTAAACAGCCACAATAATCCAAACAGTCATACCTTTTTCCAAAATAGTATGTCTTTTACTCGAAGAGTTGTGTCCTTTCCAAGCTACACTTTATAAAACTTTACGGACAAGTATGTGATCATCAAGTAAAGGCTGATTGCATCTGGATAAGAGGGTTTCCCTTTGAACTTTTCGTAGTGAACATGTATTGGATGTACTTTGTCAATTGGTAATTTGATATATTTGTACCATCGAGCTTTAATGTACACCTAGATAGCACATATCATACAACCAGCCTTTTATCATTTATGGTTCTCACAGTTTTGTTTGTTTCAGCCATGAACACGTTCCGGTTTCATGAGAGCTTAGAGAATAGGCCTTTACTACCATTCTCCTTGAAGCGACTTCCACTTCTCCCTCATATAGGTTATTTTTAAATGTTAATTGCTATAGATTAAACTATTTGGTCAAACCTATCAAATGCAGATAATCATTAAAAGACTTCACACCATGGGTCTTATCCTTAGTTACTAAACATTGCCTACATTATGAGAATAGGTTGGGTATATTGACAATGTTAAACCTGTCAGACACAACTTTGTTTGATCTCCTTGAACCTCTCTCTTGGGATCTCCAATATGCTAGGTAGTGTTACCGCCATGCTGACTTGTACTATGCCGTAAACCTATTCCCTTGGATGTACTCTCAACTTCTTCTCTAGTTAGGCCTTTTGTAAGTGGATCCAACACATTATCCTTTGAATTTACATATTCAATTGTGATAATTCCACTACAAAAAAGTTCTCTAACGATATTATGTCTCCATCTTATGTGACAAGATTTACCGTTATATGTCATGCTCCTCGCCCTACCTATTATCGCTTGACTATCACAATATATGCTTACTGGTGCCAATGGTTGGGCCAATAAGGAATATCTTCCAAGAAATTCCGGAGCCATTCTACTTCTTCATAGGCTTTATTTAATGCGATAAATTTTTATTTCATTATAGAGTGAATAATACATATCTGTTTGGATGATTTCCAAGAGATTTCTCCTCCAGCTATTAAAAATATGTATCCACTCGAGGATTTTACTTCGTTTGATATGGTGATCCAATTTGCATCACTATATCCTTCAAGTACTGAGGGATATTTATTATAATCCAAAGCATAGTCTTGAGTGTATTTAAGATACCCCAAAACTCTTTTCATTTCCATCCAGTGAGTTTTGTTGGGATTGCTCGTGTCCCAACTCAACTTACTAATGGCACATGCTATGTCTAGTCGTGTATAATTCATGATATACATTGGACATCCCAACACTCTTGCGTACTCCAACTGTGAGTCACTTTTACCTTCATTCTTTTGAAGTGCAAAGCTCATGTCCAATGGAGTCTTGGCAATACCAAACTCTAAATACTTGAATTTTTCAATTATCTTTTCGATGTAATGAGACTGTGACAATGCCAACCCTTGTGGAGTTCTATGGATTCATATTCCTAAGATCACACCCGCAACTCTAAGGTCTTTCATTTCAAACTTACGCTTGAGCATTCATTTCGTAGCATTTATGTCAGAAATGTCTCTATTGATGATCAACATGTCATCCACATACAAACAAACAATGACTTGATGATTTGGAGTGTCTTTAATATAAAACATTTATCACATTTATTTATTTTGAACCCGTTTGCCAACATGGTTTGGTCAAATTTTTCATGCCACTGTTTAGGTGCTTGTTTTAGTTCATAAAGTGACTTAACACATTTACAAACCTTATTTTCTTTTCCTGGAACCACAAAATCCTCAGGCTGTTCCATGTAAATTTCTTCCTCCAATTCTCCATTTAGGAATACTGTTTTCATATCCATTTGATTGATTTCAAGACCATATACTGCCGCCAAGGCAATTACCATCCGAATTAACGTTATCATTGTTACAGATGAGTATGTATCAAAGTAATCAAGGCCTTCTTTCTGTTTGAAGCCTTTTACTGCAAGTCTTGCCTTATATTTGTCAATAGTACAATCCCCTTTTATTTTTCTTTTAAAGATCCACTTAGAACCTAAAGGTTTATTTCCTTGAGGAAGATCAACCAATTCCAACGTATGGTTGTTTAAGATTGAATCGATCTCACTATTGACTGCCTCTTTCCAAAAGGAAGAGTCTGGCGATGACATAGCTTCTTTAAATATTTGAGGATCATTTTCTAAGAGAAATGTTACAAAATTTGATCCAAATGAAGTTGACTTTCTTTGACGTGTACTAAGTCTTGGATTCTCATCATTATGTACATCCTTACTTGGTTCATCTCGAAGTTATTTAGACTCTTCACTAGACTATTCATGTTTAACTTTATACAGATAAATGTGTTCAAAGAATTCAGCATTATCTGATTCAATTACCATATTTTCATTAATATCTGGATGTTCGGATTTATAAATCAAAAACTGGCATGTTTTACTACTTTTAGCATATCCTATGAACACACAGTCTACCGTCTTAGGCCCTATCCTTACTCTTTTAGGTATAAGAACTTGGACCTTCTCTAGACACCCCCATACTTTGAACTATTTTAAGTTGGATTTTCTTCTTTTCTATATTTTATATGGAATTGGTTATGTTTTTCTATGGGGCACTCTATTGAGTATTCGGTTAGTTGCAAGGATAGCTTTCCTCCACAAGTTTTGTGGTAAACCTGACTTATAAGTAAGGCATTCACCATTTTATTCAAGGTTTGATTTTTTCTTTTTGCAATTCCATTAGATTGAGGTGAATAAGGAGTCGTAGTTTGACGGATAATTCCATTCTCTACACAAATTAGTGCAAAGGGAGATTCATATTCTTCACCCCTATCACTTCTTATAGTTTTGATTTTTTTCTCTAACTGATTTTTATCTTATGTTTTGTATTACCTAAACGCATCTATTGCTTCATCCTTACTATTTAGCAAATAGACATAACTATATCTAGTGTAATCATCAATAAAAGTTATAAAATAATTTTTTCCACTACGAGATGGTGTTGATTTCATATCACAAATGTCATTGTGGATTAAGTCTAAGGGATTGGAATTCCTTTCAATAGACTTATACAGATTCTTAGCATACTTTGCTTCCATACACGTTTAACATTTAGATTTATTGCACTCAAATTTTGGCAAAACTTCTAAATCAGTTTTCACAATGTTTTGTAATTGAACCGTCCTAATTGTTCATGCCACAAATTATTAGAATCAAGCAATTAAGAAGAAACTAAACTTTTATTGATTTCAACATTAGTTACATTTATTTTGAATAGGCCCTCAGTGAGGTAACCTTTTTCTACATACACTTCTTCTTTACTAAGTATAATTTTTTTGAAAACAAATACATATTTGATTCCGTTTTTGTCAAGAAGTGATACAGAAATCAATTTTTTCCATAACCCCGGTACATACAGGACATTGTTTAAAGTCGACACTGTAACTCTCTGGTTTTCTGAACCAGAATGCTACACGGTGCTTATGACCCCAAAGGACCACAAGCTAACCCATGACTAATATTTGTACCTGTATACTACATAATATAACATAAAAATGTGGAAACATGTACTGAATGGCCATAAGGTTCAACTGAATAAACATCTGATAAGAACAATGTCTGAAAATGGTATAACCATACCAAAACAAATATGAAATAACTATCTCACATGCTATAGTCTGGAAAGCCTCTAAACTGCCTGAACAAGGAGTTGATGGGGCATGTCCCCAGCTAACTCCAACTACCAAAATAAACTAAAAATTGAAATAGTAATGAAATCATCGTGTCCTCGAAAGATGAGGACTTACTTTTAACTCTAACTGCTGTTACTGGAATCTACTGCTGATCTGGAGCTGGGGCCTCTGAACCTATGGTGTAACATAAGAGAAAGCACCATAGCACAAATGCGTCAGTACGACTGAATGTACTGAGTATACAAGTGAGGTAGGCTAAATGCAAAGGTTTATATGCATGAATAATGCTGACTATTATGAATGTGAGAATACATACATGCATAAGCAACTATAACTGAACTCGTGGTGATACTGACTACTGTGTCTGAACACTAACAACATAAGCTTACTGATACTGAGATACTGAGTAATTAAGTTTACTGATATTGATATGTAAGTCACTAATAAGTGTGGAGATGATACTGTATTATTGAATACTGAAGGACTGAAACTATATTACTTATACATGAATAACTATTTCTGGCAGTTCTGATTATGAAAAACTGTCCTGGTGGACTGTATTTGGTAGTCTAATAATAAAAAATTAATTTAATTGACTGTATCTGACAGCCATGAATATGAATACTGGTAATATAAGTTCTGATAACTAGTATAACTGATAACATGAGTGATTATATCTGACAGTTCTGAATAAGGTAAAACTAGTTGAGTTTCGTATTGTTGGGTGACTGTAGCTGACAGTCCAAAGTCTAAAGAACTATCTGATTTCTATTACTGAAACTGAGATCGAGACTGAAATTGAGACTGTGGGAGGTAATCATCTAACCAACATGCCCTAAAACTAAACTGGTTGGGGTCCAACCTATAACTCCAGCTGGAAGGGTGTCAATACCGTGCCACAGGTAGAGACAATATGTGAGTAAACCCTATTCTATTTTGAATCTCATTCCATCTGCCCTGCTATCATGTAAACTCAAAGGAGATGCATTAGCCCTATGGGTAGGTACATCTCAACCTACGCTGGCTACGTAGTTCTAGAACAAAAGGATTGCTTCTAGGAATCACACCCTCTAACTGTGATAGGTGAATCCCCATCCTTTGGTTCACTCGGTGCTGAATCCTACTCTCAACTAAAAGACACTGAACTGATTTGCTGAACTAAACTGATTAACTGAACTGATGTTAGTGGGATGATTTAGCAGGGCTAAACTGAGTTTATGAGAGCACTGATCTTACTGAGTATTGAGTTTTTAAAATTTCTGAGAGTACTGAATTACGGAGATTACTAAAGTTATAGAGAACACTAGAATTTCTGAAGTTTCCGATATCACTGAGTACTGAGATTACTGAGATTAACCAAGATTAACTGAGTTACTGAACTTTCCAGAGTCACATGACTGACTGAGTTCTATGGAACATGGCTTGACTGAGAGTATCATGAAATCATGACATGGCTCTAGGCACACAACTATATTTTTTGGGTATAAGTACCCCTAGGACTCGATGGAAGGAAATTGACACACATGACTGACTTGATCATAAGAGTAGAGTCCAAAATTCACAATATCATAAGTAGGGGATTTCATACTATACATGATGCTCAACTTTTTATACATGGAATGGAATGCATAAAACATGTATATACTTACATAGCTTCAATATCATGCTCATTCCATATCACAACAACAACACATAACAATAACGTGAAATTCATGTGAAATCATAGAGCATAGAACGTGGATTTGTCATTTAAGCACTATTGAATCATGGGATATGAATTCTATCATCCTAGGAATTTTATCAAACACCTTACATGCACCACTTTGGGAATAGGTTTATTCATGAATTCAACAACCCATATCACCTAAAGTTCATATATTTCAACTAACATGTCATCCTAGTTTCATACAAATCCATAAAGATTCTATCTTGACATCATTCAACACATAATCAAGATCAACAATCAAATAAAAACATAAAAATCATGGCATATAGTTTAAAATAGGGTTCTTGGACTTCATGGATGAAAGGATTCCATGAATGAACACACGCATACCTCAGTTGTTGATTTAGTGAAGATTGACGGAGAGATTCTTAGAATTTAATGGTAGAATTTGCTTGAACTTGAATCCTTAATTGAAACCCTAATGTGTTCTTGAGAGGATTTTGATGAAAAAGAGTATGTTTTGGTGAAATAATGACTTAATTCCATGTTTGGGAGGTTATATAGTGGTGGGAAGATGACCCAAATACCCCTTTAGATGCGTCTTTTAATTTCTGTAAAAATTTCCTGATTTGGGCCCCTGGAGCGACGCGGAGACATTGCGTTGCCATTTGTTTATGACCAAAAAACTCACCACGATGTGGTGGAATTGTGGAGAGACACTGGAAATTGACAAACGTCATTTTGGCTTATGGCGCAATGCACCACTGACTGAAATGACACTGCTGAAATTTAAATCGCCATAACTTCTTCACCGGGTGTCCGTTTTAGGCGAATTTGGTATCGATGGAAAGCTTATTAAATTATATAAAACTTGGAGGTTATAAATATTAAAAAATACTACCTATAAACCAAGGTATGCTCGTTCAAATATGACCTATGTGAAATCACGCATGAAAATTTGGTGGATTCAAAAGTTCTTAGCTTGGCTTACTCTAAGTGACTCTTATGAACATTCTTAACACATCATAAGCTCTATTATCACTAGAATACTCATCCTAATTCATGTACTCAAGCATGAATCATAGGATAGGAGGTTTCATGCGTAGGAACAATGGTTCATTTTCTAGCTTAGAAATATACGGGGTACTACAGACACTTTGCCTGATGTCATTTTCAGGTAGACTTTTCCTGTTCCTTTAAGTTTTTCAGTTGTAAAGTTGGCCATATATATCTTATCTTCGCCTTGAGCCAGAGTAAAAGCAGCAAACAACTCCTTATTTGAACAAATGTGGTGGGTGGCACCAGAATTCATCCACCATTCTCGAGAATTTCCCACCAAGTTGTATTCAGAAAACATGACACATAGATCATTTATTTATTTTTGGATTCATCCATATTTGCTTGGTCCTTCTTTTTTCCTTTATTTGGGGCACAACAATTTGTTGACTTGTGGCCATTCTTGACACAGTTAAAGCATTTTCCCTTGAATTTCTTATAGGGTTGATTGCTTTCCTGTCCAGCTTTCTTTTGCTTTATGGAGTTGTTGTGGTCGTCTTCTATAATATTTGCTCTACTTATTGTAGAATTTTCTTTCTACATTCTTTTCGCACCTTTATTGTCTTCTTCGACTGTCATCTCATTTCGCTTATGTTTCAAGTAGTTCTTGAAGTCCTTCCACATAGGTGGTAAATTCTTTATTATTGCCGCGACTTGAAACGCCTCATTCACAACCATACCTACAATAAAGTTTATGTAAACATTAAGAACATTTTTAAGATGTTCAACTAAGGTATTCATTAAACTCATACCTTTTGCGAAAAGATCGTGGATGATTACTTGTAGTTCCTGAACTTGAGATACAACATATTTGATGTCAATCATTTTAAACTCTAGGAATCTTGCAACAAAGAAGTTTTTGGTTCACGCATCCTCGGTCTTGTATTTTCTTTCCAGCGCCCCTCACAACTCTTTTGCAGTCTTCATTCCACTATACACGTTGTATAGTTTATCTTGGAGGCCATTTAGAATGTAATTCCTGCATAGGAAATCTAAGTGTTTTCCCACCTCCATAACGACAAATTTCTCCTAGTTCGAAGTTCCTTCGGGCACCTCTGGATCTTCTTCAGATGTAAATCATTGAAGACATAAAGTTGTAAGGTAGAAGAACATCTTCTGTTGTCACCTTTTAAAATCAAAAGCCGTGAATTTTTCGGGTTTGTCCACTGGTGCCATTGCCTGTAGAGCACTCATATGACTCGTTGTGGCAAAATTAGTTGTTTCCATAGTTGTTGTAGTATCATGCACATGACTGTCCATAGTCATTTTCCTGTCATAATGAAACAGTAAATTTTAGTATATGGAAATAAATACTACTTATAAAGTTGTAGCAACTTTAAATACTCCTTGTTTCTAGTTTAACGATGAAGTTTTTATGACTTTCAATTGCCAACCGAGTGATCTTTAACTTGTGATGAAGATTTTATTTCTTCAAACCGCTTGTTAAGTTCAAACGGAGTACAAAGCTTACAACTTTAATCTTCAGAAACCAAACAATACCGATTATGAAAAAAAAAGCTTTAGTGGAAAGAAAATTTCACCAAACAAGCCAGAAAAAAATCCAGTTATTTCCTTAAGATTGTTGTTTTCGGGTAAACAAAAATCTGTATTTTGGTAAAACAACTTCTACACAAGTTCAAGAATAAATCAAGAACACTTATAAAGTTTCCAACACCTTTAACACAAGATAAAAATGACGTTTCAAAGAAGTGTGTTTTCATTATTTTAAAGAAAATTAGATGAAACAGAAAAAGCCAAGGCCTCTGAATTCACGGAGTGTCCTTAAGGAAATAATTTCCCCTAAGTACCCGAGGTTGCAAAATTTTCCTCCCATGATAAAATGGCTTAACAATTCGATTGTAGTGGTACCTCAAATGATTGGATTCACTTCGAATTCACTCAATAGTTAGATGATCACACAGAGTATTTTAGAAGACAAAAAATACTTTTAAGTGCAGAAAAATTTATTCTAAACCTATGAAAAAATACAGGTTTATAAAGACATTAAGTGACCCTTTTGAAAGGTTGCAATAGTTCATCGAAAAGGTGTATCCTTTCTGAACAATCATGTCTGTCCATTCTAAAGAGCGTGTCTTTTCTGGACAGCCATAACCATCCAAATAGTCATACCTTTTCTAGAAATAGCGTGCCTTTTACTAGAAGAGTTGTGTCCCTTCCAAGCAAATTTTCATTTTCCATTCACATTGATTGAACCCAAAGCCTAAAACATTAGAATATGCAACAAATTCAATCTCACATATGAACAACAACAACGACAAAAATACTCAGTGTAATCCCACGAGAGGAGCTATCTTGGGGAGGGTACAATAAGATGTACGCAGACCTTGTTCCTACATTTGTGGAGGTAGATAGACCATTTTTGATAGAACCTCAACTCAAAGGAAATGCTCCATTTTCCCTCTCATTTTGTCCTAGGCTCGGTGCATAAAATTACTTGATACTCGTAGTTGGTGTGAGCTGACAAGTATCACATAAAATTAGTTGAGGTGTGTGATAGCTGGCTCAGACACCATAGTTATTGTTAGACTTGCCTCAAATAATTTTTACTCATTCTGATTCTGCCTCAACATGTTTCCATGTTGCAGCTTGGTTCTTGGCACTTGCCAGTTTTTGGAAAGTTGAGCAGATCATGGGAATATTGTGAAGTTACCGGTCATTAATTTTTCTGGAACTGCAACCTATTTCTTAGGGGAAAATTTTGTACTTTTGGTGTGATATATTTCTCTCTATAACTACTTGAGGCAGTGTCCTTTTGTATTGAAGAGAATCTTTTTAATCCTCAGTCCTTTATTTTTGAGTTCTTGAGAATTTGATTATACTTTACCTTCTACATAGTGAATAGCTCATTGTTGCCCGTGGTTTTTTCTTGACTTGGATTTTCACGTTAAATTTGTGCGTCATCTGTTCTTTTTCAGATTTCTTTCTCGATTTGTATATCTATCTTATTCTTTGATGTATGTTATTATCTAACAAGTGGTGTCCGAGCAAGGTTTGAAGATGTATAATGTAACCAAGTTTGATATTAAGAAATTTGATGGAAAAGTTAGCTTTAGTTTCTGAAAGATCCAGATGAAGGTTTTTCTCACACACAATGGTTTGAAGAAGGATTTATATGGAAAGTCAAAAAAGCTCAATTCTATGAACGATGAACAATGGGAGGAGTTGGATGAAAAGACACTTTTTTTGCAATTCAACTTAGCCTTTCCAAAGAAGTTCTGCGGGAGGTTATTCGTGAGACTACTGCTGCAAGTCTTTGTTTGAAACTTGAGTCTCTTTATATGACCAAAAGCCTTGCCAATAAGCTCTGTTTCAAAGAGCATTTATACACACTTCAAATGTATGAAGGTTCTTCCCTTCAATCTCATCTTCATGCATACAATTCAATTATAATAGATCTGGGAAATTTTAAATTTAAAATTGAAGATGAGGACAAGGTTGTCTACCTATAAACACTTTAAGGAAATTATGTTATATGGAAATAATGAAACTTTATCTTATGAAGATCATGTTAAATTAAATTTGTTGTCCAAAGAAAAATTTGATCTTGAAGTTCATTCAAAAGATAAAGTAGAGGTTTTGTTTGTTAGAGGTAGATCATAGAATAAAGGTAGTAAACTAAGAAAAATTTCAAATCTAAATCCAAAGGGTGTTATTCCAACAAGACATGTCATTACTACAAGAAACCAGGCATGATATTTCTGAATGCAAAAAACTGAAGAGTAAAAATGAGAGAAAAAAATAACAAATGTTGCTGAAGCCAGAATTTCTGAATATGATTTTGAAGGTGATGTTTTGCTGGTTCTATCTTCTGATAAGAAAAACTCTTCTGAATGGGTTTTTGATAGAGGATGTACATATCATATATGTCCTCGGGAGGACTGGTTTTCAACATATGAAAAAGCTAAATTAGGTGTTGTCCTAATAGGGAATGATGCCCAATGCAAAGTTGTTGAGATTGGTACTGTACAAATAAGGACCCATGATGGAGTTATCCAAAGCTTGAACAACATTTGTCATATTCCTAACCTGAACGGAACCTAATTTCTTGGGTACTCTTGAATCTCTTGAATGTAAATATTTGGCTGAAGGTGGAGTTCTCAAGGTTTCAAAAGGTGCTCTCATCTTGATAAAAGTAATAAGATGTGGGACTCTGTATTACTTGTAGGGTTCAAGTATGATAGGGACTTCAAAAATTTCCACTTTATTATCTAATGATGATCTCACTCATTTGTGGCATATGCATCTGGATCATATGAGTGATAAAGGTATGACCCTTCTTGGAAAATGTGGTATTCTCGACAATCAAGTTACAAGAAAATTGTTTTTTTGTTAACATTGCATATTTGGAAAACAGAAGAGAGTGAATTTTCCAGCAGTTATACATCGCACACATGGTCTTCTTGATTATATTTATTTTGATTTAGGGGAGCCTTCAAAGGTTACATCTCTTGAAGGAAAATGCTACATGATGACCCTTATAGATGATTTCTTTTGCAAAGTCTGGGTTTATATTTTGAGACATAAGAATGAAGCTTTTCTTAAGTTCAAGAACTTCAAGTCTCTTGTTGAGAACCAAACTGGAAGGAAAATTAAAAAAACTCCAAACTGATAATGGTTTGGAGTTTTATGAGTCAAATTTCAATGAGTTCTGCATGAGTCATGGTATTTCTAGACACAAAACTCTTGTTGGGAAGACCCAGCAAAATAGAGTTGTGAAACATATTAGTAGGACTCTTTGTTAGAGAGCTCGTTGTATGCTCTCAAATGCGGGACTGTGGCATCGTTGTGACTTTTGGGATGAGGCAATTTGTACAGCTTATTATATTGTCAATCAATCTCCACACTCAAACATTAAGTTCTAAATTCCAGAAGAAGTTTGGTCAGGTAATTCTATGAATTTCTCTAATTTAAAAGTATTCTGATGCCCTACTTTTTCCATGATAATGATGGAAAATTAGCTCCTAGGGCTATAAAATACTTATTTCTTGGGTATGCTTCTTAGTCAAAAGGGTATCGTTTATGGTGTCCTGATTTTATAAAAATCATTTTGAGTAGAGACATTACTTTTAGTGAAAATGCACTGTTGTGTTCTAGAAAGGAGTCTTCTACATTATCTCTTAGTATAGGTGATCAACAAGATACTAATGATAAGGTGAGTTAAAAGTGAGAACTATAAGTCATAAGGTTGACTCTATCTCTTCTACATGATCCACAATGTAGCAGTGATGTTCATATTGATGAATATGATTCTAGTACTACCCATAGCGTTGAGTCATAATCTATTAATGATTATTCTATTGCTCATAATAGACCAATGAGAACCCAATAGATATGATGATAATGATAGCCCAATTGCCTATGCACTTATAGTTGCACAAGAGATTTCTGAAGGAGTTGAACCTACTTCATATTCGAAGGCAATCACTAGTTCTAATTCATCCAGAGTGGCTGATAGCAATACAAGAAGAAATTGAAAGTTTTCATAAAATAGGACATGGGATTTATGTTAAACTTCCTAAAGGTCGTCATCCATTAAGCTGCAAATAGATCTATAAATGGAAATAAGGAATTCGTGAGATTGAAGATACAGGATGGAAAGCTCGTTTAGTTGTTTGAGGCTTTGATCAAAAGGAAAGTATTGATTTTAATAAAATTTTCTCTCCCATTATTCGTCCTTATTTCATTAGAGTGCTTCTTTACTTCGTTGCACTATTTGATTTGGAATTGGAGCAGTCAGATATTAAAACTACTTTTCTATACGAAGAATTGGAGGAACAAATTTATATGAAGCAACCTCAGGGATTTGTTGTTCTTGGCAGTGAACAATGTGGTTGCCGTTTGAAAAAGTCCTTGTATGGACTTAAAAAATGACCTAGGCGTGGTACAAGTGATTTGATGCTTTTATGGTTGGCCAGACCTACACATGAAATCAATACGATAATTGTGTGTACTTTCAAAAGTCTTCAAATGATTCCTTCATTTACTTGTTATTATTTATGGATGGCATGTTGATTACTTAAAAAACATGTCTTTGATCAACAAGCTGAAGTTTAACTAAGTAATGAGTTTAAAATAAAAGACCTTGGTGCAGCAAAGAAGATTTTTGGAATGGAGATTCAAAGAGAATGACAAGTTGGAAGCTATACTTGTCTCAGAAAAACATACACTAAGAAAATCCTTGACAAGTTCAATATGAGTAAGAGCAAGTTTGTATCAACTCCTCTAATAGCTCTCTTCAAGATATCATATGAATTCATCCTAAAACAGAGGAAGAGGTTGAAATAATGTCCAATACTTCCTACTCCAGTGCAGTTGGCAGTCTCATGTATGTCATGGTTTGCATTAGACCCAATCTTTCATATGCAGCAAGTATGATAAGTTGGTATATGTATAGTTCTCAAAAGTATCATTGAAATGTGGTGACGTAAATTTTTCAATACTTGAAAAGTATAATTAATCTTGGCTTCATTTTTCATAAGAACAAGGTGACATCTAATGATGTTGCTGGGTTTGTTGGTTCTAATTATGGTGGTGATGTTGATAGGCATCGCTCTATGTTCGGATATATCTATAATTTATGTTCTAGTTTTATCAATTGTTATGTATCTTTTCAATCTATTAATACTCTATCCACTACAGAAGCGAAGTACGTTGCAGCTACTGAAGGTGTGAAAGAGGCTACAAGGTTACGTGGCTTTATTCTTGAGCTTGGTGTTTCACAAGACACTACTATTGTATTTTTAGATAGTCAGAGTGTGATACATCTAACAAAAAATAATGCTTATAATTTCAAGACGAAGAATATTAGTGTAAAGTATTATTAAAATAGAGATACAATAACTTCTGGAGAGATTGTTGTTAAGAAAGTACACACTTTGAAAATTTCGGCAGATATGCTTACTAAGCCACTTTTCATTGGTAAGTTCAAATACATTTTGAACTTATCTGGTGTTTACAAGTGCATCACTTGATTTCCCTTCGAAAATTTTATGGTAATGATGAGAATCTACAAATATGAGTCAAGGTGGAGATTGTTAGAGTTGCCTCAAATTATTTCCTTGCCTGGTTTTGCGTCAACATGTTTCCATGTTCCATCTTGGTTCTTGGAACTTGCCCAGTTTTAGGAAAGTTGAGCAGACTATGGGTTTATTGTGCAGTTACTGGTCACCAATTTTTCTAGAACTGCAACCTATTTCTTAGGGGCAAATTTTGTACTTTTGGTTTTAGATATTTTTCTCCGTAACTGCTTGAGCCAGTGTAATTTTGTACTGAAGAGATTTTATTTATCCTCATTCCTTCATTTTTGAGTTCTTGAGGATTTTATTATACTTTATCTTCTACATAGTGAATAGCTCACCATTGCCCATGATTTTTTCAACTTGAATTTCCACGTTAAATTTGTATGTCATCTGTTCTTTTTCAGATTTCTTTCTTAATTTTTATATCTGTCTATTCTTTGATGTATGCTATTATCTAACAGTTATCAAAAAAAATAATCTCTTTTTTCACATACAATCTCATTAGTTCAATCAACTAACATATGACACCACAGTTATTAAGAAAATCTCCTATGTCACATACTATCTCATCATATCAATCAACTAACAGATTTCACATGCTTGAGGCAAATACTTAAAGAGAAAGGAAGTATTTGCAAATAATTATCCATGTAGAATTATGCTACTGATTTAGGGAGATTTTGATTTTGTACAATAAATTTCTTTTTAGTTCTATGTTTTTAATAGTATTCTCTTACATATAAGATATTTTTTTAACAGATTATAGTTTAAACCATATTGTACAATTGCAATTTAAAGTTGTTACTTCAAAAGTTCAATGAATAGCTTAGAAGAAAATAGAATTTAGAAATAAAAATCAGGCTGGATGCTACAAATGTGACAAGACTGATCACACGATTAAGAATTATCCACTGTATGAGATTGAGTGAAATAAGAAAACAGCTGATAAAAAACTGAAGGAGATGACAAAAAAAAGAAAAAAGAAGGATATGCCATGATGACTGCTTGGTCAGGCTCAGAAGAACTAGATGATGAAGATGTAGATGAAACTGCTTTCATGGCTATTGGATTTTCAAACATAGAGGAAGAGGAATCAATATTTGAGGTATTTATTCTTGAGTTAAAAGAAAAATTACATCTCTTTTCTAAAATAAAGCTTATTTTCTTTATGAGTGCATTAATTGATGACTTTCAAGAACTAACCGTTGATAGGAATGAACTATTTAATTCTATTGCAAGCTTAAATTTTGATTACATTAACCTTGAGACTTGCAAGATTGAAACTAAAAGAAGTGCCCTAGAGGAACAGGTTGGTAAACTTGATTCATCAAATCTGAATGTTAAGTAAGAAATTCTAAGACTGACAATCACTAAAAAGGGGATAAATATAATGAATGAAGATCAGAAAAAAGTGTAGCCATACCTTAATCAATGTAAAAATAATTTTTTCTATAAAAAGAAAAGGTGAGGAAACTAGATCAAGAAGTATCTAGGCTAAAAATGGATCTTAAGAGAATAAACAGATGAACTAATTCTTCTAGAATTATGAACAAACTGAATGAAAAAGGTCATAGTGAAAAAGTTGATCTAGGATTTCATAAAGATACTGGTATGACAAATGATTTGTGTTGTATGTGTTGAAATCTTGGACATCCCACTACTGAATGCCTAGTGGCAGTAAATTAGAAGCACAAATCTGTCAAATAAAGTTGATTTTAAGGTAGCTCAAACTAACAGAAACAGTTTCAAACTTGTTAAAAGAAACAGGTTCAAAATTTCTCAAAGTTTTTCTTATAGCCATTTTGACTACTAAAATAAACCTGGTTAGATACGGCTTTAATACCAATTTATTTGATTGAGAACTCGGTTATTACGGAATTTAGCCAAACAATGTTATAATAATAATAACAAAGATAATAACAAGTTGATAATAATGATAATTAAAGAAAATAAAAATACACAAATTTAACATGATTCGATTAGTATGTACTACGTTCATAAGAGGAGAGAAACAATTTTACTATATTTACAAGGGTACAATAGAGAGGGTACCAAAATTAGAGTAATTACTCTAATTGACTCAAATATTCCAAGAGAACAATCTCACAAGATCACTCCAAAAGAAGTGCTCACACAAGTGTTTTCCAACACCCACTCTCGAATTAAATACTCTAATAGGAAGGGAGAAAAAATACAAGAAAATCAAAGAAATATTAAAAAATGATGTGTTATGAATGAGAAAAAGGTCCCTATTTATAGAGATGAGAATGATCCTATTGATGTCATCCATGATGTTAATGGAAGATGTAAATTCTAATATTTTCATGTGAATGGAGAAATATCCAATTGGAAATCCTTTGGCAGCAAAATACTTTGATAGTGGAAACAATCTCCCTTAAATTATGTGTTGGCTTTCACCAAGTGTGAATCAAAGAAAACAAAGGCCATATTGTAAATTTCCATCTTGGCCTAAGTTTGGCTAATATAGTAAATTAGCTTTTGTCTGGGAAAGCCCGTGTGGATAAAATCATTCTTCACAAACGATAATCAAAGCTTGAACTTACTGATCGGAAGAGACTTTATGAACATGTCAGTTGGATTGTCTGTAGTATTTATCTTCTGAACATAAATCTTTCCTTCAGCAATAGTTTTCCAAATAAAATGATACTTGATGTCAATATTCTTCATTATTTCATGATATATTTGATCTTTAGTCAAGTAAATGGCACTTTGACTATCACATAAAATAATAACACCACCTTGGCGTAGACTAAGTTCAGCAAATAGACGCTTCAATCATAAGTTTACTTTGATCGCCTCGATTACTATCATATATTCTATTTGGATAGTAGATAAAGGTACTACGTGTTGTAATGCAGCTTTCCAACTGACAACACAACCTCCAATGTAAAATATGTAGTCAGTCAATAATCTTCTTTTATTAAGATCACCTGCATAATCTGAACCTACAAAATCAACCAAATTGTTAGTATTTATCTCAAACTCAAACATGCATCTGAAGTACCTCACAAGTATCTGAGAATCCATTTCACCACCTGCCAATGTGCTTTTTGAAGATAAGCCATATATCGACTTACCTAACTTATTACTTGTGAAATATTTGGACATGTATGCACCATTGCATATATAATACTACCAACTGCACTAGAATATGGTACTTATGCCATAAACATTTCTTCTTCTGACTGTGGTAACTGAGTAGCTAATAACTTAAAATGAACAGGAAGAGGAGGACTTTCCAGTTTAGCATCTTTTATACCAAACCTCTCTAAGAACTTCTTCAAGATCAATAATAGCCTATTGGATTCTCGATATCTTTTGATCTCCATGCTAAGGATTTTCTTAATTGCTCCCAAATCTTTCATTTCAAATTCATTTTTTAGTTGACTTTTAAAATTGTGAATTTTTGTCAAATCCTTAGCAGCAATGAGCATGTCATCAACATATAAAAGTAAGTAAATGAATGAACCATCATTTAACTTTTGGAAGTAAACACTAATATCTACATGCTCTTTAAATAACTAAGACTCAACATAAAGGAATCAGACCTACCATTCTCTTGAAAACTATTTTAATTTGTATAAAGATTTCTTTAACAAGCAAACATGATCTTCCTTTCCTTCAATTTCAAATCCTTCAGGTTGATACATGTGTATTTTTTTCTCAAGTTTGCCAGGTAAGAAAATTGTCTTAACATCAAGTTGTTCTAATTTCAAATCATACAGACAACTACAGCAAGCAAGACATAAATAGAGCTATGTTTAACAACAGGTGAAAATTCATTAAATCAACTCCTTGTACCTGACTATAGCCTTTTGCAACTAATCACCCTTATATCTAGCATCTTCAACCCTTGAAATTTCATTTTTTTTCTTGAAGGCCCATTTGAAACCAATGATTCTATTTCCTGATGGTCGCTTCGTAAGAGATCAAGTACCATTCTTATAGAAAAATTCAATTTCTTCATTCATTGCCATTGGAACTTGGCTAAATCAACACTAAAAACTTCTTCTGAATAATTTTATGGTTCTTTAATTTTTTCAGTTTCCTAGGCAACTGAAAAAACAAAAGAAATATAATCTCCATACCTCCTTATTTATGAATTTGTCTTCTTGATCCATGTATTTCTATGGAATACTCATTAGGTTCAACTTCAGGATTCACAACTTTTGTCTCAACTTCTGGAGTTTCATCTTTATGTTGCTCCATAGTTAATGAGCTTGGATCAGAAGGTATGCCAAGCTTAACCTCCACATTTTCATACATATCATGCTTTTTTTTCTTGTTGTAAAAAATAAAAGACTCTTTTTTAGAATGTAACTTAGAGCATTCATCACTGGTTACATCTGTACTAATTATAGATTTTGGTGACTTGGGATCAGGGCACCAAAGTTTGTATCCTTTCACCCTGGATGCATATACAAGGAAAATACATTTTTAAGACCTTGGATCTAATTTTTATCATTTACATGCATGTGCGCAGGACAATAAAAAACATTTAAGTCAAATTAATAAGCATGTGTATCTGACCATATTTTCTCTAGAGTCTTGAAGTTCAACAATGTAGAAAGTGCACAATTGATAATATAACAAGCTATAGATATAGGCTTTACCCAAAAATCATTTTTCAAACCAATATTTAAAATCATGCAATCTCTTTCCAAAAAAGTTCTATTCATTCTTTCTGCAATACCATTTTATTGTGTAACGACCTGATTTTTTGGTGATTTTTATGAAATATTCATTTTTGTGTGATTTAACCATTTTATCTTTCTGTGGTTTCTTTGTGTTATTTCAGGAGCGAGGAGATGATAGACATGGTTTTCAATGTATTTGGCATGATTTATGTGAAATTGCAATTTTTGGTGGCTTTGAGAGCCTTATAGTTGCCTTCGATCAATATTTATTTATCTGTGCATCAGATGACAAAACAAACTATACCAGCAGATCCAAAATGTTAATTTTAGATTGGTAACATGGTTGCGTGGTTTTATGACTTTTAAATCTCACTTTGTCCCTCAGTTCAGATAGTTGTGAATTGAGTTTCGGCGGACAACTTTATAAAAATGATATTTTTCTCAAAAATCTAACATCGTCATTGAGTCTAGAGGGTCGAATTTGATAGGATAACATATTTCATTTGCATTCATAGGCTTCTGATTAAATTTTGAGGAATCCTAAAAGACTTGAACCCTATGTATACCCATGTTTCGCCCATTTTACCCATTTTAAGACTTGGAGCTTAGGATTTCACAAATTTGAGCAATTTATTCTATTTCTAAGTTTGGGTAAGCACCTAAACACCTATTTATACTACTTTCTTTAATTTTATCATCTAATTCTTGTTTTAACATGGATTAAAGTAAAAAATTGGGGATTTTGGCCCGAAAGGCCTAAAAACTATATTTCTCCAATTCAAATCCCATTTTCAATCCATTTTTGCTTGAGCAGGTTTCTAATATTATAATTATTAGTTTTCTCTCAATATCATCTTCTAAACAACTCCAGATTCTTAATTTCAAATAGAATTTCTGGGAATTTTGTTGGTAAAACTTAACCATGATTTTATTCAATTTGAACCTCATTTTTAACTCTCTTTCTCTTGGATTTTTAGTTGTAGATTCCTAAAAATATGGGAAACGTTTTCAAAGATAGAATCAAAATTTTACCTTTCTTTTTCAAAAATCCATTTCGAGGGTCCATTTTGACCCCGACAAAAATATAGGTAATATGGTTATCATTGGCTTTTTTTGATGCATGAATTCTATATTTTCATATTTTAGTTGATTTTGAATTCATTCAAAAGGAGTAAGGCTTTGAAGTGGAGGCTTGCAGACCGGTTTTTGTCATTCAAGGTAGGTTATTGCTTAACTTTCTTTAGACTAGGTTGGGTAGTGAATGTTGATACAAAATCATATTAAGTGTATGGGAACTAATGATGAAAATAGATTTATTATCATGTTGTAACATTGTGGAAGCCTATATAATGATGTTATTTGATAGTATTGGTATACCATTTGCTATGTTTGACCGTGTGGGGTCCTATATGATATTGTTAGCCATGTGTACATGAAATTAGTTTTGTCTTGATTGTTGAAAAAGTCTAATGTGGTATCAATTATGTAGTTTTATATGTTTCATTCTATTGGCATACGATTTATGTTGAATTCATGGATGGTTGGAAACATTGAATGGATTGTTAGCTCACTTGGTTGATATATTAGTTAGACATAAAAATACTCATTCTGATTGGTTGTGAGCATTACATCCTCATATCATATATATTAATGAAAAATTGGTACCATCATAATAAAAATGGAAATGATAGAAATATGACATCTTTAAAAACTACTATTGAAGGATGTGCCAAAGAGAAGATATAGATATGGATTGGATATGGATTGGATATGGATTGTATACGGGTTGAAGAATCCCCTATAGGTCCTAGGCCGGGAAGTTTTAGCTCTTAGGTATGTACAGAGGTTTTATGACAACCTCGTGCATCACATCATCATTATCATCATTACCACCACCACCACCACCACCATCATCATCTTCATTGCATTTGTGTTATATTTTGTCTATATTTGTGTTGTATTATCTCTTGATGCATATTTGTATATGTGTAATCCTTTTCTAAGTACTTGTATGTGTGATATTAGTTTATTTATATTCTTTCCTCGTATTTGCTATGATGTATGTGAATATTATAAAAATATTAGTGAAAATGGTATGGCTACCATTATGGGACATTATCTGACTGTAGGTGATGTGCCCTTAGTATGTATTTTGTGTACTTTATTTTCTATTTTTCTCAGTGGGCCTATGATTCCTACTGAGTACAAGTGGTTCATACTCACCCCTACTGTGCCCTTTTAGTATAGATCCTATTTTGAGTGTGTATCATGGTGGTTGATTTAGGCTAACTTTGGAGTTATTCGAGGTAGCGGTTTGATTCTTACTTCAGGAGTTGACCACTACCTTTCTTTAATTAGACTATGTCTATATTTGTATTAAGAGATAGAGTATTCCTGTTTTGAATATTGTATGTATTTGATCTCGAGTTATACTTATGATATTCTTACACCATGACACCAGATTTTGGAATTATAGTATTATTGACTATGTCTTTTCGCTTTACTATATTATATGATTCAAATTTATTCTGGAAGCCTTAACTGGGTTATTGCTATTATTTTCTATTTTATATCAGTCTGTGTGACCGAGTTACTTGTCAAGGTTTGCCATGACAAGTGCCATTACGACCCTTGAATTTTTGGGTCATGATAAATTGGTATTAGAGCAGCCAGATTCATTGGTTTCAATAGTGTAAGAATGGGATGTCTAATAGATTCCCATAGATCAGTATGCAGACGTCTGTATCTATCTTCAAGAGGCTATAGGATGTCTTTAGTACATTTTTCTTATTTTGTTCCTTATCATATGAATCTCTTTTATACCTTGTATTCTAATTCATATTTTACTCTTTTCGGTATAGATGATGATAACTAGATCTTATGAGGTTAGATATGTGGAGCCTTCATCTGAGGAGAGATCCCAGTTTAGAGCGCGAGTTGTGAGTCATGGATGGGCTCGAGGTAGTGGATGAGCATATAGATGTACCCCATCTACGAGTAGTGCTAGGGGAATCTTCCTTGAGCCTCTTATTAAGCGTGTTGAGTTATAGGTCCTATTTTGGTTTTACCAAGTCTTGAAGGAGTTGTTGATTCACTTGTTGACTAGTTTGGAAGGTGCTTCTTTGAGTCAGTCTGGTGTTCCCCCAGCTCCAAGTATTGCACCTCCATTTGTGCCTGAATCTACTTATGGTATTTTTCTAGCCCCGAGTATAGATACTTTGATGGTACTTACTTCTACTTTTGGTACTCCACAAACTTCGAGTGTTATTCCTCCTTCAGCACCTGTATTCAAGTATGTTATTTTGAGATCAGGAGTTCAATCTTCGTCTATGTTACCTCCCCAGGTGAGAGCTCCGTCTGCTAGATTCACTATGTCTCCTCTTATTACGAGTATAGTTATATCTTTTGAGGATCAGAAGAGGTTTGAGAGATTCACTCATTTAGGTTCTCCTAGGCTTAGTGGTGCCATAGGTGAGGATGCCCATGCGTTCTTGATTGTCTATCGTGAGAAGTTACATAACCTAGGTTTGCTTGAGTCACATAGTGTTGCGTATACTACTTATCAGTTGAGGGATGCCGTTAGAGATTGGTGGAGATCACGTTTTAATTGCAAACTTCTTTATTCTGCTGAGATGTATTAATATCAGTTTGGTGAGGCCTTTTTGGAGAGGTTTGTACCTTATAATTTGAGGGATCAGATGAGAGATAAGTTTGATCACCTGGAGTAGGTCTCCATGACTGTTGCAGAATATGAGGAACACATTTATGCCTTGTCTAGGTATTTCTATGCCAATACAACCACTAAATCTGAGAAGATTCAAAAGTTTGTGAAGGGATTGAATATTTCTCTTTAGTTAGCTGCGTCTCAAATAGAAGTGTTTGGAGCATCACTTCAGAGTAAAGTGGACCATGCTAAGGTGACTAAGGGTATTCTTTGAGCATCTTAGAGAGGCGCCAAGAAGGTGCGTCAGATGAGAGAGTTCAGAGGTCATACATCTCTAGGTAAGAATTCTAGAGGTTTCTGTGGATACCATGGTACACCAATGCTGGCAGCCTTGTAGAGCTCAGGTAGTGAGTCTTTTGGTTCAATAATTCAGCGTGGTCGTTCCGGTCCAACCATATCTCTTACTATTGAGTCGGGTCATAGAGCTTGCTATATGTGTGATGAGACTAGCCATTTGGCCAAGGACTATCCTCGTCGTGTGTTCAGAGCTACTTTTATTTTAGTTGTGAAAGGTGGAGGTCCTGCCAGAGATGCGCCAGACAGAGGTAGTAGTGCCTGATGTGGTGGTTGTGGGGCTACTCAAATAGTTGGTGGTCGTGGAAAGTTCTATGCTATACTCTCCAGACTAGAGGCAGAGGCTTTCGATGTTGTTATCACGATATCATCCCTATTTACTTCAAAACTATATCTGTGTTATATGATTTGGGATTAAATTTCTCTTGTGTGTCTATATATTTTTCTTTGGGATATAAATTAGTTAGTGAGTCTCTTTCCATGCCTATTCATATATCTACCCCTGTAGGAGAATCGTTAGTAGTGGATTGGGTGTACGGATCTTGTGTTGTGACTTTTACTGGGCATGAGATTGGTTAAATTTGCTTGTCTTAGATATGGTTGATTTTGCTGTTATTTTTTGTATGGATTGGTTAGCACCTGACCATGTTGTCCTAGATTGTTCTGCTAAGACGGTGACTTTAACTCTGCCGGGTGTGCCAAGTATAGCTTGAAAGGGTGTGCTTCATTCGGGTCCTGAGAGGGATATATCTTATGTTCAGGCTCACCGCTTGGTTGAGAGGGGATATTTGTCCTATTTGGCTCATATTTATAATACTAGTATTGCCTCACCTCCTTCTTTGGATTCTGTTTATGTTGTCCATGAATTCATGGATGTGTTCTCTATGGATTTGCCTGGTATGCCTCCGGATGGTGATATTGATTTTGCCATTATAATTAAACCAGGCAATAAGACCATTTTTATTTTCCCTTATAGGATGGCTCCAATCGATTGAGAGAATTAAAGGATCATTTGTTGGAATTGGATGATAAGGTATTTATCCGACCTAGTATATCACCTTAGGGTATGCCTATCTTGTTTTTGAAAAAGAAAGATGGATCTATGTGTATATGTATTGATTATTGGCAGTTGAATAAGGTGGTGATTAGGAATAAGTATCCTCTTCCTCGTATTGATGATTTATTTGATTAGCTTTAGGGTGCTTTGGTGTTTTTAAAGATTGATTTGAGATCTGGGCATCACCAGTTGAGGATTAGAGCTTTGGATATTCTAAAGATAAATTTTGGACTCGGTATGGTCATTATAAGTTCTTGACTATGTCCTTTAGGTTGATCAATGCCCCAGCTATGTTTATGGAGTTGATGAATCAAGTATTTTGATCGTATCTGAACTCATTTATGATTGTATTTTGATATCTTGGTCTATTCTAAGAGTGTGGTCGATCATGAGGAGCACTTACAAATTGTGCTTTAGAGAATGAGGGATGAGAAGTTTATGCTAGGTTCTCTAAGTGTGAGTTTTGGTTGGAGTCTGTCTCTTACTTGAGTCACACAGTGACTAAGGAAAATATTATTATTGATCCAGCCAAGGTTACAGCAGTTCGTGATTGGGTAGGCCTATTTCGCCTACTGAGATTTAAAGTTTTATTGGCTTGGCAGGTTACTACCAATGTTTTGTTAAAGGTTTCTCATTTATTGCAACTCTATTAACCAAGTTGACTCAGAAGAAGATTTTGTTTCAGTGGTTTGATGTTTTTGAGGTGAGTTTCCAAAAGCTCAAGAATTTATTGACATCAGCTTCTATCTTGAATTTGTCCAAGGAGGGCGTGAGATTTATTGTATTTTGTGATATGCAAGTGCTGGGTTAGGTATTATGTTGATGTGGGAGGGTAAGGTGATTGCGTATGTTTCTCATCAGTTGAAGCCCCATGAGAAGAACTACCCTACCCACGTCTTGGAGTTGTGCACGATTGTTTTTGCTTTGAAGTAGTAGAGGCACTACTGTTATGGAGTTTGTTGTGAAATTTTCTCAGATCATCATAGCCTTCAGTATTTCTTCACCCAATGAGATTTTAATATGAGGAAGAGTCATTCGCTTGAGTTGCTTAAGGATTATGACTTGAATATTCTCTATCATCTGAGCAAGGCTAATGTGGTTGCAGATGCCTTGAGTCAAAAGTTGGCTAGCATGGGTAGCTTGGCATATCTTTTGACTTAGGAGAGGTTATTGGCCTTAGAGGTTCAGACCTTTGCTAACCAGATGGTTAGGCTTGATGTTTTGTCACCTAGGCGTGTTTTAGCATTCGTAAAGGCTAGGTCTTCTTTGATGGGGCAGATTCAAAATCATCAATTTAATGATGTAGGATTGAGGTTGATTAGGGATAAGGTGTTGTGTGGTGATGCTAAGGAAATATTACTTGATTCAGGTGGTGTTTTGAAGATTGGAGGCCGAGTTTGTGTACCAAGAAGGTGATTGGATTAGCTTGGTATTGGAGGAGGTTCATTATTCCCAACATTTCATTCTTCCAGGAGTGACTAAGATGTATCATGATTTGAGGCAGGATTCTGGTGTGTTGGTATGAGGAGAGATATAGTAAATTTTATAGCTCATTGCTTATATTGCCAGCTGGTGAAGGCTGAGCATTTGAGGTCGTGTTATTTGCTTCAAAGGTTACTTATTCCCGAGGTGAAATATGAGCAGATCACTATGGACTTTGTGACTGAATTGCCTCATACTTTTGATGGTTCTGATAGTGAATGGATCATCATTGATTGATTGATTAAATTTGCTCATTTCATTTCGGTTCTAGTTTCTTTCAGTGCTGAGAGGTTAGCCCGTATCTATATTTGTGAGATTGTGCATCTTTATTGTGTGACAGTGTCTATCATCTCAGATTGAGGTTCAATGTTCATTTATCACTTTTGGAAAACTTTTTAGGGTGAGTTGGGTACTCGTATTGATCTTATATGAATTTTCACCCCTAAACTAATGGTCAGTCAGAGCGAACTCTTCAGGTTTTGAAAGATATGCTCCTCGCTTGTATGATGGATTTTGGTGGTCAATGGGAGTGACATTTAGCCTTGGCGGAGTTTGCGTATAATAATAGCTATCACAGTATTGATATGGATCCTTTAGAGGCTTTGTATGGTAGACAATGTCGCTATCATGTTGGTTGGTTTGTGGTTTCTAAGATTAGACCTCAAGGTACAGACTTACTTCGTGAGTCCTTGGACAGAGTTCGGATCATTCAGGATAGGCTTTAAGCAGCTCAGAGTAGGCAGAATAGTTATGCAGGCCATAGACTTTGTGCCTTGATATTTGGAGTTGGTGATTCATTTTTCCTTTGAATTTTGCCCATAAAGGGTCTGATAAGGTTCGGCAAGAGGGGAAAGCCTATCCCCATGTATATTGGCCCATTTGAGATTCTTCGGACTATTAGTGATGCAGCTTATGAGTTGTCCTTGCCCTCTGATTTATTAGTTGTTCATCTAGTTTTTCATGTTTCCATGCTTCATTGTTATATTATGGATGAGTCTCATGTCATTCGTTGAGATTTGGTTCAGTTAGATGAGAGATTGTCATTTGTTGAGAAGTCGGTCTCCATCTTGGCTAGAGAAGTTAGGCGATTGCATTCGAGAGTTATTCCAGTGGTTAAGGTCCAGTGGAAGCATCGACCTATAGATGAGGCTACTTTAGAGGTCAATTCTGATATGCGTGATTAGTACCTCCATCTTTTTTTTGATTCAGGTATTTCGTTTGCTTTTAGTTTGACGATGAACTAGATTTTTAGTGGTGGATGATGTAAAGATCTGATTTTTTGATAATTTTTTGTGAAATATTCATTTATGTATGATTTGACCATTTTACCTCTCTGTGGTTTCTTTATTGTATTTCTGGGATGTGGGAATGATTGAATGTTTTCGATGGATTTTGACGTGATTTATGTGAAATTATGATTTTTGATGGCTTTGAGAGCATTATAGTTGACTTGGGAGAATATGTATTAATATGCTCATTGAATGACAAAACAGACTACATCAGCAGATTCGAAATACCGATTTTAGGTAGGTAACATGGGTGGTGTGATTTTATGGCTTTTAAATCTCATTTCAACCCTCGATTCAAAAAGTTGTGAAATTGGGCTTCGGGGGTCAACTTTGTGAAAACGGAGTTTCTGTGAAATCGGATATCTCTATTGAGTCCATACCATCGAATTTGATAGGTTAGAATATTTCATTTGCATTCACAGGATTCCAGATGAATTCCAAGGGGTCGCAGAGATAATAAAGTGGGAATTTCCCATATACCCATAGTTCACCTTTTTCCTCTATTTTTGAGACTTGGAGTTTAGAATTTCACACTTTTGAGAAATTTCTTTAATTTCTAAGCTTTGTTAAGCTTCTAAACATCTATTTCAACTACTTTACTCTAGTTTTATCATCTAGTTCTTATTCTAACACGGATTAAAGTGGAAAATTGAGAATTTTGGTCCGAAAGACCTAAAACTTGTATTTCTTTTATTTAAACCCCATTTTCAATCCATTTTCACTTGGGTAAGTTTATAATCTTATAATTATCAGTTTTCTCTCAATTTCATATTCAAAATAACTTCAGATTCTTGATTTCAAAAAGAATTTTCCAGGATTTTATTGGTAAAGCTAAAACATGAATTTTCTTCAATTTGGACCTTGTTTTTAACTCGTTTTCCCTAGGTTTTCAGCTGTAGACTTCTAAAAATATGGAAAAACATGTTTCAAAGATAAAATTATGATTTTACCTTTCTGTTTTGAAAACCCATTTCGAGGGTCCATTGTGACCCCGACTTGAAAATAGGCAATATGGTTATCGTTGGCTTTCTTTTGCAGCATAGATTCTATATTTTCATGTTTAGTTGATTCCGGGTCCGTTCGAAATGAGTAAGCCTTTGGAGTGAAGGCTTGCAAACTGATTTTTGGCATTTGAGGTAGGTTGTGGCTTAACTTTCTTTAGACTGGGCTGGGTATGAATGTTGATACAAAATCATATTAAGTGTGTGAGAACTATGATCAAAATGAATTTATTATCATGTTGTGCCCATATGGGGGCCTATATAATGATGTTATTTGATGGTCTTGGTATACTATTTTCTATGTGTGATCGTGTGGGGTCCTATATGATATTGTTAACCTTGTATACATGAAATTAGTTGTGTCTTGATTGATAAAAAAATCCTAATGTGGTATCAATGATATTTTTATAGGTTTCATTTTGTTGGCATACGGTTTATGTTGAAATCATGGACAGTTGGAAAGATTGAGTGGATTATTATCTCACTTGGTTGGTATATTGGTTGGACATGGAAATACCTATTCTGGTTGGTTGTGAGCATTTCATGCTCATATCATATAAATTCATGAAATATTGATACCACCGAAGAAATAATGAAAATACTGGAAATACTAGCTTTTTCTGATAGAAAATATAACATTATTAAAAACCGCTACCAAAGGATGTACCGGAGAAGAGATATAAATGTGGATTGTATACGGGTTGATGAACCCCCCCATCGGTCCTACATCAAAAAGCTTTAGCTCCGTTGGTGTATAAGGAGGTCGTTCAACAACCTCTTGCATCACATCATTATCATCATCATTATCATTATCACCATCATTTTTATTGCATTTGTGCTACACTGTACCTTTATTTGTGTTGTATTATCTCTCTTAATTGATACTTGTCTAAGTGTAGTCCCTTCTCTAATACTTGTATGTGTGATATTGATTTACTTATATTCCTTCCTCGTATTTCCTAAGATATATGTGAATGTTATAGAACTGTGGAAATTATATGGGCTACCATTATGGGATATTTTTTTACTGCAGGTGACGTGCCCTTAGTATATTTTTTGTATGCTTTATTTTCTACTTTGTCCAGTCGGCCTATGATACTTACTGAGTACAAGTGGATCATACTCACCATACTACGCCATTTCGATGTAGATTCTGGTTCGGGCGTTCCTCACGGTAGTTGTTTCGGGCTACCTTTAGAGCTATTCGAGGTAGCAATTGAATTCTTTCTTTCGGAGTTGACTACTACCTTTCTTTATTTAGACTATGTCTTTATTTGTATTCATAGACATAGCATTCCTATTTTGAATATCTTATTTATTTGATCTCGAGCTGTACTAGTGATGTTCTTACATTGTGACACCAGGTTTGGGATTATGGTACTATTGGTTATATCTTTCCGCTTTACTATATTATGTGGTTCGGCTTCATTCTAGAAGCCTTACTTAGATTGTTACAATTATTTTTCCTTTTGTATCAGTTTGTGTGATAGGCTTACTTGTCAAGATTCATCGCGACAAATGCCATCATGACCCTTGAATTTTTGGGTCGTGACATTTTGAGGTGTCATCCTCACAGTGCGATGTCGAGCAATTCCTTTATTTTTATAAAATTCGTTGAACTCATCATTACAATATTCCAAGTCATTATTTGTTCTAAGCCGTTTGACCTGTTTTCCTATTTACTTCTCAATCAAAACTTTTCATTGATTGAGAGTTTAGAAAACATCACCTTTATTTTTCAGAAAATAAATCCAAACGTTCCTAGAATAATCATCAATAAAAGTTAACATATACCTGGCACCACCTTTTGATGGGTACGGAAGAACCCCAAAGATTTGAATGAGTGTAGTCTAAAGTAACTTTTGTTCGATGAATTGCTGGAGATTTGAAGCTGATTCTTTTTTGTTTTCCAAACACACAGTATTTGTAGAACTTTATTTTTCGATACTTTGTCCACATAGGAGACCTCTTTGCTGAGGATAGAAAGATCTTTCTCACTCATGTCCCAATCTCATATGTCATAATTTGGTGATGTGAAAATCAGATTGATTTATGGTGAAAATTGCAGTAGCACCTGTAACAATGAATCCCAATAAAGTGCACAACGTACCTGATCTGCGTGCTTTCATGATCACAAGAGCACCTAGTGAGACTTTCAGAACTCCATCTTTTCTTGTGTATTTGAACCCAAGAGATTCTAGAGTGTCCAATGAAATGAGATTTTGCTTTAAGTCAACAACGTATCTAACATCAGTGAGATTTCTCACCACACCATTGTTATTTCAAATTTGAATTATACCTTTATCAAAAACTTTGCAAAAAGTATTATTGTCCATCAAGACAATTCCACCTCCAACAAATTCAAATGTGGTAAACAAATTCCTACCGGAACACATATGAAGAACAATCTGAATTCAAAATCCACTAATCGTTGGATTTAAAACTATTATTAGTAGATAAAAACATTGTTCCCTCATACTCATCAGTAGCTACACTTGCTTGGGCAGGGTCAACATTTTGGTGCTCATTTTTATTTTTCTTATGTTTTTCTTTGTTTTTCAATTTATAACATTCAAAAATAATATGGCCTTTTTTATGACAGTATTTGCACACTATATTTCTGTATCTAGACTTTGACCTTCATTTAGACCTCTCACTATTTGATATTTTCTTATCAGATCTACCTCTTACAAATAATTCTTTCCCATGAGTTGCACTACTTTCCCAAGTAATATCTTTATCTCTCAGTTCCTTTGATTTTAAGATAGATTTGGTATCTTTATAAGAGATATTATCCTTAACATAAAGCATAGTACCTCAAATATGCTTAAATAATTGAGATAAGGAAATACGACATAAAACGACTTAATATTCATCATTTCAACATCTATATTACTCAAATCCATTAGAATAAAATCAAATGCATCAAGATGTGAGAGTATATAAGTACTTTCAACCATACAAAATGTGTAATTTTTTTGCCTCGTGTAAAGTCTATTTTTCACTATCCTCTTCATATACAATATTTTTAGTTTTTTTTTTCACATGCTTTTCTCTGTGGTTTATGCAAATACTTCACTTAAAACCTCATTTGAGAGATTTAAAATGATACCTGATTTGCCTTTTTGTCTATGACGACAAACTCCTAGTCCGTCATGATTTCTGACTTTTTCTCCTTTACTTCAAGTGTCATATCTAGGTCATCCTGAATTAGGATAGCTTCCATCTTTAATTGTCACATCTCAAAGTTTGTACTTCGATCAAATTTCTCAACATAAGTCCTTGTTATAGTCATAATGGCTACTAAAATTAACCTGACTAGATCCGACTCAGATACCAATTTATTAGGATTGAAAATTAGGTTATTGCAAAATATAGCCGAACAATGCTATAGCGACAATAATAAAGACAATAAAAATTTGATAATAATGGTAACTAAATAAAATAAAAAAGACATAAATTTAACGTGGTTTAATTAGTGTGACCTACATCCACAAGCGGAGAGGAGCAATTTCACTAAATCAACAAGAATACAATAGAGAGGCTACAAAATTAGAGTAGGTACTCCAATTAACCCTATATCCCAAGAGAACACATCAAAAGATCACTCCAAAAGAAGTCCTCACATAAGTGCTTCCCAACACCCACTCTCTAACTAAATGCTCTAATAGAAAGGGAGAAGAAATACAAGAGAATGAAAGAAAACTCTTGAAAAATAATGTGTGATAAAGTGACATATTTCGACCAATCACAAGCAACCAGGCCTACTCTCTACAACTATAAATAGGAAGTAACATAACATTCTAAGGAACATTTAGAAAGAGGTCTTTGACAAGAATTGGCAACAACGATATTGACTATCAAGTTCTTGCAAGGAGTTGTCAACGGAGTTCTTTCCAGATATTATTCCAAAGCGACAAAATATTTTCAGACATTCCCAGCGATTGAAACATATCTCTAAGAGTCCAAATCATCAAACGATTCGAGAAACATGCTACTGAAGGTCCTCGGATCATTTTTAAGTTTAGGAGATAAGAATCAAGAGAGTTACGAAATAGTACTCACAAGATTCATCAATTAAAATTACTTTTGTTCTTTTATTTATCTTTGGTTGCAATTAATTTTGATGCTTTGAAAATTTGTTGCGAACAAATTTTGACATGCCCAATGGGATGAGTTTTGCTCTTCATCTCTTTTTTCTTTAAATTGAAAAATCACAAATTCAAGTACAGCAATGGACTTCATGAAAAATCAATGGCGTTTCGTGCAAGAAGTCTACTTGTTGCCACATCCACTGAGATCAAACTTGTTGGCCCTATAACTTGACTCAATCTCAACGTTTGTGATTTGGATGGATCTTAATACTTCACTTTTTTTAAGATGACAAAAAGTAGAAAATCTAAAATTACGGCTGTAACTACAACCCCTGGGGGCAACTTTGCATCTAAGTTATCAAATAAACTATCTAAAACTATCTACAACTTTAGAGAATCTAAGGACTTAAAGAATTCTCCAACTTTAATGAAAGTCAACACATTCATGGTTGATACAGTTGACATGGATGAGAATTTTGCAATAATGGAGCAAACCATTAAAGCCTTAAAGAAGTTTGTTGATGAGAAAGATCATACCCGACTTATGAAAAAGTTAAATCTCTACAATCCTGGAAAGTCAAATTATAATCTAACACAATAAGAAAAAGTTGATAGTGAATCCCCCATCAAGTCAAGTGAAAATAAATGCACTAATCAATATGCTTTAGTGGACACTCTAACATTTCAACAACTGCAAGATATGATTGCAAACACTATCAAGGCACAATATGACAGTCCATCACAAAGTTTCGTAGGATACTCAAAGTTGTATTCTAAGAGAATTGATGGCTTACCAATGCTAATTGGATATCAACCGACAAAGTTTCAACAATTTGATAGAAAGGGAAATCCAAGGTAACACATTACTCATTTTGTTGAAACTTGTAGCAGTGCTGGCACGCATGGTGATCTTCTTGTCAAGCGGTTTGTTCGCTCTATGAAAGATAACGTCTTTGATTGGTACATAAACTTGGAGTCTGAGTCAATTGATTGTTGGGAGCAACTAGAAAGTCAGTTTCTAAATCATTTCTACAGCACCCATCGTACGGTCAGCATGATGGAGTTGACAAATACAAGACAAAGTAAAGATGAGCCTGTAGTAGACTATATAAATCGCTGGTGAACATTAAGCTTTGATTGTAAGGACCAACTTTCTGAAACTTCTGCGGTTGAAGTTTGCATTCAAGGAATGCATTGGGTCCTTGTGTATATATTTCAAGGAATTAAGCCTCGATCATTTGAAGAATTAGCTATGCATGCTCATAACATGAAACTAAACATTGAAAGTCATATAATGACGTCACCTGTTTTTGAGCCTAAGAAAGAAGTCACAAAATTTAAAGACTCGTTAGAAGATCAAATTAGGGAATTTATGGCAACAACTATGAGTTTTATGAAGGCCTCCACAAAACAAAAGTTAAAAGAGGAAGCTACTGCGAGAGGTGAAAAATTAACCAACCTTGAAGGAGTTACAAGCAGGGGTATATCCTTTTTCCGACTCTGATATTCCTGGAATTCTTGATGAGTTGCTAGCCAAGAAGTCATTGAACTCCCTAAGTCAAAGTGACCTGAAGAATCAAACAAAGTCGATGACCCTAAGTACTATAAATTTCACCGTATTGTTAGTCATCACACCACAAAATGCTATATCCTAATGGAAAAGATCATGATGTTAATGCGAGAAGGAAAGATCATCATTGATAATGGAGATATAGTTGATGCAAATCATGTTAGCGCCAAACTGGACCATAAAAATGGTTCAATTTCAAAATTTCTACAACCCATATGCTCTGTGGCATCACCAAAAGGTGAATGAATCATCGTGCTACAATTTGGGAGCTTTGACCCAATTGATGTTTCTGCCCTAAAGAAAATAATAAGCAAGTCCATGTCAAATGACTTCTCCAATAACAAGAAGGGTAACACTTAAATGTTGATCGCTCGCAAAAGAAAAAATGTCAAAGGACTTCTAAACTTCAACTTTCAAAAGTCGACACAAGATCAGGTGCAAATCTGCTTCAACCAATGGGGACAATAGATACCAAAATGAAGTGCAACAATACTTCATTACAAAGGGTTGGGAGGAAAGTTACATTACAAGAATTCTTCTCCAAAATACTCCTTGATGCACGAGCTTAAACTGTAAGTCAAATTACTCCTGGTTCGTATGAGTCTAAACTATGAACGTCTCTCTAAAAAAAAGAAAAATAAAGAAAAATAAATTAAAAAAAAAGAATAAATTAACTCATCATACCTGAACTACGTTATGACTTGATCCTCCTGAGGTACGTAGGAAGCTTAGAGTATTTTTACTCTAAGTTCAATCATATGAGTTAAAAAATAAAAAAGAGAGGAAAAACATGTTATTATTTGAGCACAACAACACCACCTTGAATTGACATAGATATCACATGAGGATAGACGTTCCTTCTCTAAGTTTACCACAGTCGTATAAAGGTGAAGAGACCAGCAAGGCAAAATGGATTTTGATAATATATCTGTATAAATCCATATAGGTGTTCACTAATTTCACATATGTGGTAGATCTCAGAGACTTCTCTGCAACAAAAAAGTTGATTCATGGTTCAAAAGCTCCTACGCCAGATTATGAATTTTCTATCATAGCCGCTCAAACTTGCAAAATAATCCATTAGATTCCAAACTAAGCTAATTTCGATGATGTATCTATATAAATTCGTCAAGGTGTTAAGTGTGGATTTTATGTATATTATAGACCTACAAATATAATTTCAAACAAAAAAATAGCACCTGATTCCGATACTCCTACGTCGAGATACAAAATTTAGCATGACGCTGAGCAAAGTTGTACAACTAGCGAACAAAGATTATTAAAATCAATTTTGGAGAAATATCTGGGACGATTTGGGTGCAATCAGATTGTGATTCTCACGATAGACGTAGGTCTATAACTATAGTTTTCATGCAACAAATGACGCTTGATTTTGATACTCCTACGTCAAGATATAGAATTTATCGTGACCTGCACAAAGCTGATAAAACTAGAGAACCAAGATTAGAAAATTGGTTTTGGGGCAATATCTGGGATGATTTGGGTCCAATCTAATTGTGATTCTCACATGAGATGTAGTTCTACGAGTCTAGTTTCCAATGCAAAAATGGCTTCTGATTCTGATGTTCCCAAGTCAAGATATGAGAATTTTCGTGAGGCTGCACGAAATAAATAAAAAGTGATAAAACAGAATTGGTAGTCTAATTTCAGAAGGATACCTGGACAGATCTGGAGAGAATATGAGCGTGATTTTTGGGTAGAACATATCCTCACGAGTTTGTTTTCCAAAATTGTAAGCCATTCGTGATTTAGAAATCCCCACGATGCATTATGAGTTTTGTCCCACAGACGCCCCAAGCTGCCTGAAAACTCAATTATGAAAGAGAACAAAAATGAGGAGAAGAACACAAGTTGTATTGCAGTTCAAGCTGAATTACAATGACTTAATGGTGGTGATGATGTCCTTTTATAGACTCTGAAGGGCACTAGTTTGATTTTGAAAAGGAATCTGATGAACAAGTTCGCTTCCAGAAGAACTGGGACGTCCAAGTATCCAAAATAAGTCAAATTTCCAATCCTTTTTAAAGTGGGATAATATCATTATTCAATCCTATTAAAATTTGATATAAGAATAATGCCTAGATCCTACTTGATTTGGATATATTTAGTTTTAAATAAAATTTACACTCATAATGAAGGAATTCACGTTATTCTACCCGTATTATCATGACTTTGAGGAGTCGGATTTTGACAAAATGCTCGAGTCTAGCAAAAAAAAAGAATCTTTGGTGTGTATTAATTGGTTGGCTTTAGCACATCATTGAGAAAATTGAGACACAGTTGAAGAGTTCGGATACATTTCGTTCTTGTCAAATTCTAATATTTTGCAAGGATTAAATTACGCACACACACAAAAAAAGATCCACGAATACTTCAAATCTCGTCTCTAAAAGGTCCGAAAAATCAAACACCTCGACGAGCCTTGAAGTAGGGGGCATCTATAGACACGTAAAATTTATTGGATCAAATTCATATAAAATTTTAATTTGATCCATATTTTATTGGGTCTAAAATTATTTTGGGCTTAAAAAAATAATAAGCCCATTTTATTTCTCATCAGGGTTCATCTCATCTTGAAGCCCAAACTCATGCCACATGTCAAGTGATGTGGAATCCCAGTCAAATTCAAGACAAACAAGACAACACCACATGTACAAATGATGTGGAAATCTCATTCAAATTCAAAAACTAGTCAAAAGTCGTCAAGTGTCAAAGTAACATATTTTGACCATTCACAAGCAACCAGGCCTACTCCCTACAACTATAAATAAGGGGTAACATAACATTTTAAGGAACATTTGGAAAGAGGACTTTGACGAGCATTGGCAACATCGGTATTGACTCTCAAGTTCTTGGAAGGAACAATCAACAAAGTTCTTCCCGGAGATTATTCCAAAGTGACAATATTTTTCGACATTTTCGGCCATTGAAATACATCTCTAGGAGTATAGATCATCCAACGATTAGAGAAACACGCTATTGAAGGCCCTCGAATTATTTTTAAATTTAGGAGAGAAGAATCAACAGAGTTATGAAATTGTACTCACAAGATTCATTAATAAAAAATACTTTTTTCCTTTTATTTATCTTAGGTTGCATTTAATTTTTAAAGCTTTGAAAATTTATTACGAACACAATTATTAGTTGATATCATGTATCCAAACATATTCATAGACTAAACTTTTGTGTTTGTTAATTTTAAGTTCATCAAAACTGAACCAACCTAAAGAAGTTAATGAATTTGAAGAGAGTAAAAACGACTATGTTTAACACTCAGAGAGGTAAACATGTGAAGAGTTATTTCTTGTGTACATTTTTTTCTCCACCATTAGTTTAATCATGTTTGATTTGGATTATGGGAATATAAATGTTGTTGATAGGAAACGTTTTATCCCTATAATTAAGACATATATTAAGTATATCTCTCTATTTTTTTTGTTGTAACGCGATTAGGAAGATGGGAAAAGGAAAAAAAAAGTTGAACTCACTATTTTTACCAGCGATGACAGTAGAGAAGGAGGGCACTACTTATGAGAAGAGAAACCATCTTAATAAGATAAAGAGGGTAAAATCATGTTTTTATAACTTATAATAAGTGATTAAATAATTTTATCACAAAGATTTTCAGTCCTCTGCTCTATCAACTGAGGAGAAAGTCTAGATATATCAATATCAACTTAATTAATGATGCACTCCCACTTCCCCCGCCCCCACCCCTCCTGCACCCCCATAACCCCATTTGTTCTTAGGATATGAATATTTTATTTAATTGGGAAAAAAGTCAAAAATGCCCCTCTACTTTGAAAAATTGGTCAACTTTATCCCAATCATACTTTGTGGTCATATATATTCCCGCCGTTATAAAAGTTTATATACGTGCCCTTCAACTAACAGAATGGCCCAAATAAGACTAATTAACCTGTTGTTACAAAAATCCAAACCCGACCCGACCCATCAAAAGAACCCAAGCATTATATATAGAGTATGCTATTTTCTCACATACCTGATTTCAAAATTAGGGCTTTTCTCCCTCACTTTTGTAAGTTGAATCTTCCCAACAAAATTACTCCTCTTTCACTAATCATTCCCAATGAAGTGTAGTTGTGGTCGATTGTTAATCTTTACTAATTTCCTTAGGAATGGAAAATGTCACAAAATTGTTACTCTTTTTCGGTAAAGTGCTCGTTGCGTTGTCGTCGCCATTTTGATTTGGTGAATTAATAGATAAAAACAAATGAAAGACAAACTGTAAAAGAAGGGAAAGCAATCAATGAAGAGGGAAAGAACATTAATTGATGAAGAAGATGTAGATCCAAGCCCTCCCAGATTCTCAAATGATGCTATAGTTGAGGACTTGCCCTTGACAAATCCACAGGCTAGTCAGGACAGTGCATCAGCTTAATATCAATCTTTCTTTGGCAAGTCCTTTGGTCATCCATCTTTGGTCCATCTCCAAGTTATCCTGAGTTTGAGTATCGTGGTCTTGAAGTTGAAGAAGATGTACCTTGGAAGCCAAGAGGTGTTTCAGAATTCAAGTCTAGAATCTTACAAAGACAAAAATAATCAAAACCAGCCGGATCAAGACAAATCAATTTTCTTCATGATGGTATAGGTTTGACAAAACCAAGTGACTTGTATGCACCAAAACGGCTCTCATGAAATGGCAATGCATCTATTATCGGAAGACAGTTGCAGCAATTAAGAGTGGATAAACTTAAGACAAAAAAGGGTAATGGCAAGGCACAACAGTGAAAATTTAGTATTGGCATGTTTTGTATTAAGACAAGGGATGGTGACAATAGGTGTTCTATCTTTTTGTAAAAATTGTTGAACTTGTATTTTTGTTGCAACTTTTTGGGATTATAAGATGTATCCCAAATGTAATGAACAAATTTGTGGTTAAGTTTTTATATATTTTAATGCTTATTTATTCCTATAGCTTGTGTCTTTTTCTATTTTTGCTCAATTTGTGGATCTGTTTATTGGTCGTATTTTTCCTCTTTTCTGAATAGAAAATACAGGTCAACACCAGAGAATTGTCTAATATCCCTGAGAATTGACCAAATTGATATAGATGGTGCAAAAGATACCGAAAAGTGAGAATTTATATAACTTCAAACCCTTGGGTACAAAAATGATGTCTAAAGTTTACAGAGCAAAGTGCACAATGCTATATGCTGGTTGCGAGCTTGTAACTAATTAATATGGGGTAATATTGTGTAGCCATTTGACATGGAATGTTTTACTATTTTCACTAATTAGTTAGTCCTTTAACAATTAAATAGAACTCTTTTGTTGGACTTGGCTGTGAAACAAATAAGAGGGTCCTTTTGTTGGTGCTAGGCTGCTGATATCATATCCAAAGAAAAAAGTTTCAAGTAGCAGAACATCTGTAATGCCCCTTACAAAATAGTAAAAAAAATAGTAGTAGCCCGATGCACAAAGCATCGCATGTTAGAAGGGACACACCCCAAAGGGTGTGATGCAGACGGTTTATCCTAATGCAAGATTAATTATTCCGAGATAACTTCTCTCTAATTTTTGATAATTTTCTTTGAGATGTTGAATATATTTTTATTGTGTTTCTTCAGGGGGTGTCATAAAGCTACATAGCATTGACCAATTGTGGTGGTCTTATTGTTGCATACCAAGGGAAAATTTATGATCGAGTCTATGTGCAGCAACCTTGACTACAATTTTTGGATTCAATCTAGGACACATTGCACTACTACTAAGTTGCACCATGTATTTCTATATCTGTGCGCACTTTTTACATGTAGCATATGACATTAGGATAATAGACAGGTTTTTGTTTACCTGCCGGACGCAGAGGTTTTAGTTAGAGCATTGGATTTAGCTTCTACTTTGTCTTATGTTTGTGTAGATACATGACGTATTCTGCTCCTGTATTATCTGGTCGTTGTAAAAAGCAGTTGGAGGAACTGCCTTTTCAGTTTAATGTAAAGGTAGTTTCGATTTAATGAGGCAACAGCCTCTGCTGCTAGGCTTAGTGTTGTTGCATAGGCTTGTGAAGATTCAAAAATGATATGAATCACCATCCTCCTCCATATCGGTAAAGGCTGATCTGACAAAAACTAGGTTCTCATATTTTGATATTTTTTATGATCTCTCTATTTTCTTGTAGGTGTCATCTCTATAGTTTCATCATCTCAAGTAACTGGCCGAGTCATTTTCTTAGAAGAGAATTTTGGAAAAAATTTGAACAATCATTTATTACGTGCACTATCTTATGTATATTTTCTTCCGGCATCCGACATATTTAGAACCCCAACACTTTTGTTCTTGACATCATGTTGGGAAGGACCAAAAGACACTTCCCTAAAATTGAATTCATCCACCTTAAAACATCTACCATTCTTATGCAATTTTTAGTTTCTTTTCCAGAATGCAACTGAAACATTTTTCTGTTTCATCCCTACCTTTGCACCTAGTCTTTTTGGGGGGTTCTTTGAACTTTTCAGTCAAGATAATATTTATAGGTACTGGAAACTTTGACTGCTATACTTATATTGAGTTACTATAGTGATGGTAAATTAAATCTCATTAAGTATCATATTTTTCTTATTTTAGAGCCCGACATGCTTATTCTTGGTGTAATACCCCGGGAAATTTTTCGTTGAAATTTTGTGCGTAAACGTGTTGGGTTCTATCTTCTAGAATGAATTATAAATTTTTCGTGCAGAATATCTTATGACCCACCATTGTGTAGGTATCGAATAAGCTTTCCAACGATATGTGGATCATCCAAAACGGACACCCGAGCGATGAGTTATGAACATTCCGATCGAACCGTGAATAGTACTGAACAGTAAAACGTGCAGGAAAAAGTACTGAGGCCTGGCGTATTTTTACTCCAACTTTAAATGATCATAACTCCTTGTACATAATGATCTGGGAAATGTACTATATATCAACGGAAAGCTCTGCAAGTCCTCTTTCCAATGAAATTGGTTTCATCCAATTTTTCTATCGGAGCAAAAAGTTATGGTCGATCTACTTTAGCCTATCAAAAGTACATTTTTGGGTCAACTTCAAATGATCATAACTCCTCGTACACAATAATTTAGGTGAGATACTATATATCAACGGAAAAATATGAGAGTCCTCTTTATAATGAAATTGGTTTCATCCAATTTGGATATCGGAGTAAAACGTTATGGTTGGTCTACTTCAGACTATCAAAACAGTCCACCAAAGGACAGATTCGAGAATTATTTGATTTTTAGGGGCGTTTTGGTCATTCTCCCTCAACCAAAATCTGTTCAAACCCTATATTAAAGCCTATTAGAAGCATTATATGTTATATTTCATCAAATTCCTCAAAAAGAAAACCCTAAGTTCCTACATCCAACTTCAAGAACCTCCAAAGTTCACCATTAATTCTGCAAATTTATTCAAGATTCCAAGTTCCTAGTTCAAGAACTTCAAGAACCTCTAAAGTTCACCATTAATTCTGCAAATTTATTCAAGATTTCATGTTCCTAGTTCAAGAACTCCAAGAACCATCATTCAAAGGCACGATTAACATCTCAAAAATGAGTATCGATCTAAAGTTCATCATTCAAGGTATGTGCGGTTTTTCAACAAGAACTCTCTTTCGTTCTTGTGCCCAAAAGTAATTTTCTTTACAAAGGCATGATTTTTATTTGATTTTTATGAATTTGAAGCATGAACCCATATCTTATGATGATTATTATGAAATCTTAATGTTTATGATTTTGAAAGATGAATTTACATGTGTGGAGGTATAAAGCATGAATCTTGAATGATATTTATAATGATTTTGATATTCGGGTCATGAATACCCATTGGAAATTGTATTTTTTTTTAGAAAGTGTGTGTTATAAGCACTTTGATGTTAAATATTTGAGATATTTTAAATGATTTGACCTTTTGGTCTTAATGGAGTTGTTTTGAACTCGAGTATGAAAGAAATCCACAACGTGGTTGATTTTGATAGATGGAAAGCATGATGGCTCCCGATGTATATTTATATATTACTAAAATTGTTTTGTTATGGATTGTCTTTGAAATGATCTGAGCTAAGTCTGGGAGAAATCTTTAGCACCGAGTGGGAGGTATAAAGCGACCTTACTTCCCTAGAACTACGTGCCCTCGTAGGAGTGGCCTGAGGCTGATTTATATAGTGATCACTAGTTTGTGTGGATTTGATATTGATAGTCCTACTCCGGTGGAAAGGATAGGATGGCTCTCCCCAACATGGGTTGTACGTTGGACTCCATGTAGCTCACATGATTTATGTCGGTTATAGAATCTCCCAGTGTATGTGTGTTTCCTTGTGTCTATGGTGAATGGTGAAGTGATTTGAAAGTGGAATTGTGAAAGTTATTCTTTTGAAAGATTTAAATGATATTTACATTATGAGAATTGATATTCTTGATGAACTGAAAGTGATTGACAAATTATATGATGACTCACATGTGTTATTGTACTTATGTCATCCTCTTATGATTATGATGATTTTCTTCGGGCTATGTGAGTCTTTCATACATCCTGCATATTTCTTATAAATATTTATGATGATGATGTTTATACAACTGCATACTCCCCCATATACTCGATTTCTTTCCATGGTACTGACCTACATCTTCGGATGTGGGCTACATTTTCTCAGAATGTAGGTTCAGGTGCTCAGTTCCAGGTTCGATAGTGATTCTTCGGGCACGCTGTTCTACATCCTCTATTGTGGTGAGTCCTTATTTTTCGAGGAAGTGATGTCTGATGTTGATTTCATGGAATCGTTTACATTTGATAACTGAGTATGAGTCAGTTGGGGCATGTCTCAATGGCTCGCTGGTTTTATTGATTTTCTTAGAGGCTTGTCAGACTAGTATAGATGTTGGGAGTTGACTAATAAGTCGTATTTTGTTATCTTTCTGAAATTCTTTTATTCTTGGAAGATTATTACTCTACTGATATTTGAGGGTTATTTATGAAAACCCCGTTGATTTGTGTTGAACTGAATAAAAATGGCTCAAAGGGTTAGCTTGGGGCTACTCGTAGCCTCAAGCACCGTGTGATGCTCCGGGACCCGTTTTTTGGGGCGTTACACTTGGATCCTGCCAAATTACAATTATTTGTCATGATCAACAAGGGCATAAATTTCAATTAGATAGAATACGATGTATCGTATGTTATAAATTTTTTAATGAAGTGACTCCAACAAGCATAAGCTATTAGATTTTGATAAAAAACTTAAGAACATGGATTGTAATAAACCAGAAGACATATATTTCTACCAATGAAAACAACTACCAAGCGTGAAACAAATGTTCCATTTTGTTAATCATCTTTATCTTTTTTCATGTATTTAAAGTAAACTATTCCTACCTTGGCAAGTAGAAAGGTTATTTCTAATAGACCCTCAACTAAAAACAGGGTACAGAAAACTATCTAAGTTGTTGATATCACATATAAAGTGCATACTTCTTTGCAATTATACATGTTAATGCAACTATCAAAGTTCAGCTATTAAGCAAGAACCACCATAAGAGAATAAAACTGATATAACCTAAAAAAAGAATTGAGCCACAAACTATAACCTGAAACACAGTCTCAACTCTTAAGTACCACAAATGACTTACATAATTTGCAAACGTGATAACAATCTCCAGTTGGTAGAGCAGAAAGTTAACTAAAGAAACCAGCAGGGATCTAAAAGCATTTTCCTAAACTAACAATTTATTAACCTGAGACGAGATATCATACAAAACTAACCAACGAAATAACCACAATGAAGTCGTTAGAGAGGTGTTAACAAACATATCCTCTTACCTTTATACTTTTAGGCACTTCAATTATTGGTTGTCCGTGATGCAAGTAGTAATGAGTTACATCATACATAACATAGCCCAATAAAGCACCTCCAAACAAAGCAGGAGCAGTAGTAGGAGTTTCCAGGAATTTGACCAAGTTTCACAATGTAATTACAAAGTACAGTATCAAAAGATGTGGGAAAAGCAAATAGTCATTGTTCTTCTGCGTATTCGCACGATTCAATATTAAGTATAATCGTGATCAATGTCACTTGCGTAAAGCAAATAATAAGAACTAATGATTTTCAACTTGCAATATTTTGAACATAAACTACCAACTTCAATATAGTTACATTGTACAAGGTATCATCACAAATTACACAAATTTGCACCCTCTATAATACAAAAACTCCCACCAGGGATTCCAAGATTTTGTACAGGCAACCTCAAGTCCTATTTTATCATAAACAAAAATAATACACCTAAACAAGGAAAAATTTATTTATCAACATCTACGCAAAAGTGCAATAAATAACACAAAACCCAGCACTATAAACCCTTGGTAACAAGGAAGACTCTAATTCCATCTACCTGTCTGTGGCTTAATTTACAAAGGGTAACTCTAAACCTCAACTGCTTTATTAAGCTGAACAGGTGCGCTTGCAACCTATTTAATCTAATCTTGCGTTGTCTAAAGCTTGTCCATTCTGTCGAAGATCCCCAGGGCCTCAAATTGTCATCTCTACAAGAAGATATCTGAAAAAACTTCTTCGAGGATTAGTTCGAAATGAGATTTTTGACTATTAATTCACCTAATCAAAACGACGACAACAACGCAACGAGCACTTCATCGGAGAAGAGTAACAATTTTGTGACATTTTCTATTCCTAAGAAAATTAGTAAAGATTAACAATTGACCATAACTGCACTTCATTGGGGATGATTAGTGAAATAATAATAATTTTGTTGGGAAAATTCAACTTACAAAAGTGAGGGAGAAAAGCCCTAATTTTGAAATCAAGTATGTGAGAAAACCACGTATTGTGTGTATAATGCTTGGGTTCTTTTGATAGGTCGGGTCAAGTCGGGTTTGGATTTTTTTAAAAAACGGGTTAATTAGTCTTCTTTGGGCCATTCTACTAGTTGAAGGGCACACATATAAACTTTTGTAACGGCGGGGGCATATATGACCCCAAAGTAAGTATGACTGAGGGTAAAGTTAGCCAATTTTTCAAAATAGAGGGATATTTTTGACCCTTTTCCCTATTTAATTAATGGACCTTCTTGTCTTCAATAGTCTGCGTGGATTATTTTTTAGGAATATTATTTAAGAAGTAAGATTTAAATAGCAAGATAAAAGCATGGCCAACCCATGCCATTTCTAAATTAAAACATAATGACTGGTTTTGGTCATCATACAAAAGACAAATCGGTGAAAGGATTTTTTGTAAAGATGCAAGCGCAACAAGAAAATTGAAAATATGGTTAATTTGTTTTCATATATACATATAGTTTAAAATAGCCACATAAATAAATAGTTGAAATTTTTAATAACTAAAGCATTAGATTCTTACTTCAAATAATTGAAAACTGAATATTCTAAATAAATCAAATGTTCAATTATTACTATGACTAAACAACTAAGTAGGTGTTTGGCCATATATTTTATATATTTTTGTACTTTATTTGAAATCTATAAAGTTGGAATTGAAGATGGAGTTATGTTTATAATTTTTACAAAAAATATTTGAAATAATGTTCATGCTTGAATGTACCTAAACACAACTTCAAAAGTGAAAAATAAATTGGAAAACAGGTATAAACTATTTTCCAAATTTGTAATATAACTTCAAGTTGAATTTGAAATTTTCATGGCCCGATGTTCAAATAAAGTGAAAAATTGTTACAGAATAAAGAATTAATTTTTCTTGCCAAATGGGTAGAAATTATTTTAGAAAAATTGGATATGCATGTTTCTCTTCAGAAATGACAAATACAAAGGTGGCACGGGATGAAACAAAAGTTTCTTTTGCATTTCTAGCATTTAGCCCTTGTCTTGTTTACATTACAGCACCAAATCTAATCTTGTCACTTCTCATCCAATGGACCACACTGAGGATGAAACTTCATCTCAATTTTGGTCCCTAGCTAGCAAAGCTACTTTAATTAAAGAGCTATTATACATTTAAAAACCACTTGGAAGTAAAAGTATAGAATTAGCAACCCGACAAGAGGGAGTTGCTCAGATGGTAAGCACCCCTCACTTTCTACTTTGAGGTTGTGAGTTTGAGTTACCAATGGAGCAAAGGAATATAAAAAAAAAAAAAAAAAAAAAAATATAACTAGCTACCCTTTATATTATAAGCTACTCATGAATCCTCATGTCCATATGAGGTGGGATGATGACCCAAGATGTTGCATATACAGAGTTGTGCCCTTTCCATGTTAATACAAGCATGTCATGTTCCTCTTTTTTCATGCCCCACCCACTTGCATGCTCATCTAACAATGACTTCACTTCCTTAATTGTTTCCTCACTAAAAGGAACACTAATGAAACCACTATTTTCCATCCTTTGTGAGAACTTGTTGCAACTCTCTAATCTCTCTATCCTTTGGTTCCCTTCAAATCCAATAATGTTCTCAATTTTGTGGCCAATATCAGCTTCATAATCTAGCCTTTGTCTACTATCCTTAGGCAAGAATGTCTCCAAGGTATCAAAGGGTATCCATAGATAGTTGAAACAAGTGGCAATTCTTGATGTTAAAGTACTTGAGTTCCCCAAATCACAATCTTCATCAACAATAGTCACAATACAAGGGTTTAAATACTTAACCCTATCGAGAAATATGTCACGAGAAGAAATTGCACCTTTAATTTGTTCATCATCGTGCAAGTACCTTAACCAATTTTGGCAATTCACAACCAAAGCTTCATCATCTCTAAGTTGAAGAGTTGAAGGACTCAATTGGCTCAAGAAAGTGTCATAGTTCAAATCTTCAACCACATGGAATTCAAAAGGGACTTCTCTTAATCTCGCAAAATTCGCCAAACGCTGGCCAACTTCTTCACTTGACACATTGAGGAATGGAGGAACTTGTGGTCTCCATGAAGGCACCGATATTCGGAGTGAAGGAGGACCCTCAGGCCTCTTAGCTATTGCATCAATGAGGGTTGGCCATTGCATACAATGAGTGATACTAAAATCTAATATATGAACTTTTGTTTGCCCTTCAATGGCTTTATAAATTGCACTATTTGATGCACAAAATCCAAATCTATGCCATGGGATGAGATCAACATACCCTGCTAACTCAGTCACACTCATTAATCTCCTTTCAAGATTACTACTTCCATGAAAATTCGTGGCATTAGGACAAACCATAGAAGCCTTCGAAATTAATGCCCTAAGGAACCATGATGTGAGTCTTTGATTTGGATCTCCATTTGAAGAAGCCAAATTGTTGAGTACCCACATGACTTGTTGAGCCAAAGTTACATCATTGTTCTCTAGGGCACTTGCACAATGAAGTAATAGTTTTTCCAAGCATGCTCCATCAAGGCTCCCAATGCATCCTTGTAGTGCACCTGCTAGAGAACTTTGAGGGTTGTTGAAAAGGCTAGAGTTTTGGAGTGGAATGGTTGTAGAGGTTCCTCTCATCTCTGCCTTCATAGAAATTCACTTTGCTAACAGTAACACTAAACTCAATAGCACGAAAGCAAGCACCAACTTGAATCTGCTCTACGATTCAGATCAAGTCTTACAGAAATAGAATTTCCTTTTCGCGATGAAGTGGTGGATGACTAAATATTATGTATGAGGAAAAAGAATATATGTAAGGTTTTGTTTTATTTACGTGCATGGAAGTTTGAAGAAAAAGGAAGAAGAAAAGAAGGATCCATTTGTGGATTCCATCAGAGTGGATGTATGTCTTTTATATATAGATAGTGCAAGGATATGACTAAATTAAAAGTTAAAACCAAGAAAAGAGAGAGGAAATAGTGGAAGAGTACTACTTAAATACGGCTGGAATATATTCCACGCATTTTAATATATAGTAATAGAGCAAGCAGAAGTCCTGAATATCAAAAAGAATTTCTGCCAGCTTGAATGATGAAAAATAATCAAGTCTCTACGTGAAGAGACGTGTTAAAAATATAATTTGCTTTCTTTAGTAACTTGAATATTTAGGTAAGATAGTCGCTTGCTTTAATATTCCCACTTTCTTATTCTTTTGTAATTACCAAACAAATGGAATTTGATGATTTGTTTGTTTGATTTGCAAGATCTCTAGCTGTTTGGACCAAGGTAAAACTCTGAATTCACCATTAAAAAGTAGATTAATTAACGTTCATGGAAAATAAGGACCTAGTCTCGAAAAGTTAGAAATCTAGTTTAGATTTTTCTCTCTTACTGTTTTTTTTTTCATTTAAGTTCACTTGGATTCTTGGAACAATACCAAGCACAGATAACCTTTTTTTTCTTCTATTCGAAAGGAATTCAAATTTGAATATTCTTTGGTCTGCAGAGAAGTATTACCCTTATAACCATACTCCTAACTAATTAGAGGAAAACATCTACCTCTTCTTTAAATTATAGAGAAATTCATCACTAATAAGTTAAAGCACTTTTATCTTTAAAATGAAACTTCTACAATTCGAATTAGTTGAGACTTAAAACAAATATCCTATGGAAAAGAGGGGAAAATATTGTATAATCCACTCCATGAGACTCATGGAATGATAATATTCCTTCTTAACCTCTATAAAAAACAATTGACAAGTAAGTTGCCGCATTCCATGTTGAGTACCACGCATTTAGCAATTAGCACAGGGGTCTACTAGCTAGGCAATTTAATTTATTCTCATAATGATTGTTCCACCTTTAACAGACTGAAAATAATTTTGAGCAAACTATTGTGGCTGAGCTTTACTGACGCATCTAGAACTCACCCTTTAGAATGTAGAAGCACAAGATTTACTATTAAATTTATAAATTTGAAATTTTATTTTCATACTAAATTTTAAATTAATATAGTAAAATTTTAAAATAATGCATTATTTAAGACAAATATATGATTTGGATCAAAATACTAAGTTCGGCTGAACCCATACATGCATGATACCATAGCTCCGTCCCAGTTGTACGTAGTCTTCCCAGGACACATAAAATTTTGGCTTTACTAGTCATGACTACGTACTTAAGGTAGACAAAAGGTTAAAAAAGCTGCCTTAGCCGGCCATTTGTTTGTCGAATTAAGCTAATGATGGATTACTAAAACTCTTATATATATCATTGTCAAAATTATTTTTTTTGTTGTGTTAATCCAGTTTTCTGTTTTGAGTTTAGTGATTGATGGTACCATTCATTCCTGTCCTTTTACAGACATGATCATCAATTTTGTTTTTTAGTGCCAACTAATGCCACAACATAAGACAAATCAACCTCTTGTCACGTATGAGGCCACATCCATTTTCACTTAAAATGTAACTATATTCACTTGTGAATCACTGTAGAGAATTGTGTGTTTTTCGGTTTAATTTGTTTCAACTGGGTATCTAAATATATGATAGAAATATTTTTATTAATGTTATAAAACAAGAAAGAATAAAGAAGAAGAATAGAGAGAAGAGAGAGTAATTGTAATTTTTTTTATATGTGATTTACAATGAAGGAAACCCTTCTATTTATGGAGAAATTTACTCCTAGTTTCTCACTAAATACAGACACTTCAAATCCTGATAGATATCAACTAAATCTTGATAGATTTTGATAGACATTTACTATAATGTAAATACATTTATAACACTCCCCTTGAATGTCTAGATAGATAATGTGTCTCGTTAAAACCTTACTAGAAAAAACTCAGTGGAAAAAAAATCTAGTAAAGGAAAAAGAGTACACATCTCTAACAATACGCATTTCAGTTGCCTCATTAAAAACCTTACAAGGAAAACCCCGTGGGACAAAACCTTGAAAGGAAAAAAGAGTACAACGCGTATTAACTCCCCTATGAGAACATTCTTGAACCTTTGCATCCCGATCTTGTGCACCATCTTCCTGACAATTGCAATTGGAGAAGATTTGGTGAATAAATCAGTCACATTGTCACTTGAACGAATCTGTTGCACATTACTATCACCATTCTTTTGTAGCTCATGTATGTAGAAAAACTTTGGCAAAATGTGCTTCGTTCTATCTCCTTTTATGAATCTTCCCTTAAGATGTGCTATGTATGTTGCATTATCTCTGTATAAAATTGTGGGTAGATTGTCATATTTCACACCATATTTTTCTCGAATGAGATGTATCATGGACCTCAACCATACATATTCTCGGCTTGCTTCATGAATAGCTATTATCTCTGCATGATTCGATGAAGTGGCTACGATAGAATGCTTGTTATATCTCCAAGATATGGCAGTACCACGACATATGAACACATATCCTATTTGAGAGCGAGCTTTATGTAGGTCAGATAAGTACCCAACATCAACATGATCAATAAGATCGGGATTGCGAACTTGCTAATAAATTAACTAAAAAAAAGGTATATTAGGGCTTGTAGTATTTGCAAGATACATTAGTGCATCAATTGCACTAAGATATGGTACTTCATAACCAAGGAGTTCCTCATTCTTTTCTTGAGGTTGGAATGGATCCTTATTCAATTTTACATGTTTCTCATTTAAGCAAATATTCTATTGCTTTTGAAAACTCTCCAAGAGTTCCAATGATATTCAAATCATTAAATTATCTCTTATAAGGATAATAAAAAGTTTTTCAAAAATTTTATATGCTTCGGGCATTTTGAATCCTTTAGGGATTTTCATATGGATTTTTATCAAGTAACAATATCAAACATGTCAAGTGTGACATCTTTAAGTATCTGGACTACAAATCAAATAAGTTTTACGCTTACCAAAATGCATTCTTTCAGGTCACTTGATAAAATATTTCTACATCAGCATGCTTAAATAAATGTAGAATTCGAATCCTCGTAATCTTTTACAATATTGCGCCAATATTGTATCAAAGATATCATTGATGATAGATCATTTAGTATTGTTTCACAGTATGACATAACATTTTGAGATCTCATCACTTCATTATTTTCAGGTACTTGAACCTCTCATAAGGTTTCATGAAGTGTTATGTCATAGGCTCTTCAAGAGCACATTACCTTCTTATTATGATTATTTGCTCCTTATTTTTCACGAATTATTTCATTTGGAATTGATTAGTCTATCATGCTTCATGCATGCGTAGACTTTGTCCTTTATGAACACAAAATAGGAGCACTTGCAGCTTAAATATGAGATGCATTCGGCATTCGACTTGAATTATCTTTTGAATGAGCATCTGACAATAATTTCTAACATATTTCATGGCTGCTTATAATCTTTCCCTTGTGTTAGGAAAACTAACATGCATCCTCCATATTCTTTGAGGAATCCATCTTTGTGCATCATGGTGTATTCATTAATCATATACCGCACATCAATTATTAGATGGAATAATTGGTTCTTGACCTTGAACCAATTGAGAGGAAAGAAATAATCATAATTTATTAGTCTAATGCATATAAGTGCTATTGTACGCAGCATATCATTTTTCAGACCAAGACATGAAGCTTTGTTCTCATTAATAATGGTTTAGTTATTTATCAAAGGCATTCAATGTTAAACCATCACCATCAAGATTGTCTTGATTACACAATCTGAAAGTTATGCTCTTAACTCAATTTTATTGAGCAAACAACCTTATGAATGTTAAATTGCAGGTTGACAATAAACGTATATGAGATTATCTTATTGACGCATCTTTTCAACATATCACATGATAGGTGAACGGGCCCATATTCACCTTTTATAATTTTTAAATTTTAAGGGATCCAATCCCAACATTAGTTGGTCTAACCAACTTATCATGAGAACAAGCAATATCAAAAGCTCAAGAAGAATTTTCAAATTCTTCAATATGTATTTAATACTTAATATGCACATCTATGGGATGTAGCAATAGTTCATGTCAACTTATGAACTTTTATATTAGTAAACTCCAAGTTTACCATGACATGTATTTTTTTCTTTAGTAAATTTCATATTTACTATTACATGAATAAATTTCAGATTTACTACTTTAGAAGTAGATTTCAAAATTATTCTTCTTGGTTATTCTACGACTTTCAGAGATGAGTTGTGATACCATCACAATCAAGTGCACGTTTGCATTAATAAGCTTCTCATTCCTCAGGAATGGAGTATAATCATGCCTTAAGCGTATCAAATTATGATAGCTACTACAAAAGCAAATTGAGGCATACATATGATTTATTGCAACCACATACACCTCAAAAATGAAGTAAATTGTCATATTTCAGACATATCATATATTGCTACCATATTCACTTCATGGAATAGAGCATATTCAATGGGTCAAATTTCATGACTTTTCATCAAACACCCATTATTTTGCCTTAGCCATCACAATATCATCAATATGGTGTATTAAGAATCAAACTCAATTTTTTAACCATATAAAGGTGTCTTAAACATAAATCGATAAGACTTAAACCCAACATCATATCATCATAGAGCATCAAAACTTTAATCCGATGTCTTATTCTTTTGATGTGATAGGACTTGAATCCACCATTTTACTCATACTAATGACATCATAAACCAACGTACAATAGGACTCACCTTTGAATATTTAAAATATTTTAAACTTTAATTAGAAGTGAAAAGAAATATCATTTACCAAAGACATTACGGAGACGGTACTTGTCAAGAGAATGAGAAGGTGGCAAACAACTGACATATAAGTGTCTTTAATTTGCATGATAACAAATTGTCCAATTTCCTCTTTTTCTTTCTTTTAAAACTCGTGTAGCTATTTAGGGGCACACGTAATTAGCCTATAAAATCATATATACCTTCATTGTAATTGTAAAAGTGAACATGAAAATTCAAACTACTTAACTCTCCCAATAAAATAAAAGATGCAAAATATAATGTTAGAATTCTGTAACCGTGTCATGTTATACTTACCTTGCAGAGGTCAAATCCTAAGAGCAATGAAGAGTTGCCTCTACATTGACATTCAATACATGGCTCTCTCAAATTTGAATTTCAAACGAATTATTTTTCTTGTTCAACAGGGTCTCGTGTTAATAACGTGTTATAAAACAAGAAAGAATAAAGAAGAAGAACAGAGAGAGAACAGAGAGTAATTGTTATTTATCTTGAGGAATTTTGATGTGTGATCTACAATGAAGGAAACTCTTCTATTTATAGGGGAAATTTACCCCTAGTTTCTCGCTAAAATACAGATACTTCAAATCCTGATAGATATCAACTAGATTTTGATAGATCTTGATAGACATTCATTATAATATAAATACATTTGTAACAATTAGACATATTTTATTCAAATTTTGAAATTCTTTTGGGCATTTTCTCAACTGCTCATTACGTGGATAAGTTATTTACTTAAAATAGGTCACCTCCTTTAATTATATGCATTTACCTCAAAAAGTCGTAAAGCCCAAGACTTTTTCTAATTGAGGTTGACCGTTGATGTGTATAATTAAAGGAACTAATATACTTGTATATAGTTAACTTAACTATCTACACCCAAGTTCCATAGCTTTTGATTTGCTATCCCAAACATTTTCCTACCCCCGGCGGGAAAGATACTTCCCTTTTGAACAACAGACACTTAAGAATATGCCCAAAAGTTTTACTAAAGTGAATTGGAATTTTCTAAGAAAAACACTTTAGGATCTTTAAGTACTTAGCTGAAATAACTTATTGTTTGAATCTAAATAAAATTTATCAATAAACTTAAGGCCTATCAATATATTAAGCCATTTTCAAAGATTTTTTATCTTTTATTTGAATATATAGAACCACATATATAGAGACGTGAAAGAAAGATTTAAATAGAATGAGAAAATTATGTTGCATCTTCTTAGTGAATAATAGGGACATGATAACTTCATACATGAAGTTTAGGAAATAGCAGGAAGAGTAGGAAAGAAGAACCAAGAGAATCAGGAAAAAATTGAACTCTATTGCTTGAGCACTGTTACATTGTATATGCTATTAACTGCTAGTCTCAACTGTGTATATATAGAAATCTAATAACCAACTCTATTCTAGTGAAAGTGAATTCCAGCTCATCATTCTCCAACTAACTACAATCAATTAGCTAACTACTTTCACCATATAGCTTGTTTTCAGCCCTAGTTGTCAACAGTCTGCCTCAAGCTTATGGTTGAAAGATGTTCTTCATTCCAAGTTTACTACGCAGGTGATAGTGCTAAACTTTTCCAAGACTCTTAGTTAGTATATCAGCTAGCTATTCTTTGGTGTTAATATGCTCAGTCTTCAACATTCCTTGACAAATTCTTTCTCTAACAAAGTGGCAATCAATGTCTATATGTTTTGTTCTTTCATGAAAGATAGGATTTGCTGTAATTTGGATAGTTGCCTTGCTGTCACATATAATGTTCACTGGAGTAGTTACACATACACCTAGTTCCCTGTAGAGACCAATCAACTAAGTTATTTCTGTTGCACATGCATCCATATTTTTGAACTCCACTTCTGCTGAGCTCCTTGACATTATTTATTGTTTCTTTAACTTCCAAGAGATGAGCCCTTCTCCAAACTTAACTAAGTAACCTGTAAATGACCTCCTAGTTTCCAAATAATCACCCCAGTCTAAGTCATAGTAGGTTGTGAGTTATATTGTACCCCCTGCAGGCATCGGCAATCCCAGACCAAGTGCTTCTTTGATTTACCTGACAACTCTTAATGTTGCTTCCATGTGTGATTTTTTAGGACAATGCATAAAATGGCTCAATACTTGTACAAAAAATACAAGATCAGGTCTTGTCATTGTAAGGTAGAGGAGCCTTCCTACTAATCTCTGATATCTTGTTGGATCTGCAAGCAAGTTATCACTTTCAATACTTGCATTAATGATGTGTTCATCATACTTCTTTGATGTGAGCTTCTAATTTAGTTCAAGTAGTGTGCAAGCAGGCTTAGCTCCCCCTAGGCCAGACTCAGCCACAAGCTCCAACATATATTTTCTTTGTGACATTACTATCCCTTTGGCAGATCTGGAGAACTCAATTCCTAGAAAGAATTTTATTTCACCTAGATCTTTCATTTTGAACTTCTTTTGAATTTCTTGTCTTATCTCACACACAAGTTGGTGATTGTTACCAGTTACTAATAGATCATCTACATATACTAACACCACCACAGTATCACCATCAATTAGTTTTATGAATAGTAAGTAGTCATAGTGACTTTGCTTGAATCTCATATGTACTAAAGCTTCTATAAGTTTCATGTTCCACTGCCTTGGTGCTTGTTTGAGACTATATAAGGACTTGTGGAGTTTTCATACCTTATGAGTCTCCCTTTGTCTGGCAAAACTACAAGGAATTTCTATATACACTTCCTCAACTAAATCACCATTGATGAAGGCATTATGAACATCCATCTGATAAATGAACCAACCCTTGGAAGTAGCAAGAGCCACTACTGACCTTACTGTGACCTTTTTTGCAACTAGAGTAAAAGTTTCACCATAATCCAAGCCTTCGTTTTGACTGAATCCCTTAGCCACAAGCCTGGCTTTATACCTTTCCACCTCTCCAGTTAAGAGATACTTGATTTTGTAGATCCACTTGCATAAAATATCTTTCTTGTTGGGGGGAGATCAATAATGGATCAGTTCTTGTTATGTTCTGGTGCATCAATTTCTAGCTGCATAGCCTTGACCCATGCTAGATCAGCAGTAGCTTCTTTGAAAGACACAGGTTCACACTGAGCTGAATAAGCTTGTAAAACCTTTCTGTATAAGTCGGACAAGTGAGAATAAGAGATTTGATTAGACATAGGGTAAGAGCATGTGGTACCTTTTAGATTAGTCTCAAAGTCCTGCAGCCATAAGAAAGGCTTACTAAGCTTGTTGAACCTCCTAGATGGAGTAATATTAGGGAAGGAGAAAGACACTGATGGTGTAACTATTGAGGATACAGGATTTTCTGCAATAATATTATCAAGGATGAGACCAGTGTTATCAGCAACAGGATTCAAAGTTAGTGATGTGTCACCAGGAAGTATGACTTCAAGCACAGAAAATATAGGATTAGTGCAGCTTTGAGATACTTAAAAGTGAAGAGATCCTCTTAAAAAGTTATATGTCTTCTAACAAAGAAGGAGTGATTATGGATGTCATGTAGTAAATAGCCCTTTTGTGAAGATGAGTACCCCATAAAAACTATCGGAATAGAGCTTGATGAGAACTTATCCAAGATGGTGGGATAAACAGCATAACATAAACATCCAAAGACTATAAGATGATTTAGATAAGGAGGATGCTGGTATAATATCTCAAATGGTGACTTAAACCCAATCACTCTAGAGGGTAGTCTGTTTAAAAGATAAACTGTAGTGGTGACACATTCACCCTAAAACTTGAGTAATATAGATGCTTAAAACCTGATGGACCTTGCCATATTCAAGATAGTTCTATTCTTTCTCTCAACAATACCATTCTTCTGAGGAGTGTATACACAAGTACTTTGATGAGCAATACCATGATCACTTAACAAAGATTGAAATTCATGGCTGAAATGCATGGCTGAAAAATTCTGCACTTGTGTAAAGAAGTGTTTAAGTACTACTATAGCATCAACCTTAGTAGCAATTAAGAAAATCCATGTATACTTACTGCAATCATCCACCAAAGTAACAAAAAACCTTTTTCTATTATGAGTTGAAACTCTGTAAGGACCCCAAATATCACAATGCAATAACTCAAACACAGATTTAGAGACATGAGAGCTTAAAGGAAAAGGAAGCTTTGTGTGTTTAGTCAATGGACATACTGTACAATGAGAGAGTTCCTGACTTGCTAGTAACCTAAGATAGTCATGTCTCTTTATTATATCTATAGGAGCATGACCTAATCTTTAGTGCCAAACATCAACAGACTTAGAGGTAGAAATAGAAAAGACAGACTTAAAGAGACAATCACTACTATGGACAAGCTTCTGTGGAGTTTGATTTGGACCTTCTCTTAGTATGCAGAGGCCATGTTCTTCTCTACCAATCCCCTTCACCTGACCAGTGGAGAGATCCTAAAAAATATAGAAATCAGAAAAGAATCCAACCATGCATTGCAGTTCTCTGGTAAGCTTCAATACTGACAATAGATTGAGCTTAAAATCAGGTAAATAAATCACATTGGATATGGATTAACTCTGTAGTACACAAGTGCTACCAATATGAGAGACCTCAACAGTCTTTTCATCAGGTAAATAAACCTTACTTCTGTCACTGTCCAATATGTGTTTACTACTATCCAATACATCAAGGTTAGATATAATGTGATGAGTAGCTCCACTGTCAACTACCCATTCATTTCCCCTATGTTTACTGCAGAAAGTATTACATAGACTACTTGCATCTGTAGTTGCAACCTGGACATGTAAGTCAACTCCATTTGCATTTCCAGTCTTAGACGGTAGCTGCAATATCTGTTGATATTGATCAGGGTAAAAAAGTTACCTGGAGGTTGAGGTTGAGTACCACCAGTGGTACACAGTAGTTCAACTTGATTAGCATACACCCCTGTGTTCATGAAGTTTTTCTTAGACTTGAAGTCAGGAGGATACCCAACAATCTTGTAGCACTGGTTTTTAGAGTGACATTTATATCCACAATGTTCACACTGAAGAAACTTTTCTTCATCTTATAGCCAGAGTAATTTGTGTTATACCCTATTTTTACCTAAGGTCAAAATAAGCACGATATTATGGACTCTAAAAGAATAAATTTTGTACAGAGTCGTCACCTAATTTTTAAGGAAAATAAGAAAACCTATTTATTTACTAACATGTATGACTTGTGTTTTAATCTGTGAACCTGTTTAAATTCTAGGTAAGGGTTCAAATAATTCCTAAGGGAAGGGATTAGGCACCCTTCAGAATCCACAAATATGGTTCCCGGACAGACTTAGGTTTATTAAAAGATGAAGAAAAAAAAAAGCAATGTGTATATATACAAATATAAAATGTGTAAAAATGATGTAAATAATTTATATGTAAAGAATGTATAAATTACATATATTATAGTAAAAATATGTATAAAAGTATATGAAGATATGTAAATAAAAGTATATAGGAATGTATATGAAAAGAAAAGTAAAGATTGAATAAAGAAAAATTTATTTTAAGGAAAAGATTACATAATGTTTTTAGTGTAAAAAAAATATGAATTATTTTTATTAATTATCTAAATCAATTTAATGTATATATTAACTGCCTAGACTTGCCTAACGCGTGATGTGGATTACATAAATAAAGAATATTCCACCCGGCGCCCTAAAAATAAAGTTTTCACTATAATAATATTTGTACAAGTATAAGAATATAAAATACAATACAAAATTTAAAGTCCTCTTTGAATGCAATTCCTGACGAGAATTCTCAATAACTTGTATGAACACTTGTAATAAAAATATTAGTAACAAATAAAGAATTATCGAAATAAATTAAAAAGTACGTAAAAATATATTTTTTGTTAAAAAAGGGGATCGGATAAAGTTTTAACTATTATAAGAATTTCGTCATCGCCCGAAATGCTTATTTTTGTTACGTATTTATATACGTAAAATCCTTCTTTTCATTTGTGAAGGCCTCAAAAACCGACGGTAATTTTTTCATTGGACAAGAGTTGATCTTTGATATAAAATAGTAAAATCTGAGAAAGTAAAATCCTCCTTTGTAATGGGATGGCCTCAAATATCCAAACGAAGAGATAATTTCATTAACTGTGTATTTATTTTGAGTATATGTATGTGTTTTTGAGAAAAAAAAAAAGATGAACAAAATTGTGTGTGGTGAAGAATATGTGTGCAGTGAAGAAATGTGTGTTTGAGAGAGAAAGAAAAATATATGGAAACGAAAAATGTGTATATGTATTTGTGAATGTGTATTTTATTTATGTATTTGTATGTGAGAACAGAAAAAATATGTGTGTATTCTATTTTTGAAAATAAAATAAAATATATAAAATGAAATTTGATTTGTTTATAATTTGAGGGGGGGGGAGAAGAATAAAATGTGTATATGGTGAAAAATGTGTGTGTGAGAGAAAGAAAGGAAAAAGATTACTAAAATTTTTGTGTTTGAGGGAGAGGAGAGAGAGGAAAAAAATATGTGTCGACTTTTTGAGAGAAGGGTAGGATAAAAAATGTGTGTGTTTTTTGTGCATGTGTATGGTGTGAATGAGTATTTAAAAAAATAATAATAATAAAATAAAATATCACATCCACCTTTTCCCAACACATCCCTTCAATTATGGATAGTAGGTGAAAGAAAGTCAAGTGTCATAAATATGACGAGATCTTGACTTGACCGATTTATTATTCTCTGTATTAAAATAAGTCGATATTATTTTTGTAGACGGTATTTAAATAAGGTACAAACAATTCGATATTTATAACTACAGAAAAATGTAAACAAATATAATTATCTTTGAAAAAAAGTATTAAACTATAAACAATTAAAATTATAATATATAAAAAGAATTGTACTGTTATGTTATGTACATATGTAGATGACTGTGCAAAAATATTAAAATGATAATAAACTGATAAAAATCCTAAAATTTATGAAATTAAGGGTGTTAATGTTTGTGGTGTATGTTTTGTGTGTTTATTTTGTGTGTGTTGGGTATTTAAAAAGAAAAAAATAATAATAAAATAAAATATCAAATCTACTATTTTCAAACACATCTCTTAAATTATGGATAGCAGGTGAAGGAAAAGTCAAGCGTCATAATGATGACGAGACCTTGACTTGACTAATTTGTTGCTCTATTTATTAAAATAATTGACTCAACTCAACTATTGCGGATTGTCATAAATATACAAAAATGTAGTTATTGATATGTAATCACAGAAAAATGTAAAGAATATTAAAATTATTGAAATGTAATTAATTTGAAAATACTATAAAAAATGTGACGTCATGTCGTGCACGTGTACGGATGATTTTGAAGTGTTAAAAACGATATTAAATTGGTAAAAAATCCAAAATAAAAAGATATTGATAAGTTATAAAAAGTAAAAAGTGATAATAAATTGATTAAAATTCTAAAGTAAGGATGATTATCAATAATTTTTCAAATAATTATAAAAGATGTGAAAATTATATTTTGTGCCCTTTAATGATCAGGAAGCCTGAAAACGTTAATTTTAGGCACGAAGAGCAAAAATTGGGTGTCAACAGTTTCCCCTTTTCATTTGAGGACGATGGAGATGTTTTCAAATGAAAACGTTGACGTGTAGCCAATTTTGATCGACAAGAATGATATATATATATATATATATATATATATATATATATATATATTTGTTTGTTTTTGAATAAAAAATTTGACCGAACTCTAATTCAGAGTTGCCTACATACCTCGAGTTGTGTAAGGATCAAGTCGGGTGTAGTTCGAAAGAATAGACAATTTATTAGGAGCGAAGGATCATATGGAATGATTATTGAGGGGAGGACTATTTGGGAACGAAAATGTTCATCTATTCTTGATTTTTTTTTAAATTGCCCCAGTATCGAGCTGTGAGATGTTGGGGATGCAAGATTGTGTACTTGTTGGGGAGAGAGAATGATTATATGGATTGTGATGACCGAACTCTGCATAGAGCTTCCTACATATCTCGAGTGTCGTGAGAATCAGGTCAATATAGTTCGAGATGAGAAAATAGAAAATTTTGGGGAACTTCTCAAAATATGCCCAGTGTATGATGTGTGGGATTTGAAAAAATATCTTTTTATTTTGAATTGTATTTTTTGGTTGAAAAGATACATGATTTCGTTTATGGGGACTTATGTGATGAATGAAAGATGTCTTCGATTGTCTACGAAGACATGATAAATGTCATCTCCAATTGTCTTATGGAGACTGATGTCGATTGTCATCTCCGATTATCTATAGAGACTGATATTAAATGATGATGTCTTTGATTGTTTACGAAGACTCGATGTATGACACCTCCAATTGTTTATGAAGGCTGGTGCAGATTGTTGTTTCTGATTGTCTACAGAGACTGATGTGATGAATGATGATGTTTTCGATTGTCTACGAAGACTCAATGCATGACACCTCCAATTATCTATGGAGGCTGATGTTGATTGTTGTCTCCGATTGTCTATAGAGACTGATATGATGAATGATGATGTCTTCGATTGTCTATGAAACCTCAATGCATGACACCTCCAATTATCTATGGAAGCTGATGTTGATTGTTGTCTCTGATTGTCTACGAAGACTAATGTGAATGACGTCTCCAATTATCAATGGAGACTGATGTGACATCTTCGATTGTTTATGAATACAAACACATGACACCTCCAATTGTCTATAGAGGTTGGTGTGGATTGTCGTCTCTGATTATCTACGGAGATTGATGTGACATCTCCGATTATTTACGAAGACAGGTGCATGACACCTCTAATTATCTATGAAGGTTGGTATGGATTGTTGTCTCCGATTGTCTACGGCTATTGATGTGACATCTTTCATTGTTTACAAAGACAGATGCATGACACCTCCAATTGTCTATGGAGGCTGGTGTGGATTATCGTCTTCGATTGTCTATGGAGATTGATGTGACGTCTTTGATTAGTTACGAAGATAGATGCATGACACCTCCAATTGTCTATGAAGGATGGTGTGGATTATCGTCTCCAATTTTCTATGGAGATTGATGTGACGTCTTTGATTATTTACGAAGACAGATGCATGACACCTCCAATTGTCTATGAAAGCTGGTGTAGATTATCGTCTCCGATTATCTGCGGAGACTAATGTTGTATGATGGTATCTTCGATTGTATACGACGACTTGATGACATCTCCAATTATCTATGGAGACTGATGCTGATTGTCATCTTCGATTGTTTACGAAGACTATGTTGATTGTCGTCTTCAATTGTCTATCAAGACTGACGGATAACATCTCCAATTGTCTATGGAGATTGATGCTGATGGTCATCCTCAATTATTTATGAGGATTAGGATCATCAACTAGCGAGGTGATTGAATTCTAATGGCCTCTCTATTGGTGGAATAACTGGAGGGAATAGTCTCTCGACTGACGAAGCGATTGAAAGGTAGTAGCCTCTCGACTGGCGGGGCTATGAAAATGTAAAAGTCCTTTTAGAACACCTAATAGAAGAGCAAAATGTCTGTTTTTGAAGACGATAATTTAGAAAGAAAGGTTAATTATCTGTATTTGTAGGTGGGCGTTTTGCATGTGAAGTGTAATGCATGTATGTGAAAGCATGTGTTTGAAAAGAAAGAAAATTATTTTGTATTTTTGCTGTAAAAAATGTGTTGAAAGGTGAAAAATGCAGAAGATTGCTTTGTATTTTCTTTGTAAGGAATGTTGAAAAGGTAAAAATAAAGAAAATTATTTTGTATTTTCTTTTTAAGGAATGTTGAAATATAAAAAATGCAACAAATTATTTTCTTTGTAAGAATAAGGACAAGTGAAAATGTAGAAAATTATTTTGTATTTTCTTTGTAAGAAATATGAAAAAGTGAAAATGTAGAAAATTATTTTGTATTTTCTTTGTAAGAAATGTGAAAAGGTGAAAATGCAAAAATTGTTTTGTATTTTCTTTTAAGGAATGTTGAAAGGTGAAAAATGTATAAAATTGTTTTGTATTTTTTGCAAGAAATTTGAAATATGTAGAAAATTATTTTGTGTTTTCTTTTGTAAGGAACGTTGAAAAGTGAAAATACAAAATCATGTCTTGACTGCGGTTGGTACCAACAATTAGTAGTGTGTATAAGAATTCTCCATTTCTTTCCCAGCTAATCGAGATCGACTTCAAGGTAACTCCTATAGATTCAAGTGGTACCTCAGACATACCTAAGTATCGCCAAGATTTATCTTGATTCAAATAAAGATTTTGAACTGGGTTTGTTCTCATGTTTCAAGTGCCCTCTCCAAAAAAAATGTCTCGTTCTCACACCTATTTGAGTATTATTTTTCTTTTGAATTTGAAGACGTCTAGAGGTATACGCTCACACTCAGGAAGAAGTTAAATTTATGCAATTGTGATACCATAGGCTTGGCCTTCATGTAAGTATCCACTAATTTGAGAACGCTTAGAGTAGGATCTTGTAGGACTTGTTATTGGCTTGTAATATAGACTTGGGGTCGGGTAGGATGACATTTGGAATAAAAGTGACTAATTCCTCAATGAGCATTGCACTATATCCGTACTTCCGACATTTGTTGCGCTTTGACACTTGATCTTCTTTGTTGTGCTTTTTTGCCTCTTGTTTTGTATTTGTTTCAGCTTCTTTTGAATCTTGTGTTGGAGTTTTTTCCTTTTCGATATATTTTCCTTTCTTTTTTTTTCTTTTTGAGGGATTATGATTCCCTACCTTTATCAGAGTTATCTCTCTCTTTTTTTGTGTAGAGGTTCTTGCTCCTTCATTCTTTAAAGTCGTCTTTTATTTTTGTTATTCTGGGATATCCGTCATTTGCCTTTGGCAGTATTGATCTTGAATTGCCATTCACAACTTGCACGTACTTAGTGCACTCAAGTAGGTGGGCGAAGAGAGGATAGTGCATGTAAGCACTCAAAAGGTATAGGCTCAGATATGGCTATCAAAAGAAAAGGTTTCAGGCTCAAAAGGGAACATGCTAGAGATTGGTGTTATTTGGTAGGCTGTGGAAGGTAAATTGAGTGAAAGAAGGCCTACAATCCTTTCCCAAACCAAGTGTAACTCAGAATTTTGGCTCAACAAATATTTAGGCCAAGTTCTGGATCAATAATGTCATGCAATGAACTAATCTAAAGCTCACCACACAATGCACATGAAACGATGAGGTTGGCTTCGTTCTTGTCTTAGATGTATGCAAGAGAATTTTTGAGTGTTACTAAAGTTTGATTAAAAGGTACCAAAGGAATCTATGGTTTACCATGAAGTCGGTCATCTCCATCATACCAATTTATTCTTTCTCATGTACACTTCTAACTGTGTTGGTACCAACCAAGTTAAAATTTTGAATTTTTATTTATTTGGAAAAAAGAATGGAACCGAACCCGAATGAGGATTGCCTACGTATCTTGTGAAAACAAGAATCAGGTCTACGTAGTTCAGGCAAATTTGTAAATTTGTATGTACAATGTATAATTGTAAAAAGGTGATGGTCATCCATGAAAATAATATAAAAGACAATCAGGAAAGAACTGCTTTTAGCATCAAAATTATTCTGATCAGATGATTGAAAGGATGGATGTCAAGCATGAGGAGAGTTTTGACACAACTTCAGTATGCTGACAAGATTGAGAAAGTCAGACATTGAAGGAACGATGGTATTATTTCGCCAAAGTTGGCAGGATTATTATGAATGAAAGAATATTGAACCCTTGCTTTCAAAGTGGGGATCGATAAGTCGTAAATTTAATGGTTTACGATGTTCGAAAAAGAAAGCTAGGTGTTCACTAACCAAAATCGGATGAGGTTTTTCAGGTAGGCCGACTAGGCACTAATGTTATTGAAAATTTGTGCTCTTGAAGACTTTTGGAAAGCGTCTTTAAACTATTTTCAAAAAATTGCCCCAGTTGAATTCCAAAGAAATTATTCCGAAACAGTGAACAGACTGAACCCTAATGCATGGTTGCCTATGTATCTTGTCAGGACAAGAATCAGGTCAAAGCGTAGTTCAAACCTATACGCAGTTAGTGGCAATGTTGCTAAGGTGCATTTTTTAAGTGATCCACTATGCAAAACAAAGATTAGACTATACCTTCTCACTAAAGTATAATCAATTTAGAGCAAACAGATATGTACAGACACAATAATCCTTCAAATATGTACAAAGAATATAATAATGCATCACTTGGGTCGTGAACCCTTCGGACATAAAGTTAACAAACAATGCATGCACCTAAAAGGTATTGTTTAAGTTCTATCTATGTTGACTAAGAGTGGTAGACTCGAACTTGGATTTCCTAGATGAGAAGACACGTGGTCCCACGGCAGTAAAACTCCCGCTTACCCCACGTACGTGCCGACTCTCTAAAGTAAGGTGATTTGAAAGAATTTTGAAAAAGTACAATGTGCAATCCACGTGTACAATGTGTGTGAGTGTCAATTTTTCGAGGTGGAGGAAATATATGAACGGAATGAAAATTTAATAAAGCAATAAAAAAATAAACAATTTATACAAAATAATAAAAAATGAATAATTTATGTCATACAAATAAAATAAATTAAGACAATTAGAAAAAAAAATAACAGTGTATAAAAACATAAATAGTTACTTAAGTCTGTAATGGTTAGAACCTGAAATCCCCAGCAGAGTTGCCAAACAGTTATACCCGAGTTTTACCTAAGGTCAAAACGAGCACGACATTATGGACTCTAAAAGAATAAATTTTGTACAGAATCGCCACCTAATTTTTAAGAAAAATAAGGAAACCTATTTATTTACTACATGTATGACTTGTGTTTTAATATGCGAACCAATTTAGATTCTAGGTAAGGGTTCAAATTATTTCGGAGGTAAGGGATTATGCACCCTTCAGAATTCACAAAATGTGGTTCCTGGGCAGACTTAGATTTATTAAAACATAGAGAAAAAAAAAAGCAATGTGTATATATACAAATATAAAATGTGTAAAAATGATGTAAATAATTTATATGTAAAGAATGTATAAATTACATATATTATAGTAAAAATATGTAAAAAAGTATATGAAGATATGTAAATAAAAGTATATAGGAATGTATATGAAAAGAAAAGTAAAGATTGAATAAAGAAAATTTTATTTTAAGGAAAAGATTACGTAATGTTTTGTGTAAAAAAAATATGAATTATTTTTATTAATTATCTAAATCAATTTATTGTATATATTAACGACCTAAATTTGTGTAACGCTTGATGTGGATTGCATAAATAAAGAGTATTCCACCCAGTGCCCCAAAAATAAAGTTTTCACTAATAATATTTGTACAAATATAAGAATATAAAATACAATACAAAATTTAAAGTCCTTTTTGAATGCAATTCCCGACGAGGATTCTTAATAACCTGTATGAACACTTATAATAAAAATGTTAGTAACAAATAAAGAATTATCAAAATAAAACGTAAAATTCGTCTTTTCATTTGTGAAGGCCTCAAAAACAGATGGTAATTTTTTCATTGCTAAGAGTTGATCTTTGATATAAAATAGTAAAATTTGAGAAAGTAAAATCCGCCTTTGTAATGGGATGGCCTCAAATATCCAAACGGAGAGATAATTTCATTGGTTGTGTGTTTATTTTAAGTATATGTATGTGTTTTTGAGAAAAAGAAAAAAGATGAACAAAATTTGTGTATGATAAAAATATGTGTGTGTTGAAGAATATGTGTGTAGTAAAGAAATGTGTGTTTGAGAGAGAAAGAAAAATATGTAGGGACGAAAAATGTGTATATGTATTTGTGAATGTGTATTTTATTTATATATTTGTATGTGAGAAGAGAAAAAATATGTGTGTATTGTATTTTTGGAAATAAAATAAAATATATAAAAAGAAATTTGATTTGTTTATATTTTGAGAGAGGGAGGAAGAAGAATGAAATGTGTATATGGTGAAAAATGTGTGTGTGAGAGAGAAAGAAAAAAGATTACTAAAATTTTTTTGTTTGAGGGAGAGGAGAAAGAGGGAAAAAATATGTGTAAATTTTTTGAGAGAGAGAAAGAATAAAAATGTGTGTGTTTTGTGAATGTGTGTGGTGTGAATGAGTATTTAAAAAGAAAAAATAATAATAAAATAAAATATTACATCTACCTTTTCCCAACACATTCCTTAAATTATGGATAGTGAGTGAAGAAAAGTCAAATGTCATAAATATGACGAGACCTTGACTTGGCCGATTTATTATTCTGTGTATTAAAATAAGTCGATATTATTTTTATAGAAGGTATTTAAATAAGGTACAAAAAATATTGATTATATAACTACAAAAAAATGTAAAAAAATATAATTATCTTTAAAAAAAATGTATTACACTATAAACAATTAAAATTATAATATATAAAAAAAATTATACTGTTATGTTATGTACGTATGTAGATGACTGTGCAAAAATATTAAAATAATAATAAACTGACAAGAATCCTAAAATTTATGAAATTAAGCGTGTGAATGTTTATGGTGTGTGTTTTGTGTGTTTATAGTGTGTGTGTTGGGTATTTAAAAGAAAAAAATAATAATAAAATAAAATATTAAATCTACTTTTTTCAAACACATCCCTTAAATTATGGATAGCAGGTGAAGGAAAAGTCAAGTGTCATAATGATGACGAGATCTTGACTTGACTAATTTGTTGCTTTATGTATTAAAATAATTGACTCGACTCAATTTTTGCGGATTGTAATAAATATACAAAAATGTAGTTATTGATATGTTATTACAGAAAAATGTAAAGAATATTAAAATTATTGATATGTAATTAATTTGAAAATACTGTAAAAATATGACGTCATGTCGTGCACGTGTGCGGATGATTATGAAGTGTTAAAAACGATAATAAATTGATAAAATTTTCAAAATAAGAAAAATATTGGTAAGTTATAAAAAGTTAAAAGTGACAGCAAATTGATTAAAATCCTAAAGTAAAGATGATTATCAATAGTTTGTCAAACAATTATAAAAGATGTGAATATTATATTTTGTGTCTTTTAACGATCAGGAAGCCTGAAGACGTTAATTTTAGGTATGAAGAGCAAAAATTGGGTGTCAATAATTTGCACCACTGCCTGAGCTTCCATTGGCAGCGTTGTACTCTCTCTTTGCACCACTGATGCCTCCATATGAATGGGGACTAGGAAAAGTACCCTTGGAGATGCCAGCACCACCACTGAAACTAGTGCTCTTGCGACTATACAAGACAGTACCCTCTATACCAAGAGAACTGGAAGATGCAAAACTAACCAGGTTTCTTTGACTCTCCTGATTAATTAGCATAGCATAGACTTTGTTCAAAGAGGGGAGAGGTATCATCATCAGTAGTTGACTCCTAGGTTGAGAATATGACTCATTTAAGCCCATTAGAAACTGAAGTAAGCGTTGATATTCACAATGTTCACTGAATTTCTTTGACTCAAGACAAGGACAGCTGGGACAGGGCATGATGGCATCATATCAATCCCATAGATCCCTTAGCCTTGAAAAGTAGTCTGATATGGAGAAAGCTCCCTGAGTAAGAGTATGAATTTCCCTATGAAGTTGAAATACTTGTGAACTATTCACTGTATCAAATCTCTCCCTCAAATCCAGCCACACCTTACGAGCATCAGAAGCATACACTACAGAGCTAAGTAAACCAGGTCTCACAACATTCATAATCTAAGACAACACCACAGCATTACATTTTTCCCACTGATCATGCAATTCCAGTTCAAAGTTACTCTTGGAGAACCTTCCGTCAACAAAACCTAGCTTACTTCGACCTACCAATCCAATTCTAAAGGATCTACTCTACAAGGCATAATTTTCAGAATCGGTAAGCTGAAGTGAAATCAAGGAACTACCTGGTGTATCTGTAGGTTGCAGAAATAGCGGATGACTGTGATCTATTACCAAAATTGTGGATGAACTTCAAACACAATTCTCAGTGTTAGTATGTTGAGAGATTGTTGCAGAAGTAGTTGCCATGAATTCTCACTTGAGTTGATAGAAACCCTAATTGTTTGATGCGATACCCAATTCACCTGTAATTTGTGGGTGAAAATCGGCACCAGATGTTAGCTCAATTACTCCGAAGCAGCTCCAATCGTTGGCTTTGATACCATGATAACTTCATACATGAAGTTCAGGAAATAACAGGAAGAGTAGAAAAGAAGAACAGAGAGAATGAGGAAAAGATTGAACTCTATTGCTTGAGCACTGTTACATTGTATATGTTATTAACTGCTAGTCTCATCTGTGTATATATAGGCATCTAATAACCAACTTTACTCTAGTGAGTGTGAATGCCAGCTCATCATTCTCCAACTAACTACAATCAATTAGTTAACTACTTTCACCATATAGCTTGTTTTTAGTCCTAGCTGCCAACAGGACAAACACCTTCCATTTGTTATTTAGCATTAGGAATTTATGTCTACCCAAGTTGATACCATCAAAGGATACGGTGCAGTGGATGAGACTGCTCTTTCTTTAATTAAAAGTCTCGGGTTCGAGTTCTGAGTATGAAAAAATCCTAAGTAGAGATCGCTACCCTCGAATGGGCCCTAACCGATGCAAATTTGGATTAGTCGGGTTCTAATGTGGATATCAGACATTGTTTGGGAAACTGAAAAAAAAGTCTACCCAAGTTGATTGTTTCAAATTCAATTGCTAGCTGCAAAATGAATTCAATGTTTATTATATATAAATAAAAAATATTTTTTTCTTATATATGCAATATAATTTTTTAATGGCAGGAATCAGATGAACTCCTTGCGCCCCAACTAGTTACAACCTGCTAGCTAGAACCTAGAAGCTTAAAGCGCTAGCGACACTTGGAGGCTTTTCATTTGTAAAATACCAAAGGAATCAAAGTCTTCTCATATTTCCAACAATATTCTTTTATTTAAGAGATTCCTTCCCTCTTAATATTCAAGCTTTTGGAAGCGGAAAAAATTTTGTTGGAAGCATCGCTATTAGAAATGAGCAACCGTATAGTGAGTGAATCCGAATATAATTGAATCTCCATACGAGTATCGTATATCATGCGGAAAACCAAAAAGAAAAAAAAAATTGTTTAGTCCTTTCAACTAGTAAGTTACAATTAATAATACATGTAATCTTGTGCCGTGAAAGTTGGTACAAGAGCAATGATGGATCCAAGAAACTTTTGCATTATTTTTCCTTCTTGAGTGATAGTTGTTTTTCACATTTTATGGTGCCTACTTCTTAAGATCGTACATAATACGGCAGACGATTTGAGAATGAAAACAATTTTATAATTCTGAGTAGGTAGCTACTAGTTACTAACAAGTACGATTTTGTAAGATAATAGCAGTCCTCGTCCATGTTACCGATGATTATTGTTAAAAAAAAATGAATTAGCTAAAAAATGAATCGATAATCTGCCGCTAAATTATATCATGTAATTAATAAAAAATTAATAAATTCATTGCTAATTTGTCATTAAATAGAAATAGTGATGGATTTTTGCTGTTTTTTAAGTTAGAATTATATATGTATTAATTCTCTGAAAATAGCCTACCTTTGAATTACTAATTAAACACAAGCTATACATACATGATCAGGGATGCAATTAAAATTCACTTATTAATTTAAATTATCCATGCATTATGGACTTGGTGAACAAAATTTTAACTTTATAATTGTATAATACAGATAAAATTAAATTGTAAACCTTAACTCTGTGCCCATGATGATTGGAGGTTTTTTTGTGTGGATTGGTTATAGCCTTATAATATACATGTATATACTTAAATAACTCTGCAATTTGTCATATTGAAGTGTACCATATTCAAGAAGCCGGGGGCCAATGGAGAGTTCAATTTATAACTTCATTCATACGATAATTTTGGTTCGAACATGTATATACAACAACATACTCAATGAAATTTCATGTGTGGAGTTTAAGAAGAGTAGAGTTCATATACGCAGACATTATTAGTTATTACCCCTTCCTCAAGAAAGTAGAGAAATTATTTGAACAATATATATGAGTTCAAAATTTATGATATAAGTACAAATAATTAATTTCGAACACATTAAATTAAATGAATTCTTCCCAAAAAGGGAACTTATGATATATTGGTGTTGTCTTGTTTGTCTGTGTGTATTTGTAAAATTGGAATCATCAGCGCATTGTTCGGAGATTGGATAGAACACTGATGGAAAAGTCGTGCACCATATGCAACAATAACATCTTCTTTTAAATGATTGATGCATTTTTTTTTTTCATTTTTTCTTAATCCCATATAAAGACAAGAATTGTAGTTGTCACCTTATATTTCTCATTATATTCTTTTGTAATATTGTTAACGTGATGTTGTTGAAGAGAATCCAATACTTGATTAGTTATTGGAAAGGGGGTATTAATCCAATTCTTTGAGTATTTTATTGTGTTTTATGAAGTGAATACAAGACTATTGGGGTCTTTTATAGGGTCTATAAGAATAGTGCAAACTATGGTATATTAATAATACTTACGTTAATAATGTTAATATTAATTATACTTGTCTTAGTTATGTTGAAACTTTTCTTATTTAGTGTTTGATTTGGTGTATTAAAATAACTTACAATTGCATAATATTTTTGTTTGAAAATATATTTTTACAAAAATACCCTCCATAAAAATGGTAGAAAGAATGTGGAAAAGGTTTTAAGGGAGAGTTGTGTCTTTATGTTGGAAAAAAATCCCGCCACGATAATAATATTGCGGTGATAAAAGGCAGTAATTATGACAACAGTAATACGGTTAATCAACAAGAACAACAAGAGTGATAATGACACCAAGATTTTTATATGGAAACCCAATGAGGAAAAAAAAACACGGGCCAAGAGGAGCAATTGATATCTCTGTAGTAAGGAATTTTACACCGTAGTCACAAGTACAATACTCAAAGTGACTACTACACACTCAAAAGAAATCTCTCTTTTGATTTTTCCACCTCACTGTAATATCGCTCACACTCTTTATTTTTTCTCACAGACTAAACTCTCTGTGATGCCTCACTCTATTTTTCTTTCACTCTTTGCTGGTGTACTTTACAAATGAGCTAAAGAGCTCTATTTTGTCATTGCTTACATCTACCAAATGCAGCCAATGAGGACTTTTGCCTACACCTACCAAATTGCAATTTGCTGTCATCTTTCTTTGAAATTTTATTGTTGCAGCCAATGTGGAAGGTTAAGACATTTGAAATATTGTTGTTGCAGCCAATGTGGAAAGTTGAGGCATGGGATGGATTCTACAAATCTCCCCCTCCAGTCCCGTGCATCTGAAGGAGATATCCACGCCTTCTCAAAGAGAGCTCATGCCGAAAGTTCTTTGGACAATTCAAACTTGTTTTTTGGCACCACCTTTGTCAGCATATCCGCAGAATTTTTACTTGTGTGAATCCTCTTGACATATGATGATTCGTTCTCCACTTGTTCACGAATCCAATGGTATCTCACATCAATGTGTTTTGTTCTTGCGTGATACATGGAGTTCTTGCTCAAGTCTATTGCACTTTGACTGTCACAATAGACAACGTACTCCATTGGGTGCAAACCAAGTTCTTAAAGGAATCGCTTGAGCCATATCATTTCCTTGCCAGCTTCAGTAGCTCCAATATACTCAGCTTCAGTTGTAGATAGTGCGACGCACTTCTACAACTTCAACTGTCATGATGTAGCTCCCCCTGAAAATATAAACAAATATCCTGTAGTGGATTTTCTGGTGTCAAAGTCACCTGCCATATCAGTATCTGTATAGCCCTTCAAGATTGGATCAGATCCACCAAAACAAAAGCAATCTCCTGTGGTACCTCTCAAATACCTGAGTATCCACTTGACTGCTTTCCAGTGTTCTTTTCCAGGATTTTCAAGGAACCTGCTAACAACACCAACTGCATGAGCAATATCTGGTCGGATACACATCATTACATACATCAAACTCCCGACTGCTGAAGAATAAGGAATGTTAGCCATATTTCCCTTCTCTTTCTTTGTTGTAGGACACATTTTCTTGCTTAACTTTAGATGAACAGTAAGAGGTGTGCAAACAGCTTTAGCATTCTTCATGTTGAATCATTCGAGTACACGTTCAATGTACTTCTCCTGAGATAGCCACAACTTTTTGCTTGTTCGTTCTCAAACAATCTTCATACCTAGAATTTGTTGTGCTGGGCCCAAGTCCTTCATGTCAAATGACTTGGACAAATCTGTCTTCAAGTTGGCAATCAGCTCCTTATCTTATCCTACAATCAACATGTCATCCACATACAGCAACAAAATAATAAAGTTGTTGTTCGAAAATCTTTTAAAGTATACACATAGATCAGAATAAGTCTTTTTGTAGGTTTAACTTTGCATGAATGAGTCAAACTTTTTGTACTACTGCCTTAGTGCCTGCTTCAATCCATAAAGACTCTTATTCAGTTTACAAACCATGTGTTTCTTTTCAGCTACTTCAAATCCTTCTGGCTGGTCCATATAGATCTCTTCTTCTAAATCTCCATGAAGAAATGCAGTTTTCACGTCCAACTGCTCCACTTCAAGATCTAGGCTAGCTATTAAGCTCAAAATGGTCTGAATAGAAGTCATTTTGACAACGCGTGAGAAGATTTCATCAAAATCAATACCTTTGTTCTGTTCGAAGCCTTTTACCACCAATCAAGCTTTATATCTGATCAGTTTGCCATTTCCATCTTTCTTGAGTTTAAAGACCCACTTGCACTTAAGTGGTCTTTTACCTTTTGGAAGTTCAACCATCTTGTACGTGCCATTTTTCTGCAGAGATTCCATCTCTTTTTTCATGGATTTCATCCACTTGTTCTTTTATGGATAGACCAACACCTCTTTTAGACTTTCTGGCTCCCCCTCATCATTGATGAGGACATACTCTGAGGAAGGGTACTTGGATGACTCTACCCTTTGCCTTTCTGACCTCTTCAAAGGTTTAGATTATTGTTCTTCTTCTTGAGTAGGGTACTCCACCTGGTCAGCATAATCATCAGGTTGCTCCCTCTGCTCGACAACCTCATCAGTTGTACTTTTTGCACTTTTGGGATGGTCAGAAGTATAAAGAATGGTAATAACATTAGGGACTACTCCATTCAGTTTCTTGACCTTTTCTAATACGTCATCAATAATTCTGACTTTATTTTCTCGAAATACTACATGTCTGCTTCTGATGACCTTCTTCTTTATGGGATCCCATAATCTGTACCCAAACTCTTTATCTCCATATCCGATGAACATGCAGGGAACTGATTTATCATCTATTTTTGTTCTTTACTCCTTCGGTACATGTGCAAAAGCTTTGCAATCAAACACCTTCAGATGAGAGTAGAACACCTCTTTATTGGTCCAAACTCTCTCTGGGATGTCAAACTCTAATGGAACTGATGGACTATGATTGATCAGGTAACAGGCCATCTGAACTACTTCACCCCAGAATGACTTAGGTAGTTTAGCCATTCTGAGCATGTTTCTCACCTTCTCAACAATGGTCCGATTCATCCGCTCAGCTACACCATTGTGTTGTGGGGTTCCAGGAACTATATTCTCATGTCTGATACCATGACTTGAGCAATACTCTTCAAATTCCCTTGAAGTGTACTCACCTCCATTATCAGTATGAAGACGTTTTAGCTTTCGTCCCGTCTCCCTTTCCATTAGAGCATGAAACTTCTAAAATACTTGAAATACCTGATCTTTGGTTTTCAAGATATAAACCCATAATTTTTGTGAAGCATCATCAATAAAGTAACAAAATATTTGTTACTGCCCATCGATTCTACCTTTATTGGACCACAAACATCAGAATATACCAGATCAAGTATATTCAATTTTCTTTCAGACGATGTCTGAAATGAGACTCTATGATGCTTACCGAATAAGCAGTAGTCATATGATTTTGTTGCCATACCTTTGAAAAAGAGATGAGTGATTTCTTAGCGAGAATCTCTAATCCTTTCTCGCTCATATGACCCATTCTTTTGTGCCACAAATCTGCAGAAATCTTTTCTCGAGCTAAGTTCAATTCACCTTAGTAAATTTTTGCATTTGTCCTATACAACGTGCCACGAGCAACTCCTTTTGGAATCACCAATGCTTCCTTGGTAAGTCTCCATTTTTTATTTGTAAAATAGTTCTCATATCCATCTTGATCCAAAGTAATTCCAGAGATCAAGTTTAACCGCAAATTGGGTACATGACACACATCCTTTAGAACTAATGTGCATCCGACATTAGTCTTGATACTAATGTCTTCGATTCCCACGATCTTTGAATAACTTGAGTTACCCATTTTCATAGTACCAAAATCACCTGCTTTATACTTGCAGAAAAGATCCCTTACCGGTGTAGCATGGTAAGATGTTGTTGTGTCAACCACCCATTCCGACTCTGTCCCTGCCAAGTGCATACATTTCTCTTCCTCATTTATGAAGAGAACAACATCATTATTGTTTTGCACCGTGGCGATAGTGTTGCCGTCATTCTTCTGGCCACTACTTTCACCTTTGCCCCTTTTTAGATTGGACAATCTCTTTTAAAGTAACCTGGTTGATTGTAGTTGTAGCAATTTCTGGCTCTTGATTTGGATCAAACCTTGGACTTTCCACAACCTTCGATTCTATCATAGCTATTTAAACTCCTTTGGTGACTTGTGCCTCTACTTTTTGTGATGAGAGTCTGCCCATGATTTTCAGGCTTCTTTCTCATCTTCTCATTGAGTAGAAGAGATGATGTGACATCTTTCATCTCAATAGAGTCTATACCATGTAAAATGGTTGTTGCCAAAGTATCATAAGAAGAGGGCAACGAGTTCAAAAGTATGATAGCTTTATCTTTCTCTTCGATCTTTACTTCGGGGTTAGCCAACTGTGTGATCAGTCCATTAAGCACATTTAAATGTGACAAAAAATTTGTACCTTCGCCATATGTAGGGCGTACAACTGCTTCTTTACGTACAATGTATTTGTCAGCGTTTTGAACATGTAGAGATTTTCTAACTTTGTCCAAATACCTCATGCACTATCTTCGTCGATGATACTATTGACCATATCATTTGTTAAGTGCAACCTGATTGCACTAGCAGCCTTTTCATCCATTTCTTCCCAATCCTTCAGTTTCTTGAATTCGGGCTTTTTGAATTTGCCACTTAGTACTTTGTGTAATCCTTGTTGGATGAGCAGATCCCTCATCCTCCTCTGCCACAGAAATCGCTATCACCGTTGAATTTTGCTACCTCGTACTTTACTCCGAATATTTTATTTTTTTTAAATATAGTACCACCAACCGCAAATATTATTTTTGTGACTGAGCAGAACCTGAGCTTTGATACTAGTTGTTGGAAAAAAATTCCGCCACCATAATAATATTGCGGTAATAAAAGGTAGTAATTATGACAACAGTAATACGGTTAATCAACAAGAACAACAAGAGCGATAATGACACTAAGATTTTTACGTGGAAACTCAATGAGAAAAAAAAAACACGAGCCAAGAGGAGCAACTGATATCTCCGTAGTAAGAAATTTTGCACTGTAGTCATAAATACAATACTCAAAGTGACTACTACACACTCAAAAGAAATCTCTCTTTTGATTTTTCCACCTCACTATAAGATCGTTCACACTCTTTATTTTTTCTCATAAACTAAACTCTCTGTGATGCCTCACTCTATTTTTCTTTCAGTCTTTGTTGGTGTACTTTACAAATGAGCTGAAGAGCTCTATTTATAGGCAAAAATCTGCCCATGTAGATGGCATTGCTTACACCTACCAAATTCAGCCAATGAGGACTTTTGCCTACACCTACTAAATTACAATTTGTTGTCAGCTTTTTTTGAAATTTTGTTGTTGCAGCCAATGTGAAAAGTTGAGACATTTGAAATATTGTTGTTGCAGCCACTGTGGAAAGTTGAGGCATGGGATGGATTCTACACTTTAATCATGTTAATGCATGCATTAGAATTTATTAAATTATTATAGCATGAATTTTGAGGTATAATACACATCTTAATACACAATAGAGTATATAACTGAAGCAAACATTAGTTATACACTGACAAAAAAAAGTGTACCAAATAAAATACTACTTGTACACAAAACTAATACATGGATTATTATTTTTAATACATTTTACTCTACCAAACGGGAACTTTCATTTTCACTCTAAACCGTTGGAGATTCACAAAAATGAACAATGACTTCCAACTCCTTGAATATATGGACGCTAAACATACAAAAGATGGGCAGATTTAAATTTTATCCTTTATATTCTTTAAAATTATGAAAAACAACCATTTAGAAAATTATCTTCACACGAAGTTAGATTTTGATCTAATATTTGCTCATATATTTTTCAATCTTACAGATCAAATATGATTTTAGGTTGTCATCTAACAATTTCAATAACTTACACAAATTTCAGACCACTGACCTAAACCTGTCAAATGGGCCGGGCTAGCTCGTTCCGACCATTTTAGCTTGGCCCTGTCTGACCCGGCCTGATGGGCCTCCAGGTTACCGGGTTTCCGGTCCCGGGCTGGTTCGTCTCAATAAATAGGCTCGGTGGATCGGCCTAGTTCCAAACTCGGATCAGGCCCACCGGTTAACCGGTCCGGTTCATTAATTTATTTTTTTCTATGGAGTGGGTTGCTGACTGGGCTTTCCCAACAGTCAAATGGACTATTGGCCCAATGGATATAATGTTGTTTGGGTCCAACGGCCATTTGGCCAAATTTGATCTTCTTTTAAAAGAAAAAGAAAAAATTTAATTCAAAAAAATTTCTATAAATACCCCCAATTCAAAGTTCATTTTTCATACAAATCTCATTCTCTCAAATCTCAATCTCTCTCAAATATTCTAATTAATTCTCTAAAGTGCTCAATTTTATTTTTTAATTTTTCAATTACAAATACAAGTGTAAGTTTTCTAAAGTCGCAACTTTCGGATACTTTCAAAATTTAATATTGTCGTTCCATCTCTTACTTTTGATTTTTAATTAGTGTATTAATTGTTGAATATTTATTTTTATTATTTTTATGTATTTTGAATATTTTTTAGTTTATTTTATAATATGAATAAAATAAGAAATCTCGGTAAAAGTGTCAAAAAATTTTATCTCAAAAATGATAGTGGTAGTAAAAAATGAATTGGTGGCGGTTCTAGTAGAGGTAGTTCAAGTGATAGATATACTCGTGTGCCTCCGGTACCGGTTAGTCAACCTTTTGAGGAAGAAATAGGTGTAAGTGCTCACGATATGGATTATTTAGAAGCTCAAGAAAATTACAGTAAAGAAGAAGAAAGTGCAGTAGATGCGGTTAATTTAGATGAAGATGATGAAAATATTGGTGAGACACCTGCAGTAGAAAATGCTAATGTTAGATCTGAATCGGTTAATCGTCCTCCCCGTCCTCCCCTTGCCCCAAGAGCTCATAGAACAACTAGTATTGCATGAAAATTTTTTACGAAAATAGAAAGAGAAAGTAAGGTGCAATGCAATATTTGTGAAATTATATATGAGCATAAAATTGGAGGCAATAAAAGGGGTACGGGTTCGTTAATGAGACATTTAAGAGATAGACACGCTAGAGAGTTATTTATTGCACAAGGTGGTGAGGTTGTTGGTGGGCCAACACAAACTAGATTGAACCCAACAAGCGGTCAATTAATTAAGAATTATAATAAAATCAAGGATCGGGAAGAAATAGCGAAAATGATAATTGTGGGTTGTTTGCCTTTCAATTTTGCTCTTCGGATGCTTTTATTCATTATATCCAAGCAATTTATAATTCTATGTTTAATGGTATTCCTAGAAGTACTTATCGGGCCGATATTTTTTGACTCCATGCATAATATGTTTATTATTTATCTACATTATTAAAAAATATTCAATGTAGAATTGCTCTAACTTCCGATCTTGGTCGTGCTGTTAATAAAAATGATTATTTAACCATTACTTGTCACTAGATAGATAATAATTTTGTCATGCAAAAACGTATTCTAACTTTTTTGTATGATGAAGATCGTAGACATACTTGAAAATTTTTTCTGAATCTATTACTAAAATTGTAGAATATTATGGTATTGAAAAAAATATTATGTATTGCTTTTGATAATGCATCTAACAACAAGGCTGTTATTGATAAGTTAAAAGCTGACCTTTCTCCGCCGTTACTTGAAATATTTCATGTTAAGTGTGCTTGTCATATATATAACTTAATTGTAAAAGATGGCCTTGAATTTTTTGAGCTTTATATTGAAAAGGTTCAGCTTGTTGTTGGCTTTATTCAAGAAAATAATCAAAGAAAAAGAGTGAAAAAATTTAAAGTTAAATGTGAACAAAATGGACTTAGACCGATATTAATGCCGGAAAAATCTGATACTAAATGGAATGCTACTTATACTTATTTAAAAACTTGTCTTGCTTATAAAGTTCCTATTACAATGACTTTTAATCAATATTCTGGTTCTTTTTCCGAGTGTATGCTACATGATTCTGATTGGGCTACAATTGATGATCTTGATAAGTTCTTGAAAAAGCTTTATATAGCAACGGTTGAATTTTTTGGTGTTTATTATCCTACTTTTTGTAATAGTTTAGCTTATTTAGCCGAAATTTCTTGTTTGCTTAAAGAATATAAGAATAAAGAAGGTTACAAAGAAGTTGTTAGTGCTATGTTTGCTAAATTTAAAAAATATTTTTATCCACTTCCTCCAATTTACTTGGTTGGTGCTATACTAAATCCATGTATGAAATATAATACTATGTGTGGCTTTAGTTCTATTATTTATACTTTCTTAGAGATAGAGCCTGAAGAAAAAACAGATTTATTTACAGCTATGAGTGATACGAATATTTAAATAAAAGCATTATATAATCATTATGTCGATTTACTTGATGTAGTTATATCGACAAATATCAGTCCAACTATCGCTCCCGATGACTCATCATCTTCTAAAAGGTCAGCACATAGTGGTTTTCCTTATTACTTTTATAATTTAAATGTTTGGGACAGGGTTGAGACTTCAACATACACAACAATTTCTCGGGAAGAGCTTAAGTATTATCTTCGACAGCCAATAGAGGATTGTAGAGCAAGGATCAACGCGTTGGATTGGTGGAAGAATAATGAAAGACAATATCCTGTGCTTTCTAGATTAGCTAGAGATATATTGAATATTTCAATGTCAACTGTTCCATCGGAGAGCGCTTTTAGTCAAGGACAACAATAGCTTGGAGACAACTGACACTCATTGGGAAGCAATACGATGAATGTTCTAGTTTGCCTTAGAGATTAGATTAGAGCGGAACGAAGAAATCAAAGAAAGGAGGTGGAGCCAAAAGACGAACAGAATCTTGAAGAAATTTTGACTTCAAAGGAGAACTCAGCACAATCAAGTCCAACGCATGATTTTGCCTCCATTGATTTTGACTATTCTATGGCAGTTCCCGTTAATATTAACAAGAACGAGTTGGAAAAAATGATGCAAAATTTGTACATTTCTCATTTATGTAAATTATAAGTTTTGGACATTTTGCAATCAATAAAATACAACATTCATTCACTCCTTACTTTATAATTTTTTTCATTTAAATTTTATTTTTAGTTTGATTAAATACTTTTAATATATTACTATCAAACTTTACACTAAGTAATAAAGTAATAAACATAACAAACATATATACACAATTACACATAATGAAAAAAAAAATATCTTTTAAGTTCAAATATAATGAAAGCATATAATGAATATATGTTCAAAACTTCAAGTATTATTATATTACTAAAAATTACACAAATACATAATTTATATTTCCAATATCACAAAAAATCTCAACTCCCTAAATATATTACAAAAATCCCAACATATACACAGAATGCTATGTATATGTCGGCTATGTTATGTATATTAATAGGGAGAGAGTAAAGTAATTAAAAAAGTGGGAGAGAGTGTAATTACTTCCAAAAGGGTTGGTATTTATGTTATTTATACATTATATTAAGTAGCATATATTGTCATCTTGTATGTATATATGTGTTTTCTAAAGTACTATTACATGTAATGTATATATCTTTCAACTTTCAAGTGGTATTTAAAGTAGTATATATTCTACATATATGTGTATATATTTTCTATAGACTCTAAAGTAGTATATATTTAACGTATACATGTCTATATGTTTTCTAAAGTAGTATATATATAATGTATATATGTTGTATGTATATTATTTCAAGTAGTATTTAAAGTAGTATATATTCTACATATATGTGTATATATTTTCTATAGACTAAAATAGTATATATTTAATGTATACTTGTGTATATGTTTCTAAACAAGTATTTTATGTAATGTATATATTGTACGTATATATGTCCATATATTTTCTATAGAATCTAAACAAGTATATATTTAAAGTATACATGTGTATATGTTTTCTAAAGTAGTATATATTTAGTATATATATGTTGTATTTATACTTTTTCAAGTAGTATTTAAAGTAGTATATATATTATATTGTACGTATATATGTGTATATATTTTCTATAGACTCTAAACTAGTATATATTTAAAGTATACATGTCTATATGTTTTCTAAAGTAGTATATATTTAGTGTATATACGCTGTATGTATATTGTTTCAAGTAGTATTTAAAGTAGTATATATATTACATTGTACCTATATTTGTGCATATATTTTCTATAGAATCTAAACTAGTATATATTTAAAGTATACATGCGTATACATTTTCTAAAGTAGTATATATTTAGTGTATATATGTTGTATGTATATTATTTCAAGTAGTATTTAAAGTAGTATATATATTATATTGTAAGTATACGGTATATATGTGCATATATTTTCTATAGAATCTAAACTAGTATATACTTAAAGTATACATGCATTTATGTTTTCTAAAGTAGTATATATTTAGTGTATACATGTTGTATATATATTGTTTCAAGTAGTATTTAAAGTAGTATATATATTATATTGTATGTATATTTGTTTATATATTTTCTATACACTCTAAACTAGTATATATTTAATGTATACATGTTTATATGTTTTCTAAAGTAATATATATTTAGTGTATATATATTGTATCTGTATTGTTTAACGTATTTAAAATTTATATAGGTGTGTATATATTGAAAAAAACATGAAAATTTTGAATTTATTTATTTATTTACATTTTGACCTATTTTAACCGGTCCAAAACGGATAGACGCTAAGTGGGCCGGTTCCGATCCATTTCAGCAAATTTTACTATTTAGGTCCGGACGGATCGACCCGTTAAGACTAACCGAGACCGGACCGGCCCAGAACCCGATAAAATTACTTGGGCCGGTGCCGGTTTGAACCCGACTGGCCCGGTTAACAGCCATACACTGACCATTATTTAACGTTTTCTCGTTTATTTTCTGTCTGTTCGAACAGGATGCATGGCAAATCGTGGTACAAAAAGTCCATACATTTTTAAAATGGAAAATAGTCATATACTAAATAATATGAAAATATCCGCAACAAGGAGAAGAAAAGAACTAAGGAAACGGTAAAAATATCATGGGATATCTTGTTTTGACACCATCTTTTGATCTATTCCACCTAACACCTTTTTAAAAATATTGCGTATACACACATTTTTAATATGTGGTGTCTGAAGTTATATATGAACAACATTCGTGTGTTTCTGCTTGAAATTCAAGTAAAAATAATTGGACTAGAACCATTTTTAAAAAAAAAAAAGTTCAGACGGCCATGTGCATGAATTACGATCAGAAATGGTTGAAGCAAGGAAAAATTGACTGAATTTCAATCATATGTGGCTAGAGTTCAAACAAAACTTGCTGAAGTCCGGTTAAAAATAATTAAGCTTCAGCCATATGTGATTGAAATTTCGGTGAAAATGGTTAAACTTTTATCGTACATGTTTGAAATAAGACCAGAAAAATGACTGAAATTTCAGTCATATATAACCAAAACTGATCGAAGTGAGCAAAAACGACTTGAATTTCAACTCTATGAAACTTTAACTTTTATGTCTGAAGTAAGACTTGATCAAAACTAATTTCAAACAAGGTAGAAATGAAGTTGTTCAAATTTAAGTGACTCTACGTACAAAAAAGTTTCAAAAAGCGGCCACAAGTTAAATAGGGGCGTCAAAGAGAGATATCCCTGCACTTCTCCCATATTAACGACAAGCAAGCCCAAATTTGAAATTGAAAGCAAAAGCCCAAATTTAAATATGTTGGATACTCTATCCAAGACCCGTTTGGACAAGGGAAAATTTCAGAAATAGCAATTATAGAGCCTTAATTGTAACTTTTATAGCAACGTTTCATAATTACGTAAAATAGCAAATTATATTTTGTATTTAAGTAAACTATTGTTATACAAATACATATACAACAAGATTTACTGCTCTTGTTTTATTCAAATTAGTTGAGTTAAATAAGGAATAATTACTCAATCTAATTAAATTTTTCATAAATTACTCTTATTTAAATTAGTAGATTCCTTTTCCAAATCAAACTCAAATATGAATATTATTATTTTCATGATCTTCAAAATTTCAAAATATAATTCTCTTATATCTCTAACTATTTTTTCTTGTTAGTTTTTTTATTTTTTTAATATTTTTTTATTTTAATTTCTTTTTCTTTTGCATTTTTTTTCTTTCCACTTTATTTTCTGTTTTCTACTTCTCTTTTTTTTTGTTTTTTAATTTATTTTTTTTTCTTTTTTCATTTTTCATTTTTTAATTTATTTATTTTTTTTCGTTTTTTTATTTATTTATTTTTTCTTTTTTCGTTTTCTTCTTCTTCTTCTTCTTTTAAATCGCTTTTGTTTTTACACTTCTATTTTCCAGTTCCTATTTCTTTTTCTTTTTTTTCTTTTTTCACTTCTTTTTTTTTTTTGAATTTTTATTTTTCGTTTTTGTTTTTTTCTATTTTTTATTTTTTCTTTTTTTTTACTCTTCTATCTCTATCTTTTATTTTTAAAAGACAAATATCTATATCATATACACATATTCAAAAAATATATAAAATAAATAGACATACAAATCTGCATAGGTATTTACGGTAAAAAACATACATATATATCTGCATATGTATTTACAGAAATACATGTTTGACTCACATATATATATAAACATATAGGACACAAAATCTATATAACAAATGACAATTATATACATATACATATAGGTAATAAAAAAAATACATGATACATATATTAAACAGTAAAATAAAACAAATAAGTGCATATGTTACCCTCTAAAATGACATAGTATGTACAGTTCAAAGATAAATTCAATACCGTATAAAATACATATAGCTCTGCATATGTATTTACAGAATACATACCTGATTCATATGTATATTCTTATTTTATATGAGTCACCTTTGTATTTCGCAAATAAATATGAAGATATATAGTATAGTTATGTTTTTTAGTTACTGTTTAATATGAATATGATATGTATTTCGTATGTATGTTTTGTACTGAAATACATATCTAGATCTAGCTGTATGACTATGTATTTTGTATGCTTTTTTGAATATGTATATATGATATACATATTTGTCTTTTCAAAATAAAAGTTAGAGATAGAAGAGTAAAAAAAGAAAAAAAGAAAAAAAGAAAAAAACGAAAAAATAGAAGTGAAAAAGAAAAAAAGGAAGAAAGACAAAATAGAAGTATAAAAATAAAAGAAAAAAAACAAAATAAAATAGAAAAAAAAACAAGAACAAAACGAAAATAGAAAAAGAAAAAAAAGATATGAGAAATGAAAAAAAAAAAACTAAAAAAAAAATAGAAGAGCGAAAATAAAGTGGAAAGAAAAAATGAAAAAGAAAAAAATTAAAATAAAATGATTAAAAAATAAGATGAAAAAAACTAATAAGCAAAAAAAGGTAGAGATACAAGAGAGTGAAAGATAGTAATGATGTTTTATATTGAAATCTTGAAGATCATGGAGATAATTATCTTCAAATATGAAAAAGAGAAAAAAAAAACAAACAAAAAAACGAAAAAGAAAAAAAAAAGAAATAGAAGAGAGAAAATAAAGTGGAAATAAAAAAATAAAAAAAATAGAAAAAAATAAGATAAAAAAAAAAAGGTAAAACATATGGTTATATTTGAGAGAGGTGAAATAGTGGAGTGAAAATAGAAAAATCTAAAGTAGTTAGAGTAAAACATGCACTTGCCTAGTTAATGAGTAAAATAATGTTACTCTTGCTATATAAACTGTAATTTTACAAAAGTATTGTTATTTATTGTAATTATGATTTTAAGTATGCTACTTTTTGTAATTTTTTCTTTGGACAATGAGGACCTCATTATGAGGTTAGTATTAATAAAGCCCAAAGAAACCGGTCTCCAACTCAATCAACAACTTTAGAGCTCCCATTTTGTGGGGGTCTAGGGAAGGACTAGTAGACAATGGTCTATTATGCAGTCTTACTCTACAGTTCTGCAAACGGCTATTTTCACTATTCAAACCTATGATTTCCTGGTCACACAGGACATCAACTTTTGCGTAAAGCTGAGGGTGGATTTATGTGGTGTACGATATTGTTCAAAAAAAAATATTTTCTTTGCAAAATCATATTTGCTATTAACAATTATCTTTATTAATAGAGTTTTGGATATATACTTCTATGAAGAGGAATAAGTTATAGTACGAAGGGGCATACAGTCCCAGTTCTTATTAGTATTACTAAGGGTCCATTTGATTGGGAACAAGTTATCTCCGGATAACTTATTCCACCCTCAAGATGAGATAAAAATAACACTATAATTTTGAAATCATTAATTTCAGTATAAGATGAATTATCTGTTATCTCTCTTATCCATATGTTGACAGGTGTGTAGATACAACTCAACTGAGTGTTTTACCGACAAAGTTATATGATAGATATTCTAAATTAGTTTTCTTTGCCACAGCCAAGGCTGTCAAGAGGGCCGGACCGGGCCAACCCAGAACAGGAACGTAAAAATAACCAGGTTGTGGGCCGAGTCGGGTCCGAATTAGGGTTAAGCAGGCCGAGTCGGTCCGAGCTCAATAGTAAAATTTATAAAAACAACCCTAACCCGGCCCACTTAATCCAACCCGGTTAAACTCACTTAAACCCAGCCAAATCCGGTTAAAAAAATCGGTCAAACTCGGTCAAAATATTTAAAAAAAAAAAAATTTAATATACATTATATATATCCACCTATATACATTATAAATACATTAAACAATATATATACACTAAGATATAGTATATATGTAACACCCCATATTCAAGTACGTGTATAGGCGTATTCAAGTACGTGTATTGGTCTTATTTATATGGAATTTATTTTATTTTATTTTATTTATACCGAAATTTGCCCGTCGATGGTTCCATACGAAGGTATTGAATAAGCTTTCCAACGATATAAAGATTTCCAAAAACGGATAGGTTTCGGATATAATCGAGCACGTTCGAAACTATAAAACGGTGGCCGGGATATTAGGAATAGTAAATGTGCAGGAAAATTTCCTGCACACAAACTACTGAGGCCAGCCAATTTTTTGGGTCAACTTTGAACGATCATAACTCCCTTAATATAATGAACTGGGAGATCTGTGACCTATGAAAAGAAATATCTTTGAGTCTTCTTTCCAATGCAATTGGTTTCATCCAAATCCAACGTCTAAGTAAGGAGTTATACTCGTTTTACTTCAGCCTCTCAAAACAGATTTTTAGGGTCAACTTCAAACGATCATAACTCCTTGTACAGGACGAACTGGGTGGCCTACTTTATATCAAATGAAATCCCTTTGAATTATCTTTCCAACGATACCAATTTCATCCAAATCCGATATCGTAGCAAAGAGTTATGGTCGATCTACTTTAGCTTATCAAAACAGTCCACCAAAGGACAGATTTGACATTATTTAAATTTTAAAGGCACTTTGGTCATTCCCTATGATATTATGGACGGGAATATGTGTACATATACATGTATATGAGTTCAAAAACTCATTTTCATCATCATTCATTTAGAAAGAACAAACCCTAGCCAAATTTGACCTTTAAATTACTTTTGATTCAACCGTAGAAATTTCAAAGTAATCCGATAACTGCGTTTGTCATCTCGAGAGCTTCGAACGGCACCTATTATTTGTGCAAACAGGATTGCATAATCAAGAGGTGAATTCTAAGGTATGAATATTGTTTGCCTTTGTTCTCTTCCATATGTATATTTGTGATAGAGGATTATATGTATTGGTTGTTATTGAAAGGTGATGAAAATAGGGTTATGGACTATTTTGCATGGTTTGGTTGTACTGAATTGTGGAAAGAGGATATGTTAATTGGGTTATAGAAGGTGGATATGGTAATTGAGTTATGGAAGGTGGATATGGTGATATACTATTGAATTGATGATTATTTATGCCTATGGCTCAATTTGGTTTAATGGATTGGTTGGAAGGATAAATGAATCCAAACTTGATATTGGAGGATGTTGTATGAATATGCATGACATGTAAATGTAATTGGAGTATAAGAAGGTTAAAGTGACACTCTTTATGGTGTAATAAGGCTTACTACTTAACCACTAGTTTGGTGAATTCAAATAATTGAATTGTAACGTTTGGTCGCTAATACTAGATTGCTATATATGTTCATTGTAGATAAGTAATCCGAAAAGATGAGAAGTCCATTTGGGACTAGTATTGAAGGTTGACAGTCAGGTATGTAAAGCATACTCTATACCATATCTTTGGCATGAAAGTGAACAATTGTTCTATTAAGAAAGTTTCCAAAGTTATTCAATAACATGTGATCCATAATGGTTTTGTATGATGTCCTACATTACCAATGAACTTGTTCCCACCCTACAAGATGTCAAGACATTTCAATACTTACTTGTTTTCCAAATCTTACATGTTTATTGCACTAATGGATGTCAGAAGGTATCTGGTTACTCAAACAAGATCCATGTGCTATTAATGAATCCAAACTGTTTCATTGATATACCAATAAGTTCCTACTTCATTGTTATGGCATTGATGACTCCAAAACACTTTATTGATGTGCCAATGAGTTCTTACTTCATTGTTATTGCATTGATGGTCTATTTATATGTCTCTTATTGATGAATCATTGTTTCAAAGTATCAAAAATGTGGTGGCAACCGAAATAACAATCTCAAAGATTAATTGAACTAAGTGATGGAAGTTCTCTCTTATCGGGTGGTATACCAAGGGCATAAGCCTATCATGGGTCGATCCCTAGTTATGTGTTTATGGGTGGTATCCCAGGGGCATAAGCCTAGCATGGGTCGATCCCAGTTGATATGTACTGGAGGCAGCCTAATGGTCATAGTACAGTACAATAATGATTACAAAGATGATAAGAACGAAGGTAAAGTGATTGAATAAATACAATGTACAGGTTGTCACAAGTTCTAGTAAGTGTGGTCCACTCCTATTACGATTTATTCACTTGTTTCTGATTTCTATTGAGCTCCTATATCATATGTGATTATCTACAGCTTTACATACTCAGTACATATTTCGTACTGACGTCCCCCACGGGGGACCTGCATTTCATGCTGCAGGCACAGGTGCCTCAGCTCATACACCGCACAAGTAGGAGCCAGGATATCTAGCTTCTTTTGGTGAGCTCCAGTTTGCTTCGGGGCTTTCCGTGTCATATCCAGTCACTTTTGGTATTGTATAGAAGTTAGTTATATGATGGGGTGTGTCTCGACCTTAGTTAAACTCTGTGTATTATCTAGAGGCTTTGTAGACCTAATGTACAGTCAAGGTGGTGTTTTGTTAATAGACGTGATGGCTCCAACGGCCAAGTATTGTATATACATATATATGTGTGCTCGAGCTTATACAGGTGATTATTTCCTTTTATATACGACATGATGCTGTCCGAATTTCGGGTTGTCATAGAGGTATGCATGGGAAGTATAAGGTTATGAGATGGTTCTCCCGGACCTCCTCGGTTACGGGTGCCAGTCTGCCCCAATAGGATTTGAGGCGTGACAATATACTATATTAGAATTTAAAAAATATATACATATACGCACCATTCAATATATATGTACTACTTTAAAGTTTAAATAAAATATACTATAATATATATACATTACAATATATATATATATAGTTATATACTAATTTATAAAATATATACACATGTATACGTTAAATATACACGTCTATAGAAGATATATACATATATATATGCATCATTCAATATATATGTACTACTTTAAATAAAATATACTACAATATATATACATTACAATATATATATATATATATAGAGAGAGAGAGAGAGTTATATACTAATTTATAAAATATATACACATGTATACGTTAAATATGCACATCTTTTGAAGATATATACACATATATACGCACCATTCAATGTATATGTACTACTTTAAATAAAATATGCTATAATATATATACATTACAATATATATATATATATATATATGTATATATATATATATATGTATATATATATATAGTTATATACTAATTGATAAAACATATACACATGTATACGTTAAATATACACATCTATAGAAGATATATATATACGCACCATTCAATGTATATGTACTACTTTAAATATAATATATTACAATATATATACACTACAATATATATATATATATATATATATATATATATATATATATATATAGTTATATACTAATTTATAAAATATTTACACATGTATACGTTAAATATACACATCTATAGAAGATATATACACATATATACGCACCATTCAATGTATATGTACTACTTTAAATAAAATATACTACAATATATATACATTACAATATATATATATATATAGTTATATACTAATTTATAAAACATATACAATGTATACATTAAATATACATGTCTATAGAAGATATATACATATATATACGCACCATTCAATGTATATGTACTACTTTAAATAAAATATACTACAATATATATATATACATTACAATATATATATATATATATATATAGTTATATACTAATTGATAAAACATATACACATGTATACGTTAAATATACACATCTATTGAAGATATATACACATGTATACGCACCATTCAATGTATATGTACTACTTTAAATAAAATATACTACAATATATATATATACATTACAATATATATATATATATATAGTTATATACTAATTGATAAAACATATACACATGTATACGTTAAATATACACATCTATTGAAGATATATACACATGTATACGCACCATTCAATGTATATGTACTACTTTAAATAAAATATACTACAATATATATATATATATATAGTTATATACTAATTTATAAAACATATACACATGTATACGTTAAATATACACATCTATAGAAAATATATACACAAATATACAAAACATATGCTACTTAATATAATAAATTAATAATACTTGGTAGTAAATTAATAATATATTAGAAGTAAGTTTTTAATTTAAACTAGAAATTCAATTTAAATCATTAAATGAAAAAAAAATTACAAAGTAAGGACTAAGGAGTGAATGAATTTGGGGAATTTTATTGATTGCAAAATGATCCAAAATTTATAATTTACATGAATGAAAAATCTACAAATTATGCATCATTTTTCCCAACTCATTCATGTTAATATTAACGGGAACTTGCATAGGATAGTCGAAGTCAACGGGGGCAAAATCATGCATTGGACTTGATTCTACTGAGTTCTCCCGTGAAGACATAATTTCTTCAAGTTTCAGCTCATCGTTCGGCTCCGGTTCCATTCCTTGGTTTCTTCTTTCCACTCTAATCCAATCTCTGAGGCAAACTGGAACATTCATTGCATTGCTTTCCAATGAGTGTCGGTTGTCTCCAAGCTGTTGTCGTCCCTGACTAAAGGCGTTTTTTGATGCAACGGTTGACATTGGAACATTCAAAATATCTCTAGCTAATTACTCCTCCACTAATCCAATGTGTTGATCCATCATATGCGATCCTTTGGCGGCTACCAAAGATAATATTTCACCTCTTCCAGATAAGTTGATGTGTAAGCTCTCTCATCAACACTGTTCCAACAAGGTAAATCATAAAAGGAATCAGGAAAACCACTATGTGTCAGCCTTTTAGAAGATGATGGCTCCTCGGGAGGATGAAGAGCGATAGTTGGAGTGATATTTGTAGGTACGCCTAAATCAAATAAATCAGCATAGTGATTATATAAATTTTTTATGTATTCATTCGCATCACTCATAGCCGTCCACAAATCAAGTTGTACTTGTTCAGAATCATTATTAGTATTTATTTCTAAGTTAGCATAAATAATAGTACTAAAGTGGCACATAGCATTATATTTCATGCACGGATATATCATAGCACCAACCAAATAAATAGGAGGAATCGGAATTTTTTTTTTTTTTAATTTAGTAAACATGGCACCAACAATTTCTTTATAACCTTTTTTATTTTTATATTCTTTGAGCAAACCAGAAATATTGGCTATATATCCCAAAATATTACAAATAGTAGGATAATAAGCACCGAAAAATTCAACCATAGCTACATAAAATTTTCTAAAAACTTAACAAGATCATTAATTACAACCCAATCAGAATCATGTAGCATGCAATCCGCAGAATCAGCAAATGAACTGTAATGTTGGTTAAAGGCTAGTATAATAGGAACTCTATATTTATAACAAGTTTTAAAAAAATCATACGTAAAATTACATCTAATATCAATTTCCTCAGGCATCAATATCGGTGTAAGTCTATTTTCTTGACATTTAACTTTAAATTCTCTAATTCTCGGTCTACGAGTATTTTTTTGAATAAAACCAACAGCAAGACGAATTTTTTTAATATAAAGCTCAAAAAATTCAAGACCATCTTTTACAATTAAATTATATAGATGACATGCACACTTAATATGAAAAGTTTCAGGCAACGGCGGAGATAGCTTAGATTTTAATATTTTTATAAAAGTCTTGTTGTTAGAAGTATTATCAAAAGCAATACATAAGATTTTATTTTCGATCCCATAAAATCCGGCAACTTTAACGATAGAATCAACAATAAAATCTCCAATATGTTTACGATCTTCATTATATAAAATAGCAAGAATACGTTTTTACATCATAGAATTACTATCCATCCAGTGAAAAGTAACGATTAAATAATCATTTTTATTTACAGCACAACCAAGATCAGAAGTTAGGGACAATCTACATTGAATATTTTTTAACAATGTTGACAAATAAAAACAATATTGTGAATGTAGTCTAAAAATATCGGCCCTACAAGTACTTCTAGGAATACCATTAAACATACGATTATAAATTGCTTGAATATAATGAATAAAGGCATCAGAAGAAGGAAAACTAAAAGACAAACAACCCACAGCTATCATTTTAGCTATTTCTTCCCGGTCCCTGAATTTATTATACTTCTTCGTTACCTGACCGGTTGCTGGATCCATTATAGTTTGCGTTGGCCCACCAACATCCGCACCACCTCATGCAATATTTAACTCTCTTTTGTGAGCATCACCTATATGTCTCATTAACGTACCCGTACTCCCTTGCTTGCCTCCACTTTTATGCTTATATATTTGTTGACAAATATTGCATTGCACCTCAGTATCTGATATACATTCAAAAAAATTGTCATGCAATACTAGTTGTTTTACGGGGTCTTGGGGCACGGGGAGGACGGGAAGGGAGATTAACCGATTCGGATCTAACGTTAGCATTTCCTACAGCAGGTGTCTCACCAATATTTTCATCATCTTTGTCTAAATTAACCGAATCTACTTCATTTTCTTCTTCTATACCGTAATTTTTTTGAGCTTCTACATAATCCATATCGTGAGTATCTACACCTATTTCTTCCTCAAAAGGTGTACCAAGCGGTACTGGAGGTGAAGACACACGGGTATATCTACTATTTGAAGTATCTCTACCGCTAGTAATTCGTTTTTTACTACCACTACCGCTTCTGGGACAAAAATATTTAACACTTTTAGTAGCGAGGTTTCTTAATTTATTCATAGTATAAATTAAATTAAACTAAAAAAAATTCAAAATACACAAATATAATAAAACTAAATATTCAACAATTAATACAATAAATAAAAATTAAACGTAAGAGATGGAACGACAATACCAAATTTCAGAAGTATCCGAAGGTTGTGATTTTAGAAACTTCTACTCGTACTTTGTAAACGTAAAATTAAAAAATTAAAGTGAGCACTTTAGAAAATTAAATATATTGAATATTTGATAATTGAGAATTGAGAATTGAGAATTGAGAATTGAGATTTGAGATTTGAGATTTGAGAGAGAATGAGATTTGAGAGAGTGAAAAATTGTGTGGAAAATGATTTGGAGCTGTAGGGTATTTATAGAATTTTTTTTGAGATTAAAAAATTATTTTAAAAGTAAAAATATTTTTTTTTAATTAATGGGCCCAAACTAGCCATTTGGACCCAAAAACGGCTATATAGCCGTTGGGCCAACGGCTAGTTTGGCCCAAATTCCAAAATTAAAAAAACATATATATATATATATATATATATATATATATATTAATTCGGGTAGGGCAGGGCCGATTAACCGGCGGGCCTGGAGCGGGCTTGGTTCGGACCGAGTTAATCTGGCCCAAATAAAAAAAATGACCCGGGATCCGGTACCCTAAAGCCCTTGAGCTTATCAGATCGGATCAAACTGGACCAATTTCTTTAGGTGGATCGATTCAGAACGGATCAGCCCGGCCCACTTGACACCCTTATCCACAGCCCACAAAAAATGGGGCATCAAATTTGATGCTTGATAAGAAGTCTTGATAGGTCAGTTTGGTCTTATTAAAATGCTTGATTCCAAAGTTCACTTGGATATATAACGTCGGCATTGCCATTAACTGGAGGAATAATAGGATAGACTAAAATGGTAGGTTTGCCAACTGTATTTAAAAGTTCAAAAATTATAGAGTATAATTATTATTAATAGATAAATACAACAACAACATACTCAGTGTATTCCCACCTAATGGGATCTGGGGAGGGTAGAGTGTACGCAAATCATACCACTAACTCAAAAGAAGTAGAGAGGCTGTTTCCGATAAACCCCTGGCTTAGGACAAATAACAGTATAACAAATACAAAAAGTAAACGGATATAAACTAGTATGATACACAAAACAAACTAACAGTATAACAAACACAAAAGATAAGTGCATAATAAACTAGTACGGGATGCAAAAAAGCCAACACCACTAACCTCAAAAACTACAGCTCCAACGCTACGAACCAGAAACTCCAGACCCAAAGGAGCACTCCCCTATTACTACTGCCACGCTCCCACCCCCTAACCTTCTACCCTAATCTGCGTCATCCACACCTTCCTATCAAGTGTCATGTCCTTCGTAAGCGTAATTGCTCCATATTATGCCTAATCACCTTCCTCAAATATTTTTTCGGTCTACCGTTAGCCCGCCTAAAACCATCCATAGCCAGAGTCTCACACCTCCGCACTGGAGCATCAGGGCTCCTCCTCATCACATGCCCGAACCAACGTAGCCTCACTTCTCGCAACTTATCCTCCACCGAGGCAACTCCCACCTTCTTCGAATAATCTCATTCCTCACCCTATCTTTCCTGGTATGTCCACACATCCATCGCAACATTCTCATCTCCACCACCTTCACCTTTTGGATATGAAAGTTCTTAACTGGCCAACACTCCACTCCATACAGCGTAGCCATCCGTACTATAACACAACCTTAAAAATTAGCATGGTCCAAGATTATATAAAGAGCTTAATCCTTTTTTTTTTTGTTTACCCACCTTGAAAGTTATTGCTTTTTTCTCAATTACTGACTAGAATTTATAACCTTAGAATTGGAAGGTGAAGGGTACTTACAACTTACCATCTGACCTGTTAATGCAACTAGACTGTGTATGATATAATATAAAGTCTAACGTCGAATAACTAAGTATTTGGAGTCCGACTCCTATACAATAATATCCTAAATGAATATTAGATCTAACTCAAATTCATAAATCATCTCAAGTTTTTGTTAGCATGATATTCAACTCCCACATTATGTTGTTTATGCTTTAGATGTCCAATCTAAATCTATAAATGTGTATGATGGGTGACTCAAGATAATTACTTAACATAGAGAATAGAATAGAGGAATTTTTGGGTGTTGGGGATGTCAAAGTTCCACATCACATGTGCATGATTATTGGGTTTTCTTACATGATCCTGCACAATCTTCACATCATGAATTATTTATGGGTTTGATTTTAAGCTCATTGTACATTTCGTTTAACACGATAGCAAACCAGACATGCCCAAAATCTTGAGTTTGAGTCTCATCACTATTTATTATAAAAAATATATATATATTATATGTACTTTTATGTGCTTGACCATAAAAAAAAATTATTAAGTCCACGTGTAAGGAGGTGTTAAAGACATAATTGAATAAATAAAATAATATTTTTTAATAATTTAAACTCTTAAGTGAGATGATCATGCACATACTTCAACGATGGCAATAAATAATTAATAATCATTAGTAAACTCAATCAGTGGAGCACTAATTGTAATAATTAAATTTCAACTCAACATGGATAACGTAGGATAAAGTTTAATTTCAACATCCCTCTTATATATCCACCATAAAAATCCTCTTATTTAATGCAGCAACTATAAATAAAGAAAACAATTTGGAGTTGGAAGTGGGGAGGGCCAACGACGTTGAATGTTATGATGCCAATGCAAATTGCCCAAAAAATATGAAATATGAAACTTCCCATTCTGAAAGCAACAATTGCAATAATATCATTTGCATACCTTATAACTATGCCAATTACGTAGAGTGGTTGGAGAAAAGTAAAACTTCTGATACATGTAAGTTATCAGTAGCATTCCGTAAGAGAAAAAACATGAAGTGGTGATCACAATTTGACACTCAGGACTGCGCTGTTATGAACTCAATTATTATTGTGTATCAACTTAAAATCATTGTAAGCAACCATAAAGTTCAAGTCGAAATCGACATCTAAGGTCCTCGCGCACCATTGAAAACATTGGCATATGAATTTGCCAGAAATATGCTTATTAATTTAATTAGTCTTAGTGTTTGACATTATTTAATTATTTCAGAAAAAATAATCTAGAGATGGAAATATTAAAGTGCGAAAGTGCTATTTGCTTGCTGCTGTTGGAGTAAAATATATTTTGCAATGTGTGGTACGGGGCCGAGGGGCAACAGAGATTAGAGGTGGCTACTTTAATGGATTCTTATTAATTATAAGATGTATATATGTGGTGGAAATGAAATTGGAATTTCCTTCTGGATTGTGGCATTTCCACTTAATTTTTCTTACATGGAATGGTACTAGTGATGTCTATGGAAAGCTGGTGTTAGCACATCGCATTTATTTGTGTACTTGGTGGAGAGGGAGGGGTGGACGAGGGCAAATTTATAGTAAAATATCGGGCATGTAAATTTATATTTTATTTTTTTGGTAAAATTAGATATTTTATATTATTTTTAAAATTTATATAATGTATATTATGTGGTGATACCTATGTTATAAAATGACTAAATAAATTTGCTAAATGCTACACTTGGTTGAATATTATGTCCTTTATCTAAAGGATTGGGGAGCAATTCTTATTTAATAAGTACAATTTTTTTCTTTCATAATTGATTACATGGTTAATTAATTATATATATATTTTTTTAAAGTGACTTTATTATATTTTAAATAATTAAGTGATCATGTCAGCACAGAGGTTGGACTGAACAATTTATCTTGTTAGTGGAGCATAAGCCAAAGGACATAAATACAAGGCTCACAAAATTTTAGTTTTAGAAATAAAGTAACAAGTAGATTCAGATATAACTATTGGGAAAAAAAAATGTAAACAAAAAATATTTTGACTTCCTTATATGTAGTGTATAGTACTAATAAATGAGGAAAAAAAAAAAGGTGGTGTATAGTTGGAGTAAACAAATATCCTCACAAAGGACAAGAAAACTCCCACTGTTCATCTGCAATTGAGACAGCGGCGGATGCAAACTTTGAGTTCATTTGAATTTAATAAATTATATATGAAAATTTATTTAAATTTAGTATTTTAAAAATATAGTATTTGGTTTAATTTTTGTTGGTAAAAAAATAATTTTGTTACCAATGGAAATTACACAGCAAAAAAAACAGAAGTTAAGATTACAGTCCAATCTTAATCCAACAACCACACTTGATATCCTTAAATACAAAATAAGTCACCTATTTATTTAAAACATCAAAATATGTCATATATTTAAAATGACATTGAAAAAAGCTTAATTCACCTTTTTATGAATTATAACTTTTTTGTTTACGAAAAGTTGAAAAGTTGAATTATGGAGGTAAGTTTCATAAAAAGTGTAAAACTTTCACTTTTTTATGAGTTTGTTATGAAATATAAAGAAAGAACAACAAAAATAAATAGAGAGGGAAGAGGGAGACTTCTTTTGAAAAATGAGAGATCATAAGATTGAGAATATAATGAACAAAATCCTTCTATTTAAAAGAAAAATTTACTCATAGTCTGAGTAAAAAACAGATGTTTCAAATCCTAATAGATATCAAAGTAGATATTGATAGATCTTGATAGACATTCACTATAATGTAAATACATTTATAACACTCCCCCTTAAATGTCTAATTAGTAGATAATGTGTCTGGTTAAAACCTTACTAGAAAAATTCAGTGGAAAAAAAACTAGTGAAGAAAAAAGAGTACACATCTCAAACAATACGCATATAGGTTGCCTCATTAAAAAAGAAAAATCCAGTGGGACAAAACCTCGTAAGAGAAAAAGAGTACAGCGCGTATTAACTCCCCCTAATGAGATCATCCTTGAACCTTTGCATCCCGATCTTATGCATCATCTTTTTGAAAGTTGCAATTGGAGGAAACTTGGTGAATAAACCAGTCACATTGTCACTTAAACGAATCTGTTGCACATTAATATCAACGTTCTTTTGTAGCTCATGTATGTAGAAAAACTTTGATGAAGTGTGCTACGTTCTATCTCCTTTTATGAATATGATCCTCCATTAAGATGTGTTATGCATGCTGCATTATCTCTGTATAAAACTGTGGGTATATTGTCACATTTTTCTCGAATAAGATATATCATGGACCTCAACCATACACATTCTCGGCTTGCTTCATGAATAGCTATTATCTCAGCATGGTTCGATGAAGTGGCTACGATAGGCTGCTTTGTATATCTCCAAGATATGACAGTATCCCCACATGTGAACACATAGCTTATTTGAGATCAAGCTTGATACGGGTCAGATAAGTACCCAGTATCAGCATAACCAACAAAATTAAGACTGCAGGCTTTAGAATAAAATCATGTGTTTGATCTCATTTCGATGTCTCCTAATAGGAGTAGAACTATATCTTGCTAACAAATTAACTGAAAGGGCTATATCAGGCCTTGTAGTATTTGCAGGATACATTAGTACACCAATTGGACTAAGATATGGTACTTTAGGACCAATCTAATTCAGTGTGTTTCGCATTTCAGCAAATAATCTTATTGCTTTTGAAAACTCTCCAAGAGTTTTAATGATTTTCAAGCTATAAGCTTATACAATATTAGGATTCTAAATAAGTTTCCCAGAAACTTTTATATACTTCAAACATTTTGAATCCTTAGAAAGTTTCATATGAATTTTGTCAAGTGACAATTTTCAACATATCATATGTGACATCTTCAAGTGTCTGGACTGCAAATCAAATAAGTTTTACACTTACCAAGATGCATCCTTTCATGTCACTTGATAAATATTTTTACGTCAGCATGCTTAAATAAACGTAGAATTCAGATCCTCGTAATCTTTTATAATATTGAGCCAATATTGCATCAAAGATATCGTTAATGATATATCATTTTGTATCAGTTCATAATGCGGCGTAACATTTTGAGATCTCATCACTTCTTTATTTTCAGGTACCTGAACCTCTCATAGGTTTCATGAAGTGTTATGTCGTAGGTTCTTCAAGAGCACATTGCCTTCTTATTATGATTATTTGCTCCTTATCCTTTTCAGTGATCATTTCATTTAAAATCGATTGGTCTATCATGCTTCACGCATGCATAGACTTTTTCCTTTAGGGATACAAAATATGAGTACTTACAGCTTAAATATAAGATGCTTTTAGCATTTGACTTGAATTATCTTCTGAATGAGGATCGGATGAAAATTCCTAACATATTTCATAGCTACTTATAATCTCCCCATTATGTTAGAAAAACTAACATTCATCCTCCGACTTCTTTGAGGAATCCTTCTTTGTGCATTATGGTATACTCATTAATCGTATACCGCATATTAAAATTATTAGATGGAATAGTTGGTTCATGACCTTGAACCAATTGAGAGGAAAGAAATAATCATAATTTATTAGTCTAATGCATACATGTTCGACTGTATGCAACATATCATATTTCAGACCAACACATGAAGCTTTGTTCTCATTAGCAATGATTTAACTATTTATCGAAGGCATTTAATGTCAAATTATCATCATCAAGATAATTGTCTTAATTGGACAATCTGAAAATTATATTCTTAACTCAGTTTTATTGAGCAAACAACTTTATAAATGTCAAACTGCAGGTTGACAATAAACTCACATACGATCATCTTATATCGATGCATCTTAATAGATCACATGAAAGGTGAACGGGCCCATATTCACCTTTTATACTTTTCAGATTTAAGGAATTCAATCCCAACATTAGTTGGTCCAACCAACTTATCATGAGAACAAGTGACATAAACAATTCTCGAAGAATATTCTAGTTCTTCAATACTTTTTTCTTTAGTAAATTTCAGATTTACTATTATATGAATAAATTTCAGATTTACTACTTTAGAAGTAGATTTCAAAATAACTTTTCTCAATTATTCTGCCTTATTCGGAGGTGAGTTGTGATACCATCACAATCAAGTGCACGTTTGCATTAATAAGGTTCGCATTCCACAGGAATGAAATATAATTGTGCCTTAAGCCTATCAAATTATGATAGCTTATAACCTCTTTCATGATATTACTACTTCAGGAGCAAATCAAGGCATAAATATGATAGAGAGAATTTCTCTATATTGCTACCACATTCACTTCAAGAATGGAGCAAATTGTCATCTTTCAGACTTATCATATATTGCTACCACATTCACTTCTTGGAATGAAGCATATTCAATAAACAAGTTTCATGACTTTTCATCAAAAACACATTATTTTGCCTTAGCCATCATAATATCATCAATATGGTACATTGAGATTCAAACTCAACGTCTTACCCATATAAAAGCGTCTTAGGCATAAATCAATGGGACTTGAACCCAACATATTATCATCCTTTTTGATAATATTGTTCTTAAGGAATAAATTTAAAACATAAATAGTTCCAAACCAATTATTTTTCCTCAAATCCAATAATAATTATATTATTAGTAGCAAAAAACAGATAACATAAGAAACTATTAACCTTGAAATTACCTTTAGATTTATAATCTCATCTTGTTTGGTAGAGTCTCGTGCTGATAACGTGTTATGAAATATAAAGAAAGAACAAGAAGAATAAATAGAGAGAGAAGAGGGAGACTTCTTTTGAAGGATGAGAGATCATAAGATTGAGAATACAATGAACAAAACCTCTTTATTTAAAGAAAATATTTACTCCTAGTCTGAGTAAAAGACGGATGCTTCAAATCCTACTAGATATCAAAGTAGATCTTGATAGACATTCACTATAATGTAAATACATTTATAACAGAGTTATCCTTTTTATTTCTACTAGTCTAACTTCACGTGTAATGTTTAATTATTTAAAATTAAATAATTTTATCTGTTGCGAGATTTTTAATGAAGTGTAAAAGTTCATTTCACGTTTCAAAAAATTTTCGCATTTTAATATAATAACGTAAACATAAACATATACACATATATATTTTACCACAAGAAGTTTCAAGTAGATTATGGAACATCACCTTTATGTTTGTCATATAACACATTTTTCTATTGTTGCCACATGCTAAGAGAGAAGCATCAATTTGAACCATATTTGTGTTACGATTATTTTTCTTTTTGTTTATATTTAAAATCTTTCCTTATTTTTAAAGTCAAATCTTTACAAAATCATTGATTACATTCTTATTACATACTTAAAACTTTTAAAAATCTGACACTTCTTAAACTTTTCTTATTCTAATAATTTTATATTTATTTCTAGATTTTTCAAATTTTCTTAAAACCAAATTTAGTTGATTTGAAATCTTTAAACTAATGAAAAAAAATATTAGTTATCATTAATTTTGATGAATTCTAATAAGGAAAGGTTTTATCATAAATATATTTAATTAATTTTCAACTCTTAAATTAGAAAAAAGTAGTGAAATTATGATGACTTCTTATAAGAAAAGGTTTTACCTTAAATATATTAATTAATTTTCAACTCTTAAATATTAGAATAAAATAGTGAAAAGATGATTTTGTCTAAAGCAAAGAATTTTAGTGAAGGGAAAAAAGTTCAAACAACATTTCTAAGGTCACTCACACTTTTAATATACTAGTTTAACCTCACCTGTCTCGCATGTATAATGTTTGATTATTTAAAATTAAATTATTTTTTCTATTGCAGAGATTTTAAATAAAGTTTAAAAGTTTAAATCACTTTTCAAAAATCTTTCACACTTTAATATAATAATATAAATATAAACATATACACATATAGGGGTGTACAGACCAAACCGTCAAGTCAAACCAAACCAAAGAACCAAATCAAACAAAAAAAAAACGACTTATGATTTGGTTTGGTTGGTTTGGCGTTTGAAAGAAAAAACTGATCATTCTTGATTTGGTTTGGTGTTAACAAAAAAAAAAGTCAAACCAAACCCAAATCAAACCGACATAATATATATATATGTGTGTGTGTGTGTGTATGTGTGTGTGTATATGCATATATATAATTTAACTTTTTATACATAAAATATTAATTATAATCTACTTTTTAAATATTTTTTTAATTAATTTTATTAATTTTCAATATTTAGAAAGTAGATGTGTGTGTGTGTGCGCGTATATATATATATATATATATATATATATATATATATATATATATAATGTATTAAAAGTGTGAAGACCATTAGAAAAGTGATTCGAACTTTTTGTCCTTCATTAAAATACTCCGCAATAGACAAAATCGTCTTTTCGCCTATTTCCTTCAATATATAGGGAAATCCTGATAAAATAAATATATAGAAAGATTAAGAATCCTAAACTACATGAAATATATGAATCCTAAAATATTTATGAATCCTAAAATATATGAAAATAAATGAACAGTCCTAAAATAATATATGTAAAGAATCACATTAAATTCTTTTTTACCTTTTTCATTTTCTTTTGATTGCAAATAAGTTCGTTGGGGGTTTTAAGCTTCTATATTTGATGCCTTTTTTTGTTTGTTTGTTTAAATTTACCTTCAAAATAAGTTTGTTTAACAACACTTCATATTGATTACAAGGTATCGATTACAAGTGAATTTAAGGCATGTTTTTTCTAGTTTAAATTGTATTTTTTATTCATATTAGTTCTACTTCTTATTAAGGCATAATTCATGTTAATACTCTTTTGTCAAAATCATACTTACGTTTAAAAAAAACTATTGAGATAAAAATAAAGTGAAAATTGTGATTTCTCATAATAGCAAACAAATCATAGTGTCAAACGAGTACTAAACAAAGTCGTTAGTTGGCTAGAAGATAAAACATAATGATAATTAGAAATTTCATGCGTTAATAAATCAAATTTATAATCGATTTCATTCTTCCATCAGATATAGTTTGAATTGCTCATTTTATGTTTTAGTATTGTCATTAAGACTCTAAAGTATTTTTTTTTTTCAAAGTATAATATTAAATAATTGATATTTCAATGTCATATTTTTTTTCCATATCTTTATTTTATAATTTATAATTATTTGTCTAGAATGAGAAGATGCATGAAATGAAATGTGATTTTATGTGTCTTGACGTGAACAGTATGACAAGAGAGAAATAGGAGATGTTTTGAAGGGTAAGCTTTTCTTTATCAAGAAATTAGCTTTACGTAACTTTAAATGGATCTGATTCATACGAACAGAATTTTGAAACACGGATCAAGTATGTTGTTCGATATAAATGATAAAAAATTATTCCTTTATATAAACTTATTATTGTCTTCATACACACGTGCAAAACACATACACTTGACTTATATATATATATATATATATATATATATATATATATATATATATATATATATATATATATATAATATTAAAAGTGTGAAGACCCTTAGAAAAGTGATTTGAACTTTTTACCCTTCATCAAAATACTCTACAATAGACAAAATTGTCTTTTTACCTTTTTTCTTCAATTATTATATTATTAAATTAAGGAATCCTAAATTATATGGAAAGAACCCTAATAAACTAAATATATGGAAAGAAATAAGAATCCTAAACTACGTATTCTTTATTTTCTTATCAAATAATTTTTTGGAAAAAAACTCCAAGATAATTTATAACCTTCTATTTTCAAAAAATAAGGCACCTACGGTTGTTTTTTTTTTTTATGCCAATATACAATTCTTTAAATTTTTATTTTTAAAAAATAAAACAAGTAGGACATAAATTTGGTAAAAACGAAATAGGACACAAATTTGGAGTAGTAGTTGTTGACTGAATTAATTGAGAAGTAATGTTCAGTTTGAATCCAAATAAAAAAAATACTATAATAATTAAAAAAATAATAATCCATCCTTTCCGAACTTGATTTTACATAGCTTTTTCATGCAAAATATGATTAAAAAATATCAAAAATTAGCAAATAATAATTCCTATCCTATGTAAAACAGGCTAGAACATACCTTTTATCAATTTTTGTAAAAATCATGCTAATTTCATTTTTTTTTTTTTACCATTTTCACCATACTTTTCTTTCATCCACAATTTTTCTCAATTTTGTCTCTTCTCTAGGTTTTCTTCGTCAACTCCCTTTAGTTTATTTGTCATAAAATCTCCCGCTTTTTTTATTATTGATTTTTGCTTGTTTATTAATGATTTAAATACAATATTAATCGTTATGCCAATAATTTTGCTTAGATTCTTAATTGATCTAGTTTGTGTTATTAGTTGGATTTATGTTCTTAATTGATCTAATTTGTGTTATTTGTTGGATTTATGTTCTTAATTGATTTAGTTTGTGGTCTTGGTTGGATCAAATGACTCACATATTCAGGTATAATTATCTACTCAACTCATTAATTTTCCCCCTTCTAAATCATGCGTTGTTGCTTTTATAGTTTATTTTTAGGCTAATATTGCAATGGACCCAAGGAAAAGAGGTACTGCATGCACATGCAAAAATGATATTCATCAAACACTTGAAACTTCTGATTATAAAATACATAAGTGCTTATACTAAGATATATGTTTATATTTACATTATTATATTTAAGTGTCGAGGATGTTTGAAAAGTGATTTGAACTTTTTGTACTTTGTTACAAATCTCCACAATAAATAAAGTTATTTAATTTTAAATAATCAAACACTTTTTAAAGTATCCATATAATGGAAGGATCCTTTCAAAGTAATTATTTAAGGGTAGCTTTCAACTTTTTACTTAATTTGATCATTTTGTAGAACAGTTAATGATGTATGTGTTTGTTTTATATAGCCATATCCTTTGTCTTTCATATTTATATTAAAATTTGTATCATGTCTTACATTCCGAATCTGTTGATTCTCTGGAGATGGATGAACAAGATGTTAAATTTAAGTTTCAAGAATATCATAATATCACAAGTGTGGTAGCAAGACAATTTACCAATGTACTAACCAAGAAGTGAGGTACAGGAATCATGGACTTAAATCTTGAGTTTTTTTTTTGCCATATAAAAGTGGAGTCAAAAAGTCCTTCAATCAGGTGAAATTACATGCTAAATTGATCCTAAAATATTAGGAATTCAGAAGTTGCTTCATCACAACATCGAAAATCAGTTTTCACAATCAATGATTTAGCTTGATGTGAGTTGGTTCATCAGAGATAAGAGCAACAACAACTCTTATTTGTATTTTATTTTAATTAAATTTTTATGTCCGGAGATCACTTTTATTGATAATGATAAATCAAGAGATCGCCCTATTTGAGAATTTTTTTTATTGTTGTTATTTTTGAATTGGGAAAGTGCTTTTATTCTCTTCTCTAGAACAACATAGTGTCTTTGACAGAAAAATGGATGGGCAAAGAAAGTGCCTTATTACAATTAAGAATGTAACTAAAGATCTTATAAATATTTGATTTTAAAAATGAGGAAAGATTTTAATTATAAAAAAATAATCGTATCACAAACATGGTTCAAATTAATACGTCTCACTTAGCCTATGACAATAAGAAAAATAGGTAATGCATGACAAACAAAAAAGTGATATCCATCAACCAGTTGTAACTTTTAGTGGTAAAATATATCTGTGCTTACACAAATATATATATATATATATATATATATATATATATATATATTTGTGTAAATATATATATATATATATATTTATGTTTACATTAATATATTAAAGTGTGAAGGATCTTTGAAAAGTAATTTGAACTTTTTACACTTGATTAAAAATCTTGTAATAGACAAAATTATTTATTTAATCAAATGTTACACGTGCGAGGCACGCGCGATTAAACTAGTGTGTGTGTGTGTGTATATATATATATATGGGCCTTTAAGTTGTAATATTTGTCCATTAATTGCTAATAAAATGATCCAAAACTCAATATAAACTTAAAATAAAAACTTTTCACTCTTCATCTTACTTTCAGTTTCAAGAGAGTTTTTCAGTTCTCAATTTTTCATAATTGCGATTTTTCATTAGCACATAGGTGAAAACATACTTGATCTAGTCTTCAATCACAATATAATTGTAAACAATAAAGATTATAAAAAAAAAGAAAAAACCTATAGAAATTAAAAAAAAAAAAAAAAGAACCGACTAAAATTTAAACCGAAAAACCGATTTTATGTTGGTTTGATTTGGTTTATAGTTTTAATAAGCCGACATAATTGATTTATTTTTTTCAATAAAAAATCAAACCAACCCGACCTATGTACACCCCTATACACATATATGTTTTACCACCAGAAATTCCAACTGGTTGATGGATCATCACTTTTGCATTTGCCCTATAGTACCTCTTTTTCTTGTTGCCACATGCTAAGAGAGACGCATCAATTTGAACCATATTTGTGTTACGATTTTTTTTATATTTAAAATTTTTCTTTATTATTAAAGTCAAATCTTTACAAAATCATTTATTTACATTCTTATTACGTACCTAAAAATTTTAGAAATCTGTTACTTCTTAATTTTTTTTAATTCTAATAGTTTTATATTTATTTTTAGATTTTTTAAATCTTCTTAAAATCAAATTTAGTTGATTTAAAATTCTTAAACTAATGAAAAAAATATCAGTTGTCATTAATTTTGATGACTTCTAATAAGGAAAGATTTTACTATAAATATATTTAATTAATTTTCAACCCTTAAATTAGGAAAGAATATTGAAATTCTAATGACTTCTAATAAGTGAAGATTTTACCATAAATATATTTTATTAATTTTTAACTCTTAAATATTAGAAAAAAATAGTGAAAAGATGATTTTGTCTAAGAAAGAACTTTTAATGAAGAACAAAAAGTCCAAACAACATTTCAAAGACTTTTCACACTTTTAATATATTATAGATTATAGATTATAGATTATAGATATATCACAAAAATAGTGAGTTATCCTTCTTATTTCTATAAACCTCACATATTATATGCTTTATATATTTATATAAAGATAATTTTTATAAAAAGTGTAAAACTCACAAAAAAGGGGAATTATCCTTCTTATTTCCATTCCCACATATTATGTGAGTTATATATATTTTTTTTATATTTTTATGTGAGTTATCAATTTTTATTTTATATTACTCACATTAAGTAAGCTTTCTATTTTTCTTTTTTTAATTTTTATTTTTTAAACTCACATATCTATCATATACAACTCACTAATTATGTGAGTTATTCAAATATAAAATAAGTAACTTGCTATATATATAAGTGAATTATCCATCTTTAGAAGATTTTATTTTTTATTTCCGTTTACATCTAAAAAAAACAATGTAGATGTTTTAGCATTATCCATCCATCCAAGTTTCTGTGTGACACGAATAATGATGAATTTTTGAAAATGATTATAATTATGGCTAATCATGATCTCAGCTTGGATGGATGGATAGATCGAACAATACTGGAACATTTAAATTGCTTTTTAGATGTAAACACACACAAAAAATGAAATCTTCTAAAGATGGATAACTCACTTAAATAGTGAGTTACTTATTTTATATTTGAATAATTCACATAATTAGTTAGTTTTCTACTATAGATATATGAGTTTTATAAAATAAAAATTTCACATAATATGTGAGTTTATAAAATAAAAATAGATAACTCATATAAAATTATAAAAAAAAATGTATAACTAACATAATATATGTGAGTTTTATAGAAATAAGAAGGATAACTCCCTTTTATTGTGAGTTTTTGTGAGTTTTTTATGAGCTTTACACATTTTATAAAAGTTATCTTTATATAAATATATAACTCACATGTGAGGTTTATAGAGATAAAAAGGATAACCCACTATTTTTGTGAGTCTTACATTTTTTTATAATATAACTCACTTTTTTTTGTCAGTTATGTAGAAATAAAAAGGACAACTCACAAAAAAGTGAGTTTTACACTTTTTATAAAACTTAAATCCGTCATTCAACTTTCCGTTAACAGAAAAGGTATAACTCGTAAAAAAAGTGAGGTAAGACTATTTTGATGTTATTTTAAACATGTGTTATATTTTAATGTTTTAAATAAGTAGGTGGCATATTTTGATCGTTCTCTCTACTCTCTATTTACAAAAATAGCGGAGAGTTATAAAAAATATATAGTAATTCTTAAATGTACTTTAATCAAAAAGAAAAATTACTCCTTAAATATAGTAGTATTACATTTTTCGTCCATTTTTATTTATTCATCTTTACTTATTTGATATTTTACGATTTTAAGAAACAATAAATAATAAGGGTAATTTTAATATATGATATAATAAATTTAATCTATAATATATTAAAAGTGTGAAGCCCCTTAGAAAAGTGATTTGAACATTTTACCCTTCATTAAAAAAATTATTCTTTAGACAAAACTGGCTTTTTACTATTTTTAATTTATTATTTAATTATTTTTTATTATATTAACAAGACTTCCTAAAATATATGAGACTCCTAAAATATATGGTAGGAGAATTAAGTAATATTTTTCTTTCCACTAGACTTCTAAAATATATGTCTCCTAAAATATATGATAGAAAAATTAATTAAAATTTTCTTTCTACTGTTTAATTAGAAAATACTCCTAAAATATGACTCTATTAAGGAAATACTTTCATAAATATTGAGATGTACGTTAAACTATAGAACAAATCGGTTTGCCTATTGGGAGAATATGATTGATGCTCATCTAATTTGATTTGATTGCATGTCTAAGTTGGTGGATGCTTGATTTTCTAACTCTCAACTTCTTCACTGTTTTTGTTAGCATAATAGAATTCAACATTTGTGTATATATATATCTTTCTTTGTTTTCATTCAAAATTAATTTCCGCTCAGACAAGAATTAGTTGGATTAAAATAGAAGCTTTGTGATCATATTGGATTTTTTTTTATAGTTTACAGATCGTAGATGAATGTCGGTTGACTTTGAAGAATTTCTTGTGTAAAGGTTAGGTTTAGTTGTATTGTTTTTGACATCTTTATTATTTTATTATTTTACTTTAATTTACATATGCTAGATGAATGCGGGTCGGCTTTGAAATTTTTTTTAGCTAAAAGTTATATTTAATTGTGTTATTGTAATATCTCTATTAGTTTGTTATTTTGTGGTATTTTACAGTTCGTAGATGAATCTAGATCGACTTTGAAATTTTTTTATGTGTAAAATTTAAGTTTAATTGTATTGTATTGATATCACTTTTATCATATTATTTTATTGCAGTTTACAGGTGATAGATAAATGTTGATCGACTTTGAAGAATTTTTTTATATAAATGTTAGGTTTAGTTGTATTATTTTGATATCTATATTATCCTATTATTTTGTTACTGTTTACAGGTGGTAGATAAGTGTCAGACGAATTTGAAAAAAAAAATTATGTGTAAAGATTAGATTTAATTGTATTATTTTAATGTCTCTATCACTGTATTATTTTGTTGCAATTTACAGATGGTAGATGAATGTTGATTGACTTTTAAAAATATTTTTAGTAAAGATTAAGTTTAATAAATAAATTCTCCATCTTTACATACTCAAAAGATATTAAATTTAGTTATTATATTCATCTTTATTATTTAAACAAATATTCTATTTAATGTTTGAACTCATTAAAGTAAGATACCTGCGCAAGGCTTGCGCATACACCTAAACTAATATTTTATAAATGTGTTGGATAATGAATCCAATCTGTTTTTTCTAAAATTATGGTGACACTATATTTTAGTTGATTTCCCTTCTCCTTCAGCCTTAAGTTGATTTCCCTTCTCCTTCAACCTGCCCCAACTTCTATATTCTATAATATTTAATGGAAAAGAAGATGAAAAATTATTTTATTAATTTTTCAAATTAAATTAAATATTTCTTTTTAATATACAGGAAAGTAGGGGTGGCAAATGGGCGGATTAGATTGGATTTGGACGGGTTAAATATGGATCGAGCAAAAATGATTTGGATTGCAATCCGCCTATATAAATATGGGTAAATATGGATTTGGTCAAATATAGATTGAGTAAAAATGGTTTCAACCCACTTTAACTCCCAAATAAAAAATTTAAAACTTTTATATCATATCAACTTGACTTTTTTTCTATTTTTTTTTTAGTTTTTTCTTTTAAGTTTTTTTGTCTCTCTTCTATATGTAGCCTTTAGTTTTTTTTTTTTTTTT